>NC_056733.1:543470015-543798765 GCF_019279795.1 Protopterus annectens
TTTATCAATGAATATGGGATACTATCAGATGCTTTTTTGTAGTCAGTCCATGCCATACTTAAATTCTTCCCCTTTTTACAGTTCTCCACTATGACTTTAGCAAATGATCCTTTGTTCCATATGACTTTCTTTTATTGCCCTTTTGTTCTGTTGCCATAATTGAGTTTTCTTCTAAATGATTATAGACTCTGTCGGCATCAATGCCAGTATATAGTTTATACGTCGTCAGAAGGCAATTTATTTGTAGTTTTTAGGGTAGCTTGCAGATTCACTCTTAAGTAGGAATATTGTTTTTCCTGTTAGCCAGGTCGGTGTCTGTTCAGGGTGTGCATATAAATAGATGTTAAGTTGTCTGTCTCGCCTTCATTCTTGCTGGTTGGGTTCGGAGCCGATCTTTGGCTCCGACTCGGCCGTCTTCCAAAGCTCGAGAGCTACATACTGGCTTGAGGCCTCCCCATATCCTATAATGCATGGCGCTAGAAACCCAGATCTCGTTTGCCGCTTCTGCTGCAAGGTTGCTCTACTGGCTCAGGTCGTATAAAACTTTTATATTGTCTTTTTTTCTGTCTAAAACTAGTTATTGTTAGCATAGAATTTATCGTTAGATAGATCTTTGGTATTTATAGTGTGTTCGTGTCTGAATCCTTGCCTTTTCCCCTCAGAAACTCGTTTTTATTTAGAGAGTTTCCCCCTCCCCCCTTTCTCTTTTCTCTTAAGGTTCTCCATTTAAGTTAGAGGATAACCTTTTTTTCTTCCTATCTCCCTTTTAAAAAAAAAAAAAAGTTAAAGTTAGTTAGTTTTGCTATAGTTTTTATTTAGAGAGTTTCCCCCTCCCCCCTTTCTCTTTTCTCTTAAGGTTCTCCGTTTAAGTTAGAGGATAACCTTACATCTAGAAGGTGTCCATTTAAGTTAGAGGATAACCTTTTTTTCTTCCTATCTCCCTTTTAAAAAAAAAAAAAAAAGTTAAAGTTAGTTAGTTTTGCTATAGTTTAGTATAGTTTTTGTAGTGTAGTGGTTCTGGTAACTGTAGTGTATTTTATTGTGATTTGTTACCTTACCTTTTGGTGTGTGTGTTTTTCCTTGTTTTTTTCCTTCTATTAGGATGTCCAAGGATCCTAAGCCGTCCTGATTCAAGAAGTGTGACATGCTGTCAGAAGAAGTCTCTGATAGATGGTCACACTTCTTGTGTTTATTGTCTGGGCGCCGTGCACCTGCAGGACTCTTGTTTGATTTGCCATGCGTTCAGTCCAAGAGTCCTGCAGGAGCACAAAAACAAATTGATCTTGAGGGGTCTACTTAAACCTCACACACTATTCTCTGTCTTCAAGACTTTCGGACCATGACTTGGAAAGAGTGGTCAGTAGCCTGCTGAAATCGCAGGCCCTAGCCAAAATGTTGTCCAGCCCCCCTCATCAGGCATTGGCTCTGCCACAGCTGTAGAGATTCCTCCTCTGACTCATCCTATGAGCTTGGAGCCGGAGTTCGTTGGGGTTTTAGTCGTGGAACCGTCCGCTCCGATACCTTGTCCTTCGGTTCCATCGTCAGCTCCGATCCCTTCCATGTTACTGTCCCTGGAGGGATCTGGGTGCCGGGACTCCCTGGTCGGCTCCGAGTGACATCGGACCCTAGTCCGACCCCGCTCTCCCCCTCGGCGCTTCGGCTCGGGTGAGCTCGGCTCCCACATCTGCCTCGGAGCCATCCCCCTCGGTACGGGGAGGGGTTCTGGTTTCTTCGGAACCGGAGCCAACTCTGCATCCGGGCAGGGACGCCTTTGAGGTGATGAGTGTACTGACCCCCGAGTCAGTCCCACGATCGACCCCATCGGCTCCTCCCACTAGGGTGCCTGCGTCAGCCTCTGCCCCTCTTCCATACCCCAAGCGTGGGGATCCAGCACTCCATGACACCCCCTTGGGTGTATCCTCCTCTTTCGAGGCCTCCCCTGATCATTCAGATGAGCCACCTCACAAGAGGAAATGCAAGAAGAAGCATGTTGACTCCCCCGAGTCTGTCAAATCGGATACCGACTTAGAGGAATGGGAAGGATCCCCAAGATCCCCCTCTGAGGATGTCTCCTTCTCAGACATCCATGAGATGCTTAGGCAGAGGGGGAACTGGACTGCCTTAAGCCCTTCCGAGGATGAGTCGGTATTCCTGGATGCGTTTGGATCCCGACCTTCCACCTCCTGGGTGTCTCCGCCTTTCGACCCACTGATGTCTGTGGTTGCTCGGAAGGCATGGATGGCTCCAGATACAGTGGAACCGACCCCTAGAAGACCCACCAAATTCATTACTGCACCGCAGGGCAAACCGTTCTTGACCAAAGGTGTCCCCGTTGATGCTATGGTGGTAGCGGCGGCCACAAAGAAGGAGTTGGCTGAAACTTCTTCATCTGTCCATCCCTCTAACAAGGAGTCCAGGACGATGGACAGATATGGAAAGCGGATGTTCTCTTCAGCGACCTTTTCTATGCGGTCTCTGAATGTTCTGTGCCACTTTACCCGCCTTCAGAGGGATCTCTTGAAAGAGCTTGGAGATACCATCCAAGATCCATCAGCTGAGGGGCCCAGGCTAAGGCAGCCTCCCAGCTGGCGACTCTTAACTCAGTGGTAAACTCCTCCATGAGGCTCATTTCGTATGCAGCCGATGGAGCGAGTAGAGCCGCAGGCATAGGCGTGGCCCTAAGGAGGCATGCTTGGATGTGGCTATGTAACTTTGCGAAACCTTTCAGAGCATCTTTCACCAACACCCCTTTTGATGGTTCCTCTCTCTTTGGATCACATTTGAAGGATACCCTTACCAAGTGTGAGCAGGAAGGCAAGACTCTCTCTGCCATAGGAGTCTGTTTTTCCACTCCTTCTAGACCATATCACAAGGGTCAGAAGAGTGGAAAGATGTGGTTCTGGAAATCCCAGGGAGCCTTGCTGGACACACGTGGTGAGTTTTCCTCCAGGGGCAGAGGAGGGAACAATAACAGACGCCGCCCTCGTGGCAGAGGGGGTCCACAAAGCCAGGTCAGCAGAGAATCCTTCACTGACAAGCCCTTCCAACATCCCTGAAGGGTTGCCCGGCCGCCCACCTCTGGAGGCAGTTGGGGGAAGATTCTTGCTGTACCCAAGAGCCTGGCAAGAAATAACACAAGGCAGATGGGTACAGTCCATTATATGCGGAGGCTACAGAATTCCCTTTGTGCACGCTCCTTTATTGTCAAGCAAGTCCCTTCCAGATGTCCCACCCAATCTAAGGGATCAAGCAGTTCAGGAAGTTTCAAAACTGCTAAGAAAAAGGCCCATCCAGCAAGTCCCAGCAGACCAGCAAGGATCCGGAAATTACTCAAGGTTCTTTTTGGTACCAAAAAAGACAGGGGACTGGAGACCCATTTTGGATCTCAGCAGACTAAACAGGTCTGTACAGAGAACGACATTTCGGATGGTCACGCTACAGTCCATTTTACCCTTCTTGGGTCAGGACAGTTGGATGTGCTCCATAGATCTTCACCATGCGTACTACCACGTCAAAATGGACAGGCGCTCCAGAAGATTCCTTCGCTTCTGGCTGGGAGCCAGCCATTATCAGTTCAGAGCTCTGCCCTTTGGTCTCACCACAGCCCCCAGGGTGTTCACCAAATGTATGGCAGTAGTTACCGCTCACCTGAGACGGCAAGGATTCCAGGTGTTTCCGGATCTAGACGACTGGCTCTTCACTGCTACCACCAGGCATCACCTTCTGCAAGCCAGAGACTACACTATCCAGACGTGCTCCAGACTAGGTATCACTATAAATTTAGAAAAATCTGCTTTGTCGCCTTGTCAGTCTATCATCCTTATAGGCGCAAACTTAAATACAAAAGACAGGTCAGCCAGCCTTCCACCAGACAGGGTGTTAGTCATTCAGCGGCATGTCCAGGTCTTGTTACAATGCAAGAGAATTCAAGCCAGGTTTGTCCTCCAAACCCTGGGTCTCATGGCAGCAGCAATCATACTCGTCCCACTGGCACGTTTTCACATGAGGATCCTCCAATGGCTTCTTTTTACCCAGTGGTCCTTCCAGCAGCTTCCCATGTCTCACATGATTATTATCACAGAAACATGCAAAAAGCACCTTGCATGGTGGATGGTCTCCTCATCAGTTCCCCTGGGCAGACCATTTGTACTTCCCCCTCCAGTTGCTATGGTGACCATGGATGCGTCCCTGATCAGGTGTGGGGGGGGGGCATTATCAGGGCAGAACAGTCCAGGGTACTTGGCAACCTCAAGAGTACCATCTGCACATAAACGTCTTGGAGATGAGGGCTGTGCTTTTGGCGATGTCCTTCATGGATGCATCTGCAGTCATAACAAGTGGGTTGTCCTGTCGTCAGGCAGCCCTGCAGTCGGCCGGATTCCAAAGTCCGGGTCCGGCTTCGGCTGATGTCGCACTCCACCCGACGTCATCTCTGTTGGTCTTCGGGTATAAAAGCATCAGCCGACGCCATTTTCCTCAGTCTTTCTTGCGTGGCGCCAAGCAGAAGCTGTTCGCAAGTGCCGGTCGGTCGGATCCAGAGATTACTTCTACCGAATACTACAAGACTTCTAAAGCTAAGTACCCGCTGGGGACTCTTTCTTGCCTCAGCTGATGTCAGAAAAAGTTAACAATTGTTTAACCTGTGGGAAACAAATACCTCATAAAGATTTCCACTCTTACTGTCTGCCTTGTTTAGGCCCAGCCCACGACGTAGCAGCCTGTTCGCCTGTGCCTCTTTCAACCGACGAACGCTTAGGCGCCGGTCGGAGTTTGCAGAACAGTTTTTCGGTTCTGATTTTGCGACATTATGCCGCCGGATCCTCCGACTACCCCCAAAAACGCAAAGATAAAGACCGACACTCGCGGTCCGCGGTTTCGCCGAAACCACGGTAAAGCAAATCATGAGTGTCTCGGTTTCGCCAAACCGAGAAAACTGCTCAAAGTACAGCTGAACCTATTCTTACAACTGAGGCCCCTGCTACAACTCTTGAATCGACCTCAGAAATTTTACCCACTACGGTGGTTGACTTATCAGACACCATCCCCTTGGATGTCTCTACCCCAGCACGTGGTGCTGCTAGGCCTCCAGCTGCCATGTCCATTAAGGCCTTCGCCAGGGCTAAAGCAGCCAAGACTACTAAATCAGTGCCTGTTAAACCCCCACATCCAGGCCCTCTTCTAGTTCTCAAATGCTTTCTTTGGCAGAAGATTTAATTTCTTTAATTAGAGGATCTCAATCTCACCCAGACAGGGCCTCTCAGCCCCCAGAGAAGAGACCTAGGGCAGAGCCCCTGAGCCAGTGTCTTCTGATGATTCTGCTGATGAATCAGACATAACTGACCAGCCTGAGGCTCCCTTCTCCAATTTTGAAGATTCTGATGCTGAAGAATCCATTCCAGCTGCTTCCCCACCAGAAGAATTCTCCTTTGGGGAAACCTTGCATGCCATGCGAGAACAGTTCCAATGGCAGCAACAGGATTTTTCAGACTCCAGAAAAGACTTAGGACCTTTCTGCACCTCCCACAGCACAGGCCCTTAGCTATACCTCCTGTTCTCTCTGTGGTGGATGATGCTTTCAATGATGTTTGCTCCGCTCCAGATTCTTTACCCCAGCCCCTGCCAAACCAGACAGATTTTACAGGGTGCCAGATACTCATCACCACCTTTACAAGGCCCCACTTGCAGACCCAGAAACTATATCCCAGGGTCCCAAGGCAGTAGCCGACCACAGCTAAAAACCCTATTCCTTCTGAAAGGGAAGCAAGGTCTCTAGACAGATGGGGTAAAAAGGTCTACACTTCAGCTACTCTCTCAGCTAGAGCTTTAAACTGTCAGTTTCACATGATACAATACCAAGAGTTTATGCTTGATCAGTTAACTAAAAAACTATCCACTGATGAATCTCTTGATAAGAAATATGTATTAGAGATGGTAAATAACATACAACAGGTTAGCAACCATTCCTTAAAATGTGGCTATGATGCACTGGAGGCTTCATTTAGATCAGCCATGACAGGCACAGTGATAAGAAGGCATGCATGGCTAAAGGAACAAGCTTTACCGGATCATGTTAAAGCTAAGTTGCTAGATGCTCCTATGGACAAGACAAGTTTGTTTGGTACACCTGCCCAGCAGGTTATGAAGAAAATGGAAGAAAAGGCAAAATCTGTTCAAACTGTTAAAGATTTCTTGCAGGTTCAACCCCAAGGTTTAGCAGGAACTGGCCTGCCAAAATTGGTCCTTTCCTGACTCCACAAAATTTCAAAGGGGCAGGAATAGACGCTCCAGAGGCAGAAACCAATCCAGAGGAGGGGCCTACAGAGGACGACAGTGGCAAGGTAACAACAGAGGCACAGACACAGCCACTGCCACTACATCAGCACAACCACAGTGACTTAATCCTAAATCCGCCTACCAGGGAACAAATAGCAGCTCCTCTAGGCGGAAAGTTAACCTTATTTTCAAAGAACTGGCACTACATAACAAAAGACAAGTGGATTTTACAAACCATAGATCAAGGTTACCGGTTTCACTTCAACACTTTACCAGTCAAAAGAGGAATGCCAAATCTACCTCCAAATCAAAAAACAGAGGCTCTACGCCAGATAATGGAGTTAGCAAACATGAGAGCTGTGGAAAGAGTGCCAACAGCAGAACAAGGAAAGGGGTTCTACTCCAGACTATTCCTAGTTCCAAGAAAGGAAAAAAGTTGGAGACCAATTCTCGACCTGTCCACCTTAAATACATACATCATTGTCCCAAAATTCAAAATGCTGACCCTACAGCAACTTCTTCCCATGCTGGGCAAGGAGTCTTGGCTGGTAACTCTAGATCTCAAGGAGGCATACCTGCACGTCCCCATTCGACCAATCTGCAGAAGATACCTCAGATTTCTTGCAGGATCAGAGCACTATCAATTCTCAGCATTGCCCTTTGGCTTATCTACTGCCCAGAGTATTCACAAAATGCCTGGCATCAGTAATCGCCCATTGCAGACTACAGGGAATTCAAATTTACCCATACCTGGACGACTGCCTGCTACAAGGGGACAACAAAAGCAAGCTGACAACAGATTTACAAAGGGTCATTTACTTGCTACAAGGACTGGGATACACAGTCAATTTACAAAAGTCAAGGCTGATACCATCCCAAACAAGGACATTCTTGCTGAATTGGACACAGTACAACAAATGGCATTCCTGACTACAGAAAAACAAAAGAACTTCCTCTTTACTTCTTGGCACTAACAAAACTGAACAAGTTAACAGCAAGAAAAGTTCTGCAGGCCTTGGGCTTCATGGCATCATGCATAATCTTGGTCCCATTTGCTAGACTACATATGAGGAAACTACAGTGGTACCTAAAGAATTTATGGTCCCAACACAGACACAGTCTAGAAACAGAAATCCCACTAATTCCATGCTTAAAACAGGAGTTCCTATGGTGGGCTCAGGCATGCCAGTCAAACCCAGGCCTACCCTTTCGCAGATGTCAACCAAGCCAGACCATCACAACAGACGCTTCAGACCTAGGATGGGGGGCCCACATGCTGGACAAATGCGTGCAAGGATTGTGGACACAGGATCAACTTCACCTGCACATCAATCTAAAAGAAATGCTGGCAGTAAAACTGGCAATCCAAAAGTTCAAACCATTTCTCAAAGAGGGCCAGTTGATGATAAGGACAGACAACACCACAGTCATGTGGTACATCAACAAACAGGGAGGCACTCATTCATACCCCTATGCAGAATGACCTTGGAGCTGTGGACCCTGGCACTCAGCTACAACATTCAGTTACAGGCAATATTTGTACCGGGAAAGACAATACTCTAGCAGACATATTAAGCAGAACCACTTCGATGCCCACGAATGGAAGCTGCACCCGGACATCTTCAAGACCATCTCAAGAAATGGGGAATGCCACAGATAGACCTATTCGCATCACCTCTCAATCACCAGCTCAAAAATTCTGCACAAGGACATTCCACCCACTAGCATGGAAAGTGGACTCACTCTCCTTCAACTGGAAAGGCCTAACAGCATATGCATTCCCACCTCTTCCTTTGATACACAAGGTACTACTAAAAATCAAGGAAGAACGCCCAAGGATAATCCTGATAGCTCCAAACTGGCCAAGACAACACTGGTACCCACTACTGAAGAGCATGTCTCGAACAATATGTGGCCAGTACCCCTGATGCCTTTGATGTTAACTCAGAACAACTACAGCATCATACATCCAAACCTAAAACGCTGCAACTGACTGCATGGAACATCACATAGCAGCAGCTAATCCAGAACTTTCCCAAAGAGTTAAAGACATTATTCTTGAAGCACGCAGACCTTCAACAAGAAGGAACTATGCTGGAAAATGGAAAAGGTTTGTCATTTGGAGTACGGAAAGAGGAAAAGATGTGTCAAACATAGATATGCCTAACATTCTGGAGTATCTGGCCGAACTTCTTCATTCAGGCCTGTCCTACTCCTCCATCAAGATACATGCATCAGCTATTTCAGCAGAATACAGCTTTGATCCACCTGTTTTTTCGCACCCTTTGCTCAGGCAGTTCCTCAGAGGAATCAAGAATGTAAAACCTCCAAGGAAACCACCATTACCAGCTTGGGATTTAAACTTTGTGCTAGAAAAGTTGACACTATCACCCTTTGAACCAGCAGCAACAGCAGACCTGCAACACCTATCATGGAAAACTGCTTTCCTACTGGCAATTACTTCAGCAAGGAGGGTTTCAGAACTACAGGCCTTAATGGCAGTGCAACCCTTCCTAATCTTCCACCAAGATAGAGTGTCCATGAGGACTAATCCTACATTTATGCCCAAGGTGGTATCCAGAGTGTCTTTAAACCAGGCAATCCACCTACCTACCTTCTTTCCCAACCCACAAAACAGAGGGGAAAGAATACTGCATACCTTGGATGTACATAGACAGCTACGCTACTACTTGGACAGAACAAAAAATAGCAGAAAGACTGACCAACTTTTGTAGCCTATGCAACAGGAAGGGAAGGAAAAGCTATTTCCAAACAGACAATCTCCAAATGGATAGGAAATTGCATACGATACTGTTACTCCTTCCATGGAAAACCAATTCCACAGAACATAAAACCTCATTCTACAAGGGCAACAGCCACTACCACAGCCTTCTTACGAGGAGTGGCAACCAAAGACATTATTGAGGCGGCTACTTGGACCTCCGTGCATACATTTGCCAAGCATTATAATTTGCCTCTATATTCCAGATCCCGAGCAGGGTTTGCCACTGCTGTACTGCAAGGGATCCTAAACACACCATAATCTACTTTTATCCTCCTCCCCTAGTTGGCTATGGTATTCTACCCACTTGTTATGACTGCAGATGCATCCATGAAGGACATAGTACAGTTTTGTACCTACCATAAATGTAGATGTCCGAACTGGATAGCATCTGCAGTCAGGATTACCCTCCCTCCTTCCCCTCTGTGGTACTCCTAGGGTGTTTACCCTCCTAATAGCTAGCTGTTGGGGGGGAGTCTTTTATGGTGTATTTGTTTGTATATATGTACATATATGCTTATTGCTGTGTTTACCTCTATCTTTTTGGAAACATTGGCATCTATCCAAATTTTTAGCCTGCAAGAGGGCTACTGGCATCTGGGGCAAGAAACACTGAGGAAAATGGCGTCGGCTGATGCTTTTATACCCGAAGACCAACAGAGATGACGTCGGGTGGAGTGCGACATCAGCCGAAGCCGGACCCGGACTTTGGAATCCGGCCGACTGCAGGGCTGCCTGACGACAGGACAACCCACTTGTTATGACTGCAGATGCTATCCAGTTCGGACATCTACATTTATGGTAGGTACAAAACTGTACTTTGTAAGCTCTTCAGGACTCTCTTCCTACCGGGACAATTGCAATTCAAATGGACAATATGTCAGTCGTGTGGTACATCAACAAGCAGGGCGGAACCAGGTCCTAAACCCTATGTCGAGAAGCACTCAGACTCTGGTAATGGGCGATCTCTTCCCCAACGGTTTCTGACTGCAACGCACATCCCTGGGAAATCCAACGTCATAGCAGACAGGCTGAGCAGAGCTATTCTTATGCCTCACGAGTGGTCTCTGAATCAAGTAGTAGCGGACCAAATCTTCCACAAATGGGGGCAACCTTGCTGCGACCTCTTTGCCACCCCCTTCAACAGCAAATGCAGCAACTTCTTCTCTCTCCTACCACATCCAGAGCATTCCCCCAGAGACACTCTAGTCCACGATTGGCCTCAGGGACTACTGTACGCATTCCCTCCCTTTCCCCTAATTCCCAAGCTGATTCAGAAAGCTACCTTATTGGGTTGCAGAATGATCCTCATTGCTCCGTACTGGCCTCGACAAATATGGTTTCCGTTCCGTCATCATCATCTTATCGAGCAGCCTTGGACTCTGGACCCAGCTCCAGACCTCCTGATCCATCAGTCAGGTGGGCTGCATCATTCCCTGCAATTTCTCAAGCTCACAGCTTGGTTGCTCCACTTCCAACCCTAGCCAGGCTTCCTGATATCTCCCAGTCGGTGCGTGAAATCATTTTACCATTGCACAAGTCTACCACTAGAAAAACTTACGCTAGTAAGTGGAAACGTTTTTCTTCCTGGGCAGAGACCAAGAATATAGACCCCTTTTCAGCCCCTGTTCACCACATCCTGGAATTTCTTGCGGAGCTCTTTCATTCTGGGTCCGCTTCCGCTACAATTAGAGTGTAGTTAGTCGCAGTTTCAAATTTTCACATTGGCCTTTCAGAACGTAATATAATGTCTCATAAGCTTTGCAAGGCCTTCCTCAAAGGAACCACTCTGCTCAGGCCCCTGGTTAGGGATCCTCCACCCCCGTGGGATCTGAATTTGATTCTATCCTCTCTAATTTTGCCCCCCCCTTGAACCTGCAGCTTCCTGTTCTTTGAAGTTATTATCTTGGAAAACACTTTTTCTGGTAGCAATTACTTCAGCGAGTAAAGTTTCTGAACTGCAGGCTCTTTGTGGAACACTAGGTACAGGGGACGGATACAAAGACAGGGTTGCTCTTAGGACTCATCCTTCCTTCCTAAGGTCTCTTCTGAGAATAACTTGAACCAGTCCATTGACCTTCCTGTATTTTTTCCCAACCATTCCAACAGGGGAGAATATAAGTTACATCAGTTAGATGTTCACAGGCAACTGCGCTTTTATTTGCATAGGACTAAGGACTTCAGAAAATCGGATCAGCTTTTCCTCTCTTATGCAGAGGGCAAACAAGGCCTACAAGTATTGAAAGTAACCTTATCTAGATGGCTGACTTCTATCATAATCTTTATCTATCAGCTCAGGAAGAAAGAATTGCCTGTTAAACCTAAGGGCCACTCCACCAGAGCATTAGCCACTTCTGTTGCGTTTCAGGCTAGGTTGCCCATGGAATCTATTTGTGCAGCGGCCACTTGGGCAAATCCTCATACTTTCATCTCGCATTATAAGCTGGACTTGGTTTCCAGGAGCAGAGCTGATTTTGGTTCCACTGTTCTGAAGAGTCTGTTCCACTTAGCCACCCAAGATATCAGGTGCTAGGGACGCTGTCCCAACCAGCAAGAATGAAGGCGAGATAGACAACTTAACTTAAAGAAGTTATGTACCTACCATAATGTTCCATGTTAGTTGTCTCCTCTCGCCTTCTTTCTTGCGTCCCACTCTCCATCCCCCTATCCTACTAGACAGAGAAGAGTTTCTCTATGGATTTACACTGGCTGAGTCTTCTCTGACTATCCCACTCTACCTAGTAGTCTCTATAGTTGGGCTTAGGTATGATAGAATAGGATTCCTTCATTACTTTGTCTGCTGTTACTCTCACCAAACAAGATCTGGGTTTCTAACACCAGGCATCATGGGATATGGGGAGGCCTCGAGCCAGTATGTAGCTCTTGAGCTTTGGAAGATGGCCGAGTCGGAGCCGAAGATCGGCTCCGAACCCAACCAGCAAGAAAGAAGGTGAGAGGAGACAACTAACATGGAACGTTATGGTAGGTACAAATTTTCATGAAAAGATGTTAATACTTTTACCCATAAGTTAGGTACTGCATCTGGGCCTGGGGTTTTCCAGTTTGAGGCTTTTCTTAACTTTGTTTCAATCTGTCTAGCTGTTACTTCATCCCATTTCATATCCTGTACCTTTAATCTTCTTATTCTTTCTTTTATTCTATCCATTTAGCATCTTTGTTATGTTCTACAAGATCTTCATAAATACTTCTGCAAAATGCATCTATTTCTTCCTTTTTTGGTGGTCTTTAAATTTCTTTTACCTTGTTTACCAGTTCTGTATAAAAGTTTTTTGGGTCATAAATTGCTTATTTTGTACTCTTCCTTTATATTTATATGTATATCTTCTAAGTTTTTCCGCCTGTGCTTAGATTTTTAGTTTATTTGCGATAGCACATGATAGATCCTAATCTGTTCTAATACTACGCATTGCTTTTATCACAGCTGTCTTTCCAAGTATTTTTGTTGATCCGTTTCCTCTTCTATACTCTTCTAACAGTGACACTTCTTTTCTTAGTTGCTTTATAGTTTTCTCTATTTGATTTCTCCCCTTTCTTTCCCTCACTACCCTGTGTTCTTGTGGTACAACTTTATCAGTTATTAATTTAGCTTCACAGTAATATGTCCTGTGTACTTGTTATACGGACAGTCCTAATTGTTGTTCATTTTTTTTTTTTAATCAAACTTCTGACTTTTTGGGTTTTATTGACTTTATGCAGTCTATTTCTTTCATTGATCTTAATGTGTTTATCTATCTTTATTAAGTCAAGCAACTCTTCTCTTAGCTCGTTTTCTTATAAACTGAGGGCACATTTTTGTTTTCGGTTTCCTGAGGGCATTCTATAGAAAGTTCTATTGCATCTTCCTGTAGCACATTCTCTTCAATTTCATCCTGTGCCATCTGTTGCTCTGTCATATGAGAACTCACTGGCCTGTCACTCCTCAACATTAACTGTGTCAAGAGTTTCCAGAGTTTCTTGTTCCTTCTCTTGGCTTTCAGCATCAAGTGAATATTTATACTAGTTTCCTGTGGAAGGCTCTAGAGTATCATATGGAACCTGACCAATTACTTCTCGTTCTACTGGTTTCCCCTTAATTTGTTGTTCCATTCTCTATTCTTTTGTGGTGCTTTCTGAATTAGATTTTCTGCACTGAATCCTTCACTTAGGAGGCACCCCATAACCTCAGTTTCTTTAACTCCTCAGTTACTGATCTCCTTTTCTACTTTTCCTCTTTGTCTTCTTATTTTTCTATTTTAAAGCGTGTCTTTTTAGTGTATATAGAAGTGGTATTCTTAGCTTATTTGTATTGTTTCTGAGGAAGTCTGTTCTAAGACGAAAGTGAATTAAACATATTTTACACTAAAGTTTTGACTCACTATAGTTATTGTGCTTTGGACACTTTTGTGGTCTGTCTTGGTCCAGCTGGCTGGTTTTTAAGGTACTGTAAAGTTGTCCAAGTCCAGATCCTTTTGCCTGTATTTCTCTTCAAACATGTTTGGTGCTGCTCTTTTTGTATTGATTAGTTTTGCTTTCTCCTTTGCATAGATGTTATACCATATTAACTCTCTTTTTTCTTTCCCATGTCTATATTTCTTCTTCAGATGTCTTCTGATCTTTCTGATGATCTTCGTGTTTCACTGTTACAGTCATTACATTAGGGTTATCCTGCTGGCAGGTTGCCCTCAGTCGGCCTGAATTCCAAAGTCTTGGGTCCTGCATCGGTTGCTGTCGCCTCTTCCCTGACGTCAGGGGTATAAAAGATGAAGCTGACGCCATTTTATTCAGTCTTTCTTGCCGCGGGTGCCCGAAGCAGAAGCCGTTTGCAAGTGCCGGTCGGCCGACTACTGAGATTTTCGTGTTCGAGTTTCAGATCCAAAGTCTTCATTAAAAGTGAAGTATCCTGTTGGGGAAACTTTTTTCTTGCTGCAGACCGATGTCAGAAAAAGTTAATAATTGTATTTCTTGTGGGAAGCAAATACCTCATAAGGACTTTCATTCTTACTAGTTGTCGGTTTTGTGCTAGATTTAACCAACGCACTATTAAGCATCAGTACGATTTTGCATTAAGCTATTTTGGGCGAAGATTTAATTATACAATGTCATTGGATAGCCATCCGATTACCGGAGTTCACAAAAAACGCAAAGGAAAAGAAAAAGACAGGCAACCGAGGTCCAAAACCGACGGTGAAGCTTCTCCTAAGCAAGTCGCCGGTTCTCAGTGATGTGCTTTCGCAGCCCCTGATGCCCATTACTTTAGAGTCGCAGGCCGCTACCGACTCCCACGTGAAGTCAGCCAGGCCGCTGGAAACTCAAGGTATTGGAGCCTCTGAGATTATTCTATCAGATGGGTCCTGAGCCGCTGAGCAGGCATCGGCTTCTGAGGGTGTATTCAGACCTAAACAATTATATATTAAATCGACTTCAAAGACTAAAACACCTTTAAAGGCAAAGAAACAAATTCACAAGTCACAAGGACAGGCCTGCATGCCCAAAAAACAGATGCTTAAAATGGCCGAAGACTTAATTACCTTGATCAGGGGTTCCCATCCCCCTCCTGATAAGAGGCCTAGGCAAGAGACAGACTATGAATCTTCAGATCAGGTTTCCATTTCTTCTGATTCCTCTTCTGATCAGGAATATTCTCTTCTCCCCATGAGGATTCTGATGCTGAAGAATCAATTCCTTCAGCTTCTCCTCCTGAGGACTACTCTTTTGGGGAAACCTTGCATACCATGAGGGAGCACTTCCACTGGGAGAGCCAAGATTTTTCAGAATCTAAGAAAAGTTTCAGAGACTTCCTTTTACTACCTCAACACAGGCCTCTAGCTATTCCACTTGTGTTGGACATTGTAGATGATGTGTTCTCGGAGTCTAGTCTGAACCCTGACTCTTTACCTCTAGCTCCTGTTAAGCCGGAGAGATAGTACAGGGTCCCTGACTCTCATAAATTCCTTTTCAAAAACCCCACTGCAGACCCAGAAACTATTTCTCAGGGTCCAAAAGGGGTCAAGGCTTCTACTGCAAAAAACCCTACCTCCTCTGACAGGGATTCTAGGGCTCTGGATAGATGGGGAAAAAAGATTTACACATCTGCTACTTTGGCTACAAGGGCCTTAAATTGTCAGTTTCATATGCTCAAATATCAGCAATATATCATGACACTGCTTAAACAGAAAATGATGGCAAATTCTGAATGTGCAGAAAACAAAGAAATGCAGGATTTATTGCATGCAGCTGAACAAGTTGGAAAACATGCCTTACAATGTTGGTTTGATTCTCTGGAGGCCTCCTGCAGGACTGCTGTCACGGGTTTTGTCATTAGGAGGCGTGCTTGGTTAAAGGAACAAAATCTGCCTGACCTTGTTAAGGCAAAATTATTAGATGCTCCTTTACAACATGATACCTTGTTTGGTGTTAAGGCAAAAGAGGTGTTAAAGAAAATGGAGGACAAAGCTAAATCTATGCAAACGGTCAAGGATTTCTTACAGGTGCAGCCACCTAGATTTAGCAGACACTGGCCTACAAAGAATTGGTCCTTTCCAGTCTCAGACAGACCTCAAAGGGGCAGATCCAGACGCCCTAGAGGCAGATCACAGCCGCAAGGATCCTACAGGTCTACGGAGTGGAGTGCTTCTACCGCCAAAGGTAGAGAAGACAAAGCACAATCATACAGGAAACAGTCCCAATGACTTCCCCCTGCTTGCACCAAGCACTTATCTTCTGGCAGCACCCTTAGGGGGAAAACTAGAAATTTTTTCACAAAATTGGCACATTATAACCCAGGACAAATGGGTTCTAGACATAGTGTCACAAGGTTACAAGTTTCATTTCCATACCCTGCCAAGGGCAAACGGTTGGCAAGACCTGCCAAAAAATCAATGGGCAGAGGCTCAAAAACAAGTCGCAGCTCTCATGGACATGAGGGCTATTCAACAAGTGCCACAGCAAGAGCAGGGACAAGAATTTTACTCACGACTGTTCTTGGTACCCAGAAAGGACAAAGCATGGAGACCAATACTGGACCTATCTATTCTAAACACTTTCCTGGATATACCAAAATTCAAGATGTTGACCTTACAGCAGCTTCTGCCCATGCTGGGCAGCAAGGCTTGGCTCATGACTTTAGACCTAAAAGAGGCATACCTGCATGTCCCAATCAGACAATCATGCAGAAGATACCTCAGATTCAAGGCTGGCTCAAAGCATTACCAATTCTCTGCACTGCCCTTTGGCTTATCTACTGTGCTCAGGGTCTTCACAAAGTGCCTGGCACCAGTAATTGCTTACTGCAGACAAAGAGGAATACAAATATATCCTTACTTGGACGACTTCCTCATACAAGCAGAGAACAAGGACATTCTACTACAGCATCTGACGTTTGTGATAAGACTTTTAACATGCCTAGGGTACACAGTCAACAAAAAGAAATCAAAACTAGTACCCTCTCAAGAGATAATATTCCTGGGTGCAAGCTTAAGTACAACTGCCCAGATGGCTTATCTCACTCCAGACAAACAAAGGCAACTGACTACCTATTTCAAGGAAATGGCAACAAAGGCCCAGTTATCTGCAAGAAAAATTCTGCAGGCTTTGGGCTTCATGGCATCCTGCATCTTACTAATTCCATATGCAAGACTGCACAGAAAATTCAATGGTACGTAAAAAGTGTCTGGACACAACATTGCCACAGTCTGGGAACAATGATTACTCTAATTCCCTGCCTGCAACAGGAATTTCGATGGTGGACAAAGGCTTGTCACCAAAACAAGGGACAGCCATTCTCACTACCCCCAGCCAGGCAGAGTCTAACGACGGATTCTTCAGATTATGCCTGGGGGGGTACACATGGCAGGAAGAGGCATTCAGGGCACCTGGTCCACAAACCAAAAGCATCTACATATCAATCAAAAAGAGATGCTAGCTGTTCAAAATGCCCTGACAGCCTTCAAGGACCTACTTCATCCAGGACAATTACTGATAAAGACCGACAACACCACGGTCATGTGGTACATAAACAAGCAGGGGGGCACTCATTCTTATCCCCTGTGCAGACAAGCCAAGGCTTTATGGGACACAGCATTGATTTACCAAGTTCATCTGCAGGCACAATTCCTGCCAGGAAAGGAAAATACTCTGGCAGACGAACTAAGCAGAAACCTCATGGATCCCCATGAGTGGCACCTGGATCCGCAAGTCTTCAGCATGATAACAAAGAAATGGGGACACCCGGACTTAGATCTATTTGCCTCCCCTCAAAACAATCAACTAAAAAGATTCTGCACAAGGACTTATCACAGACAAGCTTGGAAAGTGGACGCCTTATCTTTCAACTGGACAAACCTATCAGTATATGCCTTTCCTCCACTGCCTCTCCTCCCCAAGGTGCTCCTAAAGGTCAGGGAGGAGAAACCAAAAATGATACTGATTGCCCCACACTGGCCATGCCAGTACTGGTGTCCGATCTTACGGAACTTGTCCCAGTGCACAGCCTGGACCTTACCTCAAATACCTCCTCTACTGTCCCAGCAAAACAATCAGATTCTGCACAGCCAACTCAGGACCCTAAACCTGGCAACATGGAGGATAATGTAGCCATACAATCTACACCTCTCAGTAAAGCTGTGATGGATGTCATTTTAGAAGCCAGAAGGCCTAGTACTAGAAAATCCTATGCTGGGAAATGGAAGAAATTTTGCGCTTGGAACCAAGCTCAAGGAACTGATACAGCTGTCCCAAATATTCCTCAGATTTTGCAATACTTAACTGAGTTGCTGGACAAAGGCCTATCTTTTTCATCAATTAAAATCCATGCCTCTGCGATTTCAGCTCATTACAATACAGAGCCACCACTCTTTTCTCATCCTTTATTAAGGCAGTACCTCAGAGGAGCCAAAAACTTGAGACCTCCATAGAGAATGCCAATACCTGCATGGGACCTCAATTATGTCTTGGAAAAACTCACCTTACCTCCTTTTGAGCCAGCTGCTACTGCGGATATAAAGTTCTTATCTTGGAAAACAGCTCTGCTCCTAGCAATAACTTCTGCAGGACGAGATGTTTATCGTGCATACAGCTGCAGTAATAACATATGGGTTCTCTGCCATCAGGCGGTCCCTCAGTCGGCCGAATTCCAAAGTCTAGGTCCGGCGTCAGTTGTTGTCGCTTCCTTTCCTGATGTCAGTGAGGCAGGAGTATATAAGACACAGCCGACGCCATTTTCTTCAGTCTTTTTTGCCGCACGGTGCCCGAAGCAGAAGCAGTTCGCAAGTGGCCCGAAGCAGAAGCAGTTCGCAAGTGCTGGTCGGCCAGCTCCTGAATTTACGAAAAATTTGGAAACCGAAGTCTTCATTAAAGCTAAGTACCCCGTTGGGGAAACTTTTCTTGCCTCAGACCAATGTCAGAAAAAGTTAACAATTGTATTTCTTGTGGGAAGCAAATACCGCATAAGGATTTCCATTCCCTCTGCATACCTTGTTTAGGCCCAGACCACGACGTCTCGGGTTGTCGCTTTTGCGCTACTTTCAATAAACGCACTATCAAGCATCGGGCGGAGTTCGCCCAACATTTATTTGGTAAAGCATTTGATTATAAAATGTCGTCGGAGACTCCGACTACTGTTTTGTCCAAAAAACGCAAGGACAAGGACCGACACGCGAGGTCCGCGGTCTCCACCGACACCACGCCAAAAGCGGCTACACGTGGTCCGGTTCTCAGCGAGACGCCTATGCAGTCCCTGACTACCAACGACACTTCTTTGGCGGGGTCTTCTGTACCCGAGACCGCAGGTACCTCGGCCCATACCCAGACTACAATCACCGAAGCCACTGTGAGTGTTGAGTCTCCTAATGTGGACAGGTCCACTTCCACCCATGGTGTCTTTAGACCCTCATCTTCCTTTTCCATTAAGGCCTTTACTAAGTCCAAATCAGCCAGGCATCCCAAGAGGCCTGTTACACAGGGCCCATCCACAGGCCCCATGCCTAAAAAACAGATGCTTAAAATGGCTGAGGATTTAATTACTCTTATCAGGGGTTCCCAACCCCCTCTTGAGAAGAGGCCCAGAGTGGAGGAAGATTCTCCCTCTTCTGATCAGGGCTCCATTTTTTCAGAACACTCTGATGTAGAGGAACACTCTTACTCCCCTTTTGAAGATTCTGATGCAGAGCAATCCTTTCCTTCTGTATCTCCTCCTGAGGATTATTCTTTTGGGGAAACCTTGCACTCTTTGAGGGAACACTTCCATTGGGAAGGCCAAGACTTTTCTGATTCCAAGAAAAGACTGAGGGAATTTCTTTTGTTACCTCAACACAGACCTCTGGCGATACCTCCTGTCTTGGATGTACTTGATGATGTTTATTCGGAGGCTTGCCTTAACCCGGATTCCCTGCCTCCTGCCCCAGTCAAGCCTGATAGGTACTACAGAGTTCCTAACTCTCACCAATTTCTTTTCAAAAGCCATAACGCTGACCCTGAAACCATTTCTCAAGGCCCCAAGGGAATGAAGGCCTCTACTGCTAAGAATCCACTACCTTCCGAAAGAGAGTCAAGATCCTTAGAAAGGTGGGGAAAAAAGGTATATACCTCGGCCACCCTAGCCATGAGGGCCTTAAATTGTCAGTTTCATATGCTTAAATATCAGTAGTTTCTGTTATCACAATTAAGAAATAAAATGTCTCAACCTGAACAACCAGATTTGAAGGAGTTGCAGGATACGATGCATAGTGCAGAACAAGTGGGTAAACACACCTTACAATGTGGTTATGATGCCCTAGAGGCCTCAAGTAGAGCTGCTGTTACAGGATCAGTCATTCGTAGGCATGCATGGCTTAGGGAACAAATCTTGCCTGATCATGTGAAAGCTAAATTACTAGATGCTCCTTTACAAAAGGGTGTGCTATTTGGTACTAATGCTGAGGAGATACTACGGAAAATGGAAGAAAAAGCCAAATCTATGCAAACTGTCAAAGCTTTTCTACAGGTTCAACCACCACGTTTTAGCAGAAATTGGCCTTCTAAAACCTGGTCCTTTCCAGCCACGGACAGGCCCCAAAGAGGTAGATATAGGCGCACAAGGGGCAGAGGGCAATCACAAGGATCATATAGAGGCAGGCAATGGCAAACTTCAGCACCAAGAGGTGGCGAAAACAGTGCACAGCAATACAGGAAAGAAACCCAATGACTTCCTCCTTTCCATGCCAAGCAAGTCTCAGCTGGCAGCACCCTTGGGAGGAAAGCTGGCATTATTTACAAGAAATTGGCATATGGTCACAACAGACAAATGGATCCTGGACGTTATAAACAGAGGCTACAGATTTCATTTTCACACTCTCCCAAAAATGAGAGGCATGCCAAACCTGCCACACAATCAAAGGGCAGAGGCACAACTACAAATTTCAAAGCTCATAGACATGAAAGCTATTCAAGAGGTACCTACTCATGAACAAGGTCAAGGGTTTTATTCCAGGCTATTTCTGGTACCAAGGAAAGGAACCGACTGGAGACCCATTTTGGACTTATCCATCCTAAACACATTCTTACTCATACCAAAATTCAAGATGCTCACATTACAGCAGCTTCTTCCCATGCTGGGCAAGGGGTTTTGGCTGGTAACATTGGACCTCAAGGAGGCATACCTGCATGTCCCAATCAGACAAAGCTGCAGAAGATACCTCAGATTTCTTGCAGGTTCAATCCACTATCAATTCTCTGCATTGCCCTTTGGCTTATCTACTGCGCCTAGAGTATTCACGAAATGCCTGGCATCAGTAATTGCCTACTGCAGACTTCAAGGGATACAAATTTACCCTTATTTGGACGACTGCCTGATCCAAGCGGACAGCAAGCGCATACTTCTGGAACATCTGGCTTATGCAACACGGTTACTGAATGCTCTGGGATACACAATCAACAAAGAGAAATCCAGGCTAACACCAGCTCAGAAAATAACTTTCCTGGGTGCCAACTTTGACACAAACACCCAGATGGTCTATCTTACGCCAGAAAAGCAGAGGCAACTAACTCAGTACTTCAAAATGCTAGCAAATTGTACCAGGCTTACTGCAAGGAAAATCCTGCAGGCTCAGGGCTTCATGGCATCTTGCATTTTTTTTAATCCCATGTGCAAAGTTGCATATGAGGAAACTTCAATGGTACCTAAAAAATCTATGGTCTCAACACAGCCACAGTTTGGAAACAATAATACCAATAATTCCATGTTTGCAAAAAGAATTTCTATGGTGGGCTCAAGCATGTCAAACAAACACAGGTCTCCCATTCTGCAAGCCTCAAGCAAATCAAGTCATCACAACCAACGCCTCAGATTACGCCTGGGGGGCGCACATGACAGACAGGTGCATTCAGGGCAAATGGTCCCAAAAGGAAAAGCACCTTCACATCAATCAAAAAGAAATGCTAGCAGTGATAAATGCAATTGCAGCTTTCAAGGACCTCCTGCATCCAGGACAATTATTGATAAGAACAGACAACACCACAGTTATGTGGTACATAAACAAACAAGGAGGAACACATTCATACCCCCTGTGCAGACTAGCCATGACACTTTGGAACTTGGCTCTGGAATGACAAATCGAACTTCAAGCACAGTACTTGCCAGGTTTGGAAAACACGCTGGCAGACAATCTAAGCAGAAATATGACAGATCCACACGAATGGAAGTTGCAACTTCAAGTGTTTACAAAGATAATCCAAGCATGGGGGAGGCCAGACATAGATCTCTTCGCCTCCCACAGGAATCATCAATTGGAAAAGTTTTGTTCAAGGACCTTTCATCCAAAGGCCTGGAGAGTGGACGCCCTTTCATTCAGTTGGACAGCATGGACAGTTTACGCTTTCCCACCTCTGCCTTTTCTGCCCAAGGTGCTCTTGAAAGCAAGAGCAGACAGACCAAAGATGATACTGATTGCTCCAGACTGGCCAAGACAACACTGGTACCCACTCCTGAGGAGCCTAACACATACTCCTCCCTGGTCCCTACCTCTAATGCCTCTTCTGCTGACTCAGCACAACTACAAAACTCTTCACAGTCAGCTGAAAACACTGAATCTCGCTGCATGGAAAATTCCTTAACACCTCAACAGACCTTACTCCCCAAAGAGGTACAGGATGTCATTTTGGAGGCCAGAAGGCCATCTACTAGAAAGGCTTACTCAGCAAAATGGAAACGGTTTTGCTCTTGGAATGAGAAAAAAGGCCAGGACCCTACAAAACTAAATTTGCTTCAGGTATTACAGTATCCAGCTGAGCTGCTGAACAGTGGACTTTCATTTTCCTCCATAAAAATCCATGCCTCAGCCATTTCTGCAGAATTCAACATGGATCCACCCTTATTCTCTCACCCACTCTTAAGACAGTTCCTCAGAGGGGCTAAGAATATAAGACCACCAAGGAAACAACCAGTGCCAGCCTGGGATCTTAATTATATTCTAGAAAAATTAACATTGCTTCCCTTCGAACCAACCCATCATTTATGCCTAAAGTGGTATCCAGGGTAGCTTTAAATCAAGCCATACTCTTGCCTACCTTTTACCCCAATCCTCAAAACAAAGGGGAAAGGCTGCTACACTCTTTAGACATCCATAGACAGCTACGTTATTATTTGGACAGAACAAAGCCTTTTAGGAAATCAGAACAACTTTTTGTGTCCTATGCTGTAGGAGCTCAAGGGAAGCCAGTGACCAAACAGACAATTTCAAAATGGATAGGCCACTGCATACGGTTTTGTTACTCCTATCATGGAAAATCTGTCCCTACAGGCATCAGATCCCACTCCACCAGGGCCACGGCTACCTCTACAGCCTTCCTCAGAGGAGTTCCTACCAAAGATATTTTGGAGGCAGCCACTTGGAGTTCTGTGCATACCTTCACAAGACACTACCACCTGCCTTTATATTCCAAAACTAGAGCAGGCTTTGCTACTGCTGTGTTGCAGGGCATTCTGGCTCATCCCAGATGTCCTTCATGGATGCATCTGCAGTCATAACAACTGGGTTGTCCTGTCGTCAGGCAGCCCTTCGGTCGGCCGGATTCCAAAGTCCGGGTCCGGCTTCGGCTGATGTCGCACTTCACCCGACGTCATCTCTGCTGGTCTTCGGGTATAAAGGCATCAGCCGATGCCATTTTCCTCAGTCTTTCTTGCCGCGTGGCCAAGCAGAAGCTGTTCGCAAGTGCCGGTCGGTCAGATCCAGAGATTACTACTACCGAATACTACTTGAAGACTTCTAAAGCTAAATACCCGTTGGGGACTCTTTCTTGCCTCAGCCGATGTCAGAAAAAGTCAATAACTGTTTAACTTGTGGGAAACAAATACCTCATAAAGATTTCCACTCTTACTGTTTGCCTTGTTTAGGCCCAGACCACGACGTAGCAGCCTGTTCGGCCTGTGCTTCATTCAACCGGCGACGCTTAGGCGTCGGTCGGAGTTTGCTGAACAGTTTTTCGCTCAGATTTTGCGTACATTATGCCGTCGGATCCTCAGACTACCCAAATTGTTAAAAAACGCAAAGAAAAAGACCGACACTCGCGGTCCGCGGTTTCGGCCGAAACCATGGCTAAGCAAACCGCGAGTGTCTCTGTTTCGGCCGAAACCGAGAAAACTGATCAAAGTACAGCCGAATCAATGACTACTACTGAGGTTCCTGCTACTTTACTTGAATCGGCCTCAGAAATTTTACCTACAACAGTGGTTACTAGTGACTTATCAGACACCATCCCTTTGGATGTCTCTACCCCAGCACGTGGTGCTGCTAGGCCTCCTGCAGCCATGTCTATTAAGGCCTTTGCCAGGGCTAAAGCAGCCAAATCTACTAAATCAGTGCCTGTTAAACCCCCCTCAACCAGGCCCACTTCTAGTTCACAAATGCTTACTCTGGCAGAAGATTTAATATCCTTAATTAGGGGATCTCAATCTCACCCAGACAGGGCCTCTCAGTCCCCAGAAAAGAGACCTAGAGCAGAGCCCCCCGAGCCTGTGTCCTCTGATGATTCTGTGGATGACTCAGATATTACAGACCAGCCAGAGGCTCCTTTCTCCAATTATGAAGACTCAGATGCTGAAGAATCCATTCCAGCTGCTTCTCCACCAGAAGAATTCTCCTTTGGGGAAACCTTACATGCCATGCGAGAACATTTCCAATGGCAGGAACAGGATTTCTCAGATTCCAGAAAAAGACTTAGGACTTTTCTGCACCTACCACAACACAGGCCCTTAGCTATACCTCCTGTCCTCTCTGTTGTGGACGATGCATTTAATGATGTCTGCACTGCACCAGATTCCTTATCTCCAGCCCCTGCCAAACCAGATAGATTTTACAGGGTGCCAGACACTCATCATCACCTATACAAGGCCCCACTTGCAGACCCCGAAACTATATCCCAGGGGCCTAAGGCAGTAGCCTCGACCACAGCAAAAAACCTATTCCTTCTGAAAGGGAAGCCAGGTCTTTAGACAGATGGGGCAAAAAAGTTTACACCTCAGCTACTCTCTCAGCTAGAGCTTTAAACTGTCAGTTTCACATGATACAATACCAAGAGTTTATGCTTGATCAGTTAACTAAAAGCTATCCTCTGATGACTCTATAGATAAGAAATATGTATTAGAAATGGTAAATAACATACAACAGGTTAGTAACCATTCCTTAAAATGTGGCTATGATGCACTGGAGGCTTCATTTAGATCAGCCATGACTGGCACAGTGATAAGAAGACATGCATGGCTGAAGGAACAGGTCTTACCGGATCATGTTAAAGCTAAGTTATTAGATGCTCCTATGGATAAGGCCAGTTTGTTTGGTACACCTGCCCAGCAGGTAATGAAGAAAATGGAAGAAAGGGCAAAATCTGTACAAACGGTTAAAGATTTCTTGCAGGTTCAGCCCCCAAGGTTTAGCAGGAACTGGCCTGCCAAAAATTGGTCCTTTCCTGACTCCACAAGATCCCAAAGGGGCAGGAATAGACGTTCCAGAGGCAGAAATCAATCTAGAGGGGGTGCCTACAGAGGACGACAGTGGCAAGGTAATAACAGAGGCACAGACACAGCCACTACCACTACAACAGCACAATCACAGTGACTTGATTCTAACTCCGCCTACCAGGGAACAAATAGCAGCACCATTAGGCGGAAAATTAACCTTATTTTCGAAGAACTGGCACTATATCACAAAAGACAAGTGGATTTTGCAAACCATAGACCAAGGTTACCGGTTCCACTTCCACACTTTACCAGTCAAAAGAGGAATGCCAAACCTGCCTCCAAATCAAAAACAGAAGCTCTACAGCAGATAATGCAATTAACAAAGATGAGAGCTGTGGAAAGAGTACCAATAACAGAACAAGGCAAAGGATTCTACTCCAGACTATTCCTAGTTCCAAGAAAGGAAAAAGTTGGAGACCTATTCTCGACCTGTCCACCTTAAACACATACATCATTGTCCCAAAATTCAAAATGCTGACCCTACAGCAACTTCTTCCCATGCTGGGCAAGGAGTGTTGGCTGGTAACTCTAGATCTCAAGGAGGCATACCTGCACGTCCCCATTCGACCAATTTGCAGAAGATACCTCAGATTTCTTGCAGGATCAGAGCACTATCAATTCTCAGCATTGCCCTTTGGCTTATCTACTGCGCCCAGAGTATTCACAAAATGCCTGACATCAGTAATCGCCCACTGCAGACTACAGGGAATCCAAATTTATCCATACCTGGACGACTGCCTGCTACAAGGGGACAACAAAAGCAAGCTGACAACAGATTTACAAAGGGTCATTTACTTGCTACAAGGACTGGGATACACAGTCAATTTACAAAAGTCAAGGCTGATACCATCCCAAACAAGGACATTCTTGGGCGCGGAATTGGACACAGTAAAACAAATGGCATTCCTAACTACAGAAAAACAAAAAGAACTCCCTCTTTACTTCTTGGCACTAACAAAACAGAACAAGCTAACAGCAAGAAAAGTTCTGCAGGCCTTGGGCTTCATGGCATCATGCATAATCTTGGTTCCACATGCCAGACTGCATATGAGAAAACTACAGTGGTACCTAAAGAATTTATGGTCCCAACACAGGCACAGCCTAGAAGCAGAAATTCCACTAATCCCATGCCTAAAACAGGAGTTCCTATGGTGGGCTCAAGCATGCCAGTCAAACCCAGGCCTACCCTTTCACAACTATCAAGCAAGCCAAGCCATCACAACAGACGCTTCAGACCTAGGATGGGGGGCTCACATGCTGGACAAATGCGTACAAGGATTGTGGACGCAGGACCAGCTTCACCTGCACATCAACCTAAAAGAAATGCTGGCAGTAAAACTGGCAATCCAAAAATTCAGACCATTTCTCAAAGAAGGCCATTTGATGATAAGGACAGACAACACCACAGTCATGTGGTACATCAACAAACAGGGAGGCACTCATTCATACCCCCTATGCAGAATGACTTTGGACCTTTGGAATCTGGCACTCAGCTACAACATCCAGTTACAGGCAATATTTGTACCGGGAAAGGAGAATACTCTAGCAGACATGTTAAGCAGAACCACCTCGGATGCTCACGAATGGATGCTACACCGGACATCTTCAAGACCATCTCAAAGAAATGGGGAATGCCACAGATAGATCTATTCGCTTCCCCTCTCAATCACCAGCTCAAGAAATTCTGCACAAGGACATTCCATCCACTTGCATGGAAAGTGGATTCGCTCTCCTTCAGCTGGAAAGGTCTGACAGCATATGCATTCCCACCTCTTCCCTTGATACACAAGGTATTACTAAAAATCAAGGAGGAACGTCCAAGGATAATCCTGATAGCTCGAACTGGCCAAGACAACACTGGTACCCATTGCTGAGGAGCATGTCTCGGGACAAAATGTGGTCAATACCCCTGATGCCTTTGATGTTAACTCAGAACAACTACAGCATCATGCATCCAAACCTAAAAACGTTGCAACTGACTGCATGGAACATCACATAGCAGCAACTAATCCAGATCTTTCCCAAAGGGTTAAAGACATTATCCTTGAAGCCCGCAGACCTTCAACAAGAAGGAACTATGCAGGAAAATGGAAAAGGTTTGTCATTTGGAGTGCTGAAAGAGGAAAAGATGTGTCGAATATAGATATTGCTAACATTCTGGAGTACTTGGCAGAGCTTCTACATACAGGCCTGTCCTATTCCTCCATCAAGATACATGCATCAGCTATTTCAGCAGAATACAGCTTTGATCCACCTGTCTTTTCACATCCTCTACTCAGGCAGTTCCTCAGAGGGATCAAGAATGTAAAACCTCCTAGGAAACCACCATTGCCAGCTTGGGATTTGAACTTTGTGCTAGAAAAGTTGACACTCGCACCTTTTGAACCAGCAGCAACAGCAGACCTACAGCATCTATCATGGAAAACTGCTTTCCTACTGGCAATAACCTCAGCAAGGAGGGTTTCTGAACTTCAGGCCCTAATGGCAGTACAACCCTTCCTAATCTTCCACCAAGATAGAGTGTCCATGAGGACTAATCCTACATTTATGCCTAAGGTGGTATCCAGAGTGTCTTTAAACCAGGCAATCCACCTACCTACCTTCTTCCCCAACCCACAAAACAGAGGGGAAAGAATGCTGCATACCTTGGATGTACATAGACAGCTACGCTACTACCTGGACAGAACAAAAGTAACAGAAAAACTGACCAGCTTTTTGTAGCCTATGCAACAGGAAGGGAAGGAAAAGCAATTTCCAAACAGACAATCTCCAAATGGATAGGAAATTGCATACGATTCTGTTACTCCTTCCATGGAAAACCAATTCCACAGAACATAAGGCCTCATTCTACAAGGGCAACAGCCACTACCACAGCCTTCTTACGAGGAGTGGCAACCAAGGACATTATTGAGGCGGCTACTTGGACCTCCGTGCATACATTTGCCAAGCATTATAATCTACCTCTGTATTCCAGATCCCGAGCAGGGTTTGCCACTGCTGTACTGCAAGGGATCCTAACCACACCATAATCTATTCTTCCTCCTCCCCTAGTTGGCTATGGTATTCTACCCAGTTGTTATGACTGCAGATGCATCCATGAAGGACATAGTACTGTTTTGTACCTACCATAAATGTAGATGTCCGAACTGGATAGCATCTGCAGTCAGGATTACCCTCCCTCCTTCCCCTCTGTGGTACTCCTAGGGTGTTTACCCTCCTAATAGCTAGCTGGTGGGGGGGAGTCTTTTATGGTGTATTTGTTGTATATATGTACATACATGCTTATTTTTTGTGTTTACCACTATCTTTTTGGAAACATTGGCATTTACCCAAAATTTTTAGCCTTCAAGAGGGCTACTGGCATCTGGGGCAAGAAACACTGAGGAAAATGGCGTCGGCTGATGCCTTTATACCCGAAGACCAACAGAGATGACGTTGGGTGAAGTGCGACATCAGCCGAAGCCGGACCCGGACTTTGGAATCCGGCCGACTGAAGGGCTGCCTGACGACAGGACAACCCAGTTGTTATGACTGCAGATGCTATCCAGTTCGGACATCTACATTTATGGTAGGTACAAAACTGTACTTTCTATTATCAACTAGTAACTTGGGCAATAGAGGAGTTGACTATGGAGGATTGGAATGAATAGCCAACAGTGTCTCTTTTATCTGGGATGGGGATGCAGAGGCAGCTGGGCTATGATAGGGACATGCATGCCAAGCTTTGCATGCCATGGCTGAAGTTAGGCATGCGCAGTAGCGTTTATGTTCAGAGTGCAGGCATTATGGGCTGAGCCAGTCGGCTGTCATGGGGTCAGAGATTACAGCTCAGGTAGTAGATCTTGAGGGTTTGCCTGTATGGTGGCCCTCACTGATCATCACTCACCCCACTTAGAAGAAAGTTCCCATATGAAAGCACAGAAGATGACACAGGATGAAACTGAAGAGAATATGGCACAGGAAGATGGTCTGGAACTTTCTGCAGAATGCCCACAGGAAATGGAGACAAAGTATGTGCCCTTAGCTTAGAGGAGAGTGATCTAAGGAAAGAGTTGCTTGATTTAATAGAGGTGGATAGATGTATTAAGATGAATGAAAGAAATAGATTATGGAAAGACAGTAAGACCCAAAATGTTAGAAGTTTGATAGAACAAATGTACACAGTAATCAGGACTGTTCATAGAAACTCATGCGATATAACAGAAGTAAATAACATATATTACTGTGCAGCTAAATTAATAACCGATAAAGTCTTACGACAAAAACACAGGGCAGCAAGGGAATTGAAGGGGAGAAATCAAATGCCATCATGGAAGTATTGAATAGAGAAAACTATAAAGTAATTAAGACAAGACGTGTTACTGTTGGAAAAGTACAGAAGAGGGAACAGGTTAACAAAAATGCTCAGAAAGACAGACGTGAAACCACACACAGTAGCAGAACAGACCAGGAGCTATCATGTACTATTGCAAATAGTAAACTAAAGATATTGGCACAGGCATAAAAACGTAGAAGATATGCAGATAAATATAAAAGAAATGTACAAAATAAGCAATTTATTGATGACCCAAAAAAGTTTTATAGGGAATTGGGGAACATGGCAAAAGGAGTTGAAACACCACCAAAAAAAGAAATAGACACATTTTGGAAAATATCTATGAGAATCCTGTGGAACATAAAGATGCTGAAAGGATAGAAGAAGTAAAAGAAAGAATAAGAAGTTCAAATGTACAGGATATGAAATGGGATGAAGTAGCAGCCAAAGAAATTTAAACAAAATTAAGAAAAGCTCATGAGTGGAAAACCCAGGCCCAGATGCACTACCTAACTTCTGTCTAAAAGTATTAACATCTTTACATGAAGCTTTAGCCATATGCGCACCTCAAACAGACACCAAACTGGTTAAAAACAGGAAAAAACATTCTCTTTAAGTGCAAACCTGCAAGCTATCCAAAATAGTGTAGACCAATAACTTGCCTTCTGACAATGTATAAACTGTACACTGGAACTGATGCTGCTAGAGTTTATAGTCATTTAGAAGAAAACTCAGTCATGGCAGTAAAACAAAAGGGTAACAAAAAAAAGTCACATGGAACAAAGGATTATTTGTTGTTAAATTATAGTTATAATGGAGAACTGTAAAAAGGGGAAGAATCTAAGTATGGCATGGATAGACTACAAAAAGCATTTGACAGTATCTCACATTCATAGATAAGAGTGCTTACAAATGTACAAGATACACCCTACACTGATCAATTACATTACAGTGACCATGTAACAGTGGCAAACCGTTGTGAAGTTAAGCATGATAAAGGACAAATTATAATTCCAGGGATAAAAATTCAAAAGGGGATATTCCAGGGTGACTCTTTGTCACCACTGCTCTTTTGTCTTGCCCTTAACCCTTTAAGCTATTTACTTAACAGATTAGTTCACGGCTACAGTTTGGCTCACAGAAGAAACAGTGTAAAGTCTTTTCATATTCTTTTTGTGGATGATTTAAAACTATATAGTTAGTCAGATGAGGAACTGAAAGCACAACTACAAGTGGTCAAAACCTTCTCAGATGATATAAGAATGTCATTTGGTGTTGATAAATGTGCAGACGCAACCTTTAAAACTGGAAAGCTACAGCACCAAGAAAATATCAGTCTGGGACAAGAATGAGATAAAAAAAAACTTGAGCAAGAGGAAGTGTATAAATATTTGGGAATTGATGAATGATCAACACTAAAACATGAACAAATGTGAATGAAACTCAGTAGAGAATATTTTTGAAAACTAAAATTGATATTGAAAACAGCTGTGAAATCTAGGAACAAAGTCAAGGCTATAAGCCAATTTACTCTTCCTGTCCTGACTTAAGGTTTTGGAGTGATTGACTGGCCCCAAAAGGTGCTGGATGAGTTGGACAGGAAAATAAGAAAAATTATTCATGTTTATCAAATGATTTATGAAAATCAGTGTATACCAAGATTATATATTCCCCATTCTGAAGGAGCTATGGGCCTCTTTGAAAATTACATGTATAGGTATGCAGTTGTAGGACTTGCTAACCTGACAAGATCCAAATGTAGTGAAAGTTATAAAACAAAAGGAGAATAAGTCTAAGATGGCATCCCTGCTTAGTTTAGCAGAAGCATATCTATGTCAAGTAGGAATGGAAATCAAACCAGAAGTCATTAAAAGTCAGGCAGCAACTTAATGTACCAAAAGACAAAAGAAAGAATATAAAGTGAAGGATCAGCTAAAAAGGCAGGAAGTGTGGAAAATGCATAAATATAGTTGTAAGTACAGAAAACTTTTGGAACAACCTCATGTCAATCAGGACCAAACACAGGAATGGTTAAGGAGAGGTGAATTTAAAACAAAAGACAAAAGATTATTATTGGCGACACAGGATAGTGGACTACATACATGTTGGTTCACAAGTCCATTGAAGTTGTGATAGAAACAGACAATAAAACAGAACTAGAAACAGTTGCACATTTTGTTTCTGGGTATGATACACTAATGGCAGAGAGACTGTATACTGAACAGCATAATAATGTGGCAAGACTGTTGCAGTGGGGGTTGTGCAAACATTATAATATTGAAGTAGCTGAGAAGCATTGGAAACATGAGCCACAAAACATTATAGAAAATGATGAAGTTTATATCACATGGGATCACCCATTACCAGCAGTTCAAAAAATAGATGAGAGAACCAGATATAGTAGTCCTGGAAAAGAAAACAAAATAGCATTGATTATTGAAATTGCTACACCCAGTGACTACAGTGTCTTATGTAGAGAGAGACACTAAGTTGTAAAATACCAGGATTTACAGGCAGAAACAAAGGCAATGTGGAAGAAGGATACCCAGACAGTTGCAGTAGTGGCAGGAGCAATAGGTCTTATTAAAAAAAATAAATAAAAAAATAAAAAATTTACAGTTGTGCTTAGACATGTTACAGATACATGTAACTCCATATGAATTGCAGGAGGAGTCAGTACTGGGTACATTGCGGGTGCTGGCTAATATCAAAGACTGAAACAATACTAATTTCATGAACTTTTAATCATACTTTGACTTGGGAATGGAGTCCATTCCCATCATAGTATTAGAAAACCCAGAAGACTTGGAGAAATTAAAAACGGAAAGAAACAAAGGGTCTAATGCTTGTCAGGCTATAGGGAGAAAAGGGATATTAAAAATGATTATTGGAAAAGCACTGATATTCTGGAAACTAGATGTAAGGAGCACTGGTTTTCAACCTTGCTCTACATTATTCTCTGTCAGCCTTAAGAGCCCAGCAGTTAAATATTGAGCAGTTTGTTGTCTTCACAAAGAACAAAAATTAGCTAGCACTGATAAGTAATTACCTGAGGATACAATTAATTTGGAGAATCTCCTGATCCTCTAGGATGATTGTATTATTATTATTATTATTATTATTGCTGTTTTTGTTGTTATTTATCTGGTCTCCTCTTCCACCCTCCCTTAAATCAATATCGAAGAGAGACATTTTTGTGAAGAAAGAACAGCACAACATGCAATGTGACACATTAGAATTGGATTGTGTAGTTTTTCTGCCTGTGATTTTTGTGTCCTTGTTTTTGGTAAGGTTTTTCTCTATGTAGAATCAAAATAAGTATTGAGACCCCTCGGGGCCTAAGGAAAAGACACCTTGATGTGAAAATGTGTACTTTTTAATTATGACTTATTATTTCATTCATTCCTCAACAAATGGGTTCGGGACTCTCAGATCTGACTCAGCTGCTTTTCCAGCTCATGGAATACTGAAAATCTCAAGCTCCTCCCTTACTCATAATGCATTAGCTCCCTAGCATACCTCAGATCTTGTTTGCCGTCTTTGTGTATGGACATAGTCACTGAAAACTCTCTGGTAGTAATGTTCGTGGGTGTATTTTTTTCTATTAGTTTATCTACTTATTTAGTCTATCTATTTATCTATTACCTGCTACCACAAGATCTCCAAATTTGGAACTAATTCAATAAACTCATCCCACCACTGCCACTCCCTCCTCACCCTCAACTGGCTTGAATTAACCAACTGCCTCAGTTACCTACAACTCACTATTGCCCACAAGCTCATCTTTAAACCTGAAACAGAAAAACAAATCTCAAACGGCTGCAGGTACACTGAGGTGCCAAAACTGCAACAATAAGAGGCACCAAAGTTACACACTGAAAACTCTCCACAGTAACTTTATTTAGAAAAAGAACAGTAGGTGAGCGCTTTCACAACTCAGTGTTGCTACATCAGACATTGTTAATGCAGACCATGCTTGGTTAAATACTTAAGCAATCAGTGTGGTTTCAACCATTTAAAGCAATACATTCAAAATAATTTAACAATTAGACACTATTAGTACAAGCTTATGCAAACTGTGCATTTAAAACCAACCTTAAAATACATGTCTCTCTATGAAAACCATCATTGTTGACCATAATATATGTAAAAGTATAAAAAATGTATATAATATAAAAATATGTTCTATATAAAATCTTAAATATATATGTAAGTAAATGCAAGAGCTTGATGAACCATAGTACACATTAAAACCTAGAAATTAATGTTTAAGACGTCTTGCTTTAAGGCAAGGGACTAGTGAAGTACAGCCATTTAAGCCCGGATATCTATCTGCATTCAGCTTGATAATTCATTTCTGTTCTAGCTCTTCCGTATAGTTTTCTATGTCCCCACCTCTATTTGTCCTTAATACTTGTTGTAAAACCAAAAATTTTAAGCAGTGAGTACTGTTTGTATTTAAAATATGATTTGCTAGGGCATTAGACGGTTTCAAATTTCGTATATCCCTTGCATGTTCTAATATTCTATCTTTGAAAATTCTGTTTGTTTTTCCTACGTAATAGGCATGACATGCTTGACAAAAACTAAAATAAATAACATCTGTACTCTTACAATCATAGTATTTCTTAGTATATAACCTAAAATGTTTCATTGGATGAATATACTCATTTTTAGTATAAATGTACTGACAGGCTGCACACTTCCTGCATGGAAAGGTGCCTTGTCTGTTGGAGAGGTTTTTTCATTAAGAAGAACTGGCACTTATCACAGGAAATACAGACCTTGTCCCCATGATCGGTGACACACCAAGTTTTAGTTTCAAGAACAACATGTCATTGAAGCAACATCTTTGTAATAAAGAACATCAACCCCATAGGAAAAAAACTCTCCACAACAAGTATTAAGGACAAATAGAGGTGGGGACATAGAAAACTATACGGAAGAGCTAGAACAGAAATTATCAAGCTGAATGCAGATAGATATCCGGACTTAAATGGTTGTACTTCACTAGTCCCTTGCCTTAGACGTCTTAAACATTAATTTCTAGGTTTTAATGTGTACTATGGTTCATCAAGCTCTTGCATTTACTTATATATATATTTAAGATTTTATATAGGACATTTTTATATTATATACATTTTTTATACTTTTACATATATTATGGTAGAGAGACATGTATTTTAAGGTTGGTTTTAAATACACAGTTTGCATAAGCTTGTACTAATAGTGTCTAATTGTTAAATTATTTTGACTGTATTGCTTTAAATGGTTGAAACCACACTGATTGCTTAAGTATTTAACCAAGCATGGTCTGCATTAACATTGTCTGATGAAGCAACACTGAGTTGTGAAAGCGCTCACCTACTGTTCTTTTTCTAAATAAAGTTACTGTGGATAGTTTTCAGTGTATAACTTTAGTGCCTCATTCTATTCTCATCTTTAAACCTGCCAACTGCCCAACTCTCGCTGCTTCCTTCCTTACATTCCCAACCACTCACTCAGATCCAAAAAGCAAAATCTCTTTCAGGTCCACAAACCTGCACAATCTCCTGCCCATGTACTGCTGTCCCACTCCTTAGCTAAACAGTGGAACTCTCTGCCCACACAGCTACACAACCTACCTAACCATGCAAATTTCAAATTTCAGCTACTCTGTCATATTTCTTCCAAATGAGAATGCCCTTGCCACACACCAACTTAACCCCCCCCCCCTTATTCCACCTTGCACTGACTCATCCAACTACCTCTACTATTACTTCATCCCACCCAAAACAATCCCTCCCCTACCAAAAACTAATTTTCTCTCTAATATCTATTGTACTATACTCTCCAATCTCAATTATACTATTACCCTCTCCATGCATAATACTTTCCTAACCCACTAATGGCTACTAGCTATATATTTTGAAATGTTAAACCTACAATCGACAAAAATATTCACTTTATGTAAATGCTGAAATTTCTGTATTGAATGTCTTTTTATTTTTGTAACATTGTGACAAGCCAATTGCAGATACCATGGAGCTTATCTGTAAATGTTTAATTAGCTGTATGAATATGTCCTTTTGTAACATGTGAAATTTAACTTGCAGTTATTGTGGAGCTTTTCTCCCTGGGCCTGCATTGAAAACAGGCTGCTCTTGGCCCAGTGGACTTCCCCGGTCATCAAACTTAAAAATAAAATAAAAAAATTTATTTTTTTAAAAACTTTCTACCTACACATTTTCACTTGTCTTCTACATGATAGCAGTGTAATTCTTCAGTACCGTAGTTTGTAATCTTTCTTTCCCTTTTTCGTACTTATTGGTGCATCCTTGAATTACCTTTGCTGGTGATTCTTCCCTTTTCGTTTTTCCTTATAGGTTACTCTATGGCTGAAAACCCTTCTAGATTTAAAAATATGTACAGCCTGACTGCATAAAATTCCACTCTCTGATGCATACTCTAAATGTGTGTATTGTTTAGGCCTGGCATGCTTAGATTCTGCTTCAGACGTATGCAAAGCTTTCAACTCCAGTTGATTATAAGAGGGTTACTTCCATCTAAAACTTCTAAAGCAACATTTGGTGCTCAACCCCCCCCCCCCCCTAAAAAACATGAGGAAAAAGGCTAACTCTAGAGTTCACCAGATCCTGCATCCTCAAGTCCGGGCTCAGAACTGCCTCACAAGGTTTTGAAACCTTCCGATCTGACCCCTTTGGATCCTAAGAGAAAATCTTCAGCTCCAATCCCTTTGGATTCAAAGACAAAAACTTTGGATCTGAACCCTTTGGATACGTGACAAAATTGAATAGGTCACCACAGATCAGATCTCCTGTGTGCTTGGATCAGTGTCATTTTGTCTCTCTTCTCCATTTCTGGGCAGGTTTCCCAAGTGTCACCATTCTAGGGCTTCATCCATAGCATCTTTCTCTAGTTCCTCCAGAAGTCTGACCAAAGCGATTGTGAACAGGATGATGAGAAAGTTCCTGTTGATGTAGATTCAAATGAGGATTCTCCCGGCTCCTACCCCATTGTGTCCAGAGACATTCATTAGTACTATCCCACCCATACTTCCAACCTTTGGTTTCAGAGCAGTTGAATCTGAGGATCCCGGAGGCTTTTTGCATCAGATCCAAAGATCATGGTATCTTCTACTCCGGTGGTGTCTCTGAGTGGGATGGTTCAGAGCTCATCAGAGCCAAATGACTGTCTGAACTATAGTGCCTGCACTGGATCCGGGGTATTGGAGTTGACTCCGAGGTTGTTGGAGCCATCTCTGCCCCTCAGAGCCTCACCGTTGGACAGCTTGGCTCCAACTACTTCCTTGGGTGACTTGCTTTCAGGTCAAGGGGAGCCATAGGTCCAGAAGTATGTCTTCTCAGAGCCGTTGGTTTCTTTCTCGCTTTCAAGGTAGTAGAGAGAGCTTTCTGTGCTCCAAGGTAAAAGACTTTTTCACCCTTCTCAGCTCCTACTTCCTGACCCAGTTGTCTTTGCATCTTGAGCCTCAACTTCCTGCACCACAGGGACAGGCAGCCCAAAAATGTCACCTGGATACCCAGCAGGGTATATTGATATCTTTCGATATTTCTCCAGAACATCCCACCGAATTCGTCCCTGGGAAGAGAAAGTGTGACAGGAGGCACTTAGACTCCCCTCAAGAGTCTGTCACATAGGATACTGACTTTGATAAGGGGGAAGGGTCCCCAAGAACACCACCTGATGACATCTCCTTTGGAGACATTCTACAGATTCTCAAGCACAGAAGTGGCTGGTCTACTGACGATCCTTCCCAAGAGGAGTCTGTATTCTTGGAGGATTTTAGAGCTGGCCCATCTATCTTCTGGGTGACTCTGTCTGCCGATGACCTCATTGATTTGATCTCTCAACGGGCGTGGAAGTAATCTGATTCTGTTGAGCCTATCCCCAAGAGACCAAACAGGATCCTGGCACCACCTAAGGACAGGGAATTCTGGAGCAAAGGAATACCAGTTGATGCTGTGGTTGTAGAGGTGGCCACAAAAAAGGAACTTGCAAAACAAAGTTCCTCTGTCCATCCCCCTAACAGGGAGTCTAGGGTGTTGGACAGATTCAGGAAGCATGTGTAGGCTTCAGAGACCTTTGCAGTTTGGTTGCTGAATTATTTGGCACACTTCACTAGTCTCCTGATGGATTTGATTAAAGAGCTTAACAAATTCCTCTCTTGGACCATTACTTCAACTGCAGAGAGTTCAATTGCTTCACAATTGGTTACCCTACAGTCTATTTTAAACTCATCCATGAGGCTCATCACCCACACAGCTGAAGGTGCCTCATGGGAGGTGGGTTCAGGCATTTCCATTAGGGGGCATGCTTGGATGCATCTATGTGATTTTGTGGAGCCATTCAAGTCTTCCTTCATCAGTGCTTCTTTTGATGAAAGTTCTTTATTTGACCCCAAAGTTAAAAACGTACTACTCTGGTGTGAGCAGGAAGATAAAACCCTGTCTGCTGTGGGCATACATGTTTTGACCCTTCAAAGGACCTTTTCTAGGAATAAGTGAGGTGTTTGAAAAATATGGTTCAGAAAGTCTCAGGGACCTTTCCAAGATCCACATGAATCCCAGTGGCAGAGGGGAGAACTGTAATGGAAGATTCCCCCACATGGCAGTGGTGGTACACAAAACCAAAGATCTGGAGATACCTTCTTTGACAGGTCCTACGAGCACTGCTGAAAGAAGGCCTGATTGTCCACCTCTGGAGGCAGTCAGATGTTATTTATCCTTGCACCAGAGAGCCTGGCTAGAAAGATTAATGGGTGCAGAAGATTTTTTCCAGAGGTTGTATAATACCTTTTTCCTACCCCCCAACAGTATACAAAACCTTCAGTGTTATACCCAATTAGAGGGAAGCAGTGGCACTAGAAATAAACAAGCTGCTAGAAAAGAGTCATCCAAGAAGTCCCCCACACCAGAAAGGGTCCGCAGCTTACTCAAGATTCTTTTTAGTGCCAAAGAAAACAGGGAACTGGAGAACAATTTTGGATATTAGCATTATGAACAATTCATTTTAGTACACAAATTCCATGTTTTGGTCCATTCTGCCATTTCTGCACAGGGACAACTGGATGTGCTCCATAGGTCTTCAGAATGTGTGCTATCATGTAAAAATGAACAGATGATCTAGAAGATACCTACGCTACTGGCTTGGAACCAGTCATTACCAATTCAGAGCTCTGCCCTTTGGTCTCACCCCAACCCAAGGGTGTTCACCAAATTCACGGCAGTAGTAGCAGCTCAGTTGAAACTGCAGGTATTCCAGGTGATTCCTTACTTGGACAACTGACTGATAACCACTCCGACCAGGCATCATCTGCTCAAAACACAAGATTATATACTCCAGTTATGCTCTCACCTAGGAATTTCTATCAACTACAGAAATCCCAACTCAAACCAACTCAAATATTGGCGTTCATCAGAACCTCGTTCAACATGGTATCATTGACGGCCTCCCTTCCTTTGCCTAGGGGTCCAAACCATACGATTCCAGGTGAAAAAGATCATTCAAAATTCTTCTCTTTCAGTTCTATAGATCCTTACTACATCAGTGGCTAAGGACCTGTTTGTTTATTTGCCTTTGTTTACTTGGAAATTCCAAGAGGGCAGAAACTCCTTTTCACCAGTGGCCCGGGGAAGAAAATCTCCAGCGAAATAAAAACATATTTAAACATAAAATAATAAAGGCAAAAACTGTTTTCACAGAGAAATACAACATTTTGAAATGTATGAAGAAGACAGTAAAAACAAAACAGATGTTCTTCATCTCACATTGCTGCAGTCATAACCTGTGGGTAGTCCGCTGTCCTCGGTCGGCCCGAATACCAAAGTATTAGGCTGGCGTAGGTCATGGTTGCTCAGATCTGACGTAAGTAAGCCTAGGTACTAAAGCGCATGACCAACGTCATATCCCCAGTCTTTCTTGCCGCATGGTCCGAAGCAGAAGCAGCGTTTGCAAGTGCCGTTCGGCATCCTGAAATTTTCGTATTCTGAGTTTCAGACCGAAAACCAGGTTGGGCTAAGTACCCCGTTGGGGAATATTTTTGTCTTTTCTTGCCTCAGTTAAATCCGGATGTCAGAAAAAGTGAATAATTGTATTTCTTGTGGGAAACAGATACCTCATAGGGATTACCACTCTCTCTGTATTCCTTGCTTGGGGCCTGAGCACGACATAGTCGGGTGTCGCTTTTGTGCTAAATTTAATAAGCGCACCATTAAACGTAGGTTAGATTGTGCTAGGCTTGTCTTGATGGCGGTGTAATTACAATATGCCGTCGGATCCTCCGGCGCCGCTACCGCTAAGAAGCGTAAGGAGAAATCGTTAAAATCCAAACAGGATGAGTCGTCCGTTCCGGACGCCGGTTCTTTAGAAACCACGGTAGAATCTGTGGATCCAGCCGAGGTTTCAGTTGAGTCTCAGGGGGAACCTTTAATTTTGCAAGATGTGGCCTCTCAGGAGTCGGGTCAGGCTGAGGGGGCCTCTCAGGTTACTGTAATCCCTTCTTTACATAAGGTGGTTAGGCCTTCTCCCTCTGTCTCTAAGGTACCTTCCAAGGCCAGGCCTGGTTTGTCTTCCTCTGGCGTCAGTCCTAGTTCTGCAGGTTCTGTACCTAAAAAACACATGCTTAAAATGGCAGAAGATTTGATTTCCTTGATCAGAGGTTCTATGCCCCCTCCAGATAAGAGGCCTAGGGTGGAGCCAGAGGTGGAAGGATTGGAACATTCTTCAGATTACTCAGAGTCTTCGGCTGAAGACATTCAGGATTTCCCCCCTTATTCCGATTCAGACGCAGAGGATTCTAGTCCTTCTGCTTCCCCTCCAGAGGATTTTTCCTTTTCAGAAACTCTGCATTCTATGAGGGAACATTTTAAATGGGAAGGTCAGGATTTCTCAGATTCTCGAAAGAGGCTTAGGGAATTCTTATTTTTACCTCAACATAGACCCTTGGCTATACCACCTGTTTTGGATGTGGTTCAGGATGTTTTCTCTGAGGCTTCCCTTAATCCAGACTCTTTGTCTCCTGCCCCGGTTAAGCCAGACAGGTATTACAGAGTGCCAGAGGCTCATAAATATTTGTATAAGAGCCCTAGGGCTGACCCAGAAACTATTAGCCAGGGACCTAAGGGTGTCAGGGCTTCTGTTGTGAAGAATCCAGTTCCTATGGATAAAGACTCTAGAGCTTTGGATAGGTGGGGTAAAAAGGTGTATACCTCTTCCACTCTTGCTACGAGGGCTTTGAATTGCCAGTTTCATATGCTGAAGTACCAGAATTTTCTCCTTAGTCAGTTGAAATCTAAGGTAGATGCTTTAGCAGAGGGCATAGAGTGTAAAGAATTACAGGATTTGGTTCATGCCTCTGATCAGGTGGGTAAGCATTCTTTGCAGTGTGGTTTTGATGCTTTACAGGCCTCTTCCAGGGTGGCTGCCACTGGCTCAGTTATTCGTAGGCACGCCTGGCTTAAGGATCAGAACTTGTCAGAGCATGTTAAAGCTCGAATTTTGGATGCTCCCCTGCAGTCTGAAGTTTTGTTTGGTTCTCCTGTGGAGTCAGTCTTGAAGAAAATGGAAGACAAAGCTAAGTCTATGCAGACTGTTAAGGATTTTTTGCAGGTGCAGCCCCCTAAGTTTAGCAGAAATTGGCCTACTAAGGGATGGGCTTACCCTTCTTCTGATTTACAGTCTAGGGGTAGATCTAGACATGGTAGGGGCAGAGCTCATGCACAGGGTTCTTTTAGGCCTAGGACGTGGAGTTCCCCTGCACAGTCTACAGGTGAGGGCAGGGGCCAGTCCTTTCGTAAACAGACCCAATGACCTGCATCTTCAGCTGCCCGATCCTTCCTGTCTGGCAGCTCCTCTGGGAGGAAAGTTGGCACTTTTCAGGCAAAATTGGCTTTTAGTCACCCAGGACAAATGGGTGTTGGACATTATAAACCGAGGCTACAAGTTTTATTTCCACACATTGCCCCCTTTCAAAGGCATGCCAGGCGTTCCTCCTCAGCAAAGGTGGAGGCTCACAAACAGATTTCTTTACTTCTACAAATGGGGGCTATCCAGCAGGTCCCTCCGTCAGAAGTGGGCCTAGGATTTTATTCTCGCCTGTTTCTTGTACCAAAAAAAGGAAACACTTGGAGGCCAATTCTGGATTTGTCTATTCTCAACACATACCTGGACATTCCAAAATTCAAAATGTTGACTTTGCAACAACTTCTGCCTCTGCTAGGCAAAGATCACTGGATGGTAACTCTGGATCTCAAGGAGGCTTATCTTCATATTCCTATCAGGCCCAGCTGCAGGAGATTCCTGCGTTTTCGGACTGGGACTTTACATTATCAGTTCTCTGCATTGCCCTTTGGCTTATCTACTGCGCCCAGGGTGTTCACAAAGGTTCTGGCTCCGGTGATAGCCTTCTTAAGGTTAAGAGGAATACAAATTTATCCTTATTTGGACGATTGCCTGATTCTTGCTCAAGACAAAGACAAGCTACTTCAACATCTTCAGTATGTTATGGCAGTGTTAAGGTGCCTAGGGTATTCTGTGAACGAAATAAAGTCCAGTCTAGTACACTCTCAGGACATGTGCTTTCTGGGTGTGAGACTGAATACAGCCTCTCAGATGGCGTTTTTGACCCCGGACAAGCAGAGAAATCTTACACTTTACTTCCAAAACTTGTCTCTCCTGTCCAGGCTGACTGCAAGGACAGTCCTTCAAGCCTTGGGGTTCATGGCATCTTGTATTCTGGTGCTTCCCAATGCCAAACTGCATATGAGGAAGTTACAATGGTATCTCAAAAGTGTATGGACTCAACACTGCCACGATTTGGACACTGTCATTCAGATAATACCTTGCATCCAAAAGGAATTTTTGTGGTGGGCTCAGGAATGTCACCTAAACAAGGGACTCTTTGTGACCCGACCAGAGGCGAGTCAGATCTTAACGACAGATGCCTCAGACAAGGCTTGGGGGGCACACCTCCATGGAAAATGGGTTCAAGACAAGTGGCCTGCCAGACTTCAACATTTGCATATTAACATGAAGGAGATGTTAGCAGTCCAATTTGCATTGATGGCTTTCAAGGATCTACTTCAACCAGGACACGTGTTGATTCAAACAGACAACACAACTGTCATGTGGTACATCAACAAGCAAGGGGGAACCCATTCGTACCCTCTTTGCAGGCAAGCTATGATTTTGTGGGAGACTGCTCTCAGTTTGCACCTCACTCTTCAGGCAAGGTTTCTGCCAGGAGCACAGAACTCCTTAGCGGATGTTTTGAGCAGACAGATGGTGGATCCCCACGAGTGGAAATTGGATCCTCATGTGTTTCGACAGTTGACAGTGCTTTGGGGGACTCCAGACATAGATCTGTTTGCTTCTCCACTAAATTTCCAGCTGCCAAAGTTTTGCACAAAGCTGTTTCATCCAAAAGCTTGGAAAGTGGATGCTCTATCATTCAGTTGGAACAATCTTCACGTCTATGCTTTTCCTCCTCTGCCTCTCCTTCCCAAGGTGCTCTTGAAGGTCAGACAGGACAAGCCCTCCATGATTCTAATAGCTCCAGATTGGCCACGTCAGCACTGGTACCCTCTGCTGAGGAGTTTAGTTCGGGAGCCTCCTTGGCCATTGCCATCGATTCCACACCTTTTGTCCCAGGCAGGCAATCATTTCCTCAATGTCAGGATACAGTCCCTGCATCTGACAGCCTGGCATATTCTGTTTTAGACCCTGGAGGGTCGCAGCTTCCTCAACAAGTTTTGGATGTTATTTTGGAGGCCAGACGGCCTAGTACAAGGAAAGTTTATGCTGATAAATGGAGGAGATTTTTTCTTTGGAGCCAAGCAAAGAGCTTTGATGTTACAGTACCTAATTTGAGTGTTTCTCTTCAATATCTTACAGAATTACTAGACAAAGGTTTGTCTTTCTCCTCTGTAAAAGTTCATGCTGCAGCCATTTCTGCTCACTATGACTGTGACCCACCATTATTCTCTCATCCTTTGTTTAAGCAATTTCTTAGAGGGGCAAAGAACATAAGACCCCCACGTAGAGCTCCTACTCCTTCCTGGGATCTCAATTTTGTGTTGGAAAAACTCACTTTACCTCCTTTTGAACCTGCAGCTACATCTGAGTTGAAGTTTTTGTCTTGGAAGACTGCTTTTTTGTTGGCCATTACGTCTGCTAGAAGGGTATCTGAATTACAGGCTCTAATGGCAGTTGAGCCCTTCCTGATTTTTCATAAGGATAGGGTATCCCTACGTACTAACCCTACTTTTATGCCTACTTTTATGCCTAAAGTTGTTTCAAATGTGGCCTTGAACCAATCTATTCATTTACCTACATTTTATGCAGATCCCCAAAATAAAGGGGAAAAAATTTTGCATTCTTTGGATATTCACAAGCAGTTGCGTTATTATTTGAGCAGAACTAAAGGGTTCAGACAGTCTCAACAGTTGTTTGTTTCTTTTGCTTTGGGATCTCAAGGGAAACCTGTTTCTAAACAAACTATTTCTAAGTGGATTGGCCATTATATTGCTTTTTGTTATTCTCATCATGGTAAGGAGATTCCGGCTGGAATCAGGCCTCATTCCACTAGAGCTACTGCCACTTCTACTGCTTTTTTAAGGGGTGTAGCTACTAAAGATATTTTGGAGGCAGCTACTTGGAGTTCAGTGCACACTTTTTCTAAACATTACCATCTCCCTCTTTACTCCAAATCTAGGGCTGGGTTTGCCACTGCAGTTTTACAGGGCATGTTAGCAGCTCCCAATGCTTTATAATTTTGCCATCCTCCCTTTACCTTTGCTTTGGGATTCTACCCACAGGTTATGACTGCAGCAATGTGAGATGAAGAACATAGTACAGTTTTGTACCTACCATAAATGTAGATGTTCGAAGATCCACGTTGCTGCAGTCTAATTTACCCTCCCTCCTTCCGCACTGTAGTTTGGGGTGGTTGTGTGTTTTGGGTTGTAAATATTGTTTTTTGGCTATGGCCTTTCTTTTTAGGGCCTTCTGACATCTGGGGCAAGAAAGACTGGGGATATGACGTCGGTCATGCGCTTTAGTACCTAGGCGTACTTACGTCAGATCTGAGCGACCATGACCGACGCCAGCCTAATACTTTGGTATTCGGGCCGACCGAGGACAGCGGACTACCCACAGGTTATGACTGCAGCAATGTGGATCTTCGAACATCTACATTTATGGTAGGTACAAAACTGTACTTTTTCACACACTTTTTTAAGCAGCATCAAGTTTGTCATAATTATAAATGTAAGGTTAGCAAGTGTGATGTATGTTGAAGATCATCCTAAGTTTCTAAGTTTCTTGCTGATGGTCTTGTGTCCGGCTTGAAAGAAAGTTGCTGTTGAACAAGCTGTTTTGGAGCCCAGAAAAAAGATTCAGCTGCCCACCACTTCGTGTCCTCAAAAGCCTTATTCCAGCATTTGCCCTGTGTCAGCATGTCATATGCAAATTACACTTGTTTACAAAAGTCTCTTTAAGTGACATGGAAAAGAGGGAGTAACACAATTAGTGTAGGTCTAGTACTACATTGAACCTGTTTGTTAACATTAATAGTTAACCACAAGATGAGATGAAAAGGTCAGAATTAATGGTAGATCTGGTGTGTTACCCTCAAAGGAGCTGAACAAGGTACCAGGCAGTAACACTTGCAGGAATGAAAAACTAGATGGAACAAATATGAATGACAATGATTGATACATTTTGTTTTCTGACTGCATGGTTCTTACCACTGTGGAAGTTTTAAGAGAGTTTTGGTAGCTACAATGGTGATAATGTGCACCGCAGAAGATCTTTAAAGTTTTTCCTCCTCAGGAAAAAAAATTTAGAGGCTGTGTAAGAAGGTAGCTAATTTAGGCATGGGTGGAAAACTAGTGAGCAAGTCAGACTCAGGCGTTTCAAAGATGACAGCTAAGTCTGAGGAACATAATGGCAATGTCAAACAAGCAGTTGTCATGAAGTTTTGTTGCCTTGCTTGGCAGTGGACCACTGCATTAATGTAAAAGGTGATGGGAATGAGGAGTGGTGTGAATTATTCATGTAGCAATATAGATTTTTGGATTTGCTAATGTAAGATGTTAAATCATTTTCAATTGCATATTTTATCACTGGCTGTAGTGTAATACAGGACCATAATTTAAGTAAAACAGGAACTGCAAAATCCACTGGCCTTCTGTGGGAGGTGTAGCATTTAATAATTTTAAAAAAGGAAGGTCTGGTGAAGAACTTGGAAACCATTTTAAATGGAATACATTACACTATGCAATGAAGAGTACAGTTTCTTTATATCCTTGTTAGTCATGTGCTGTACTGTGTAGTCTTTAGGATCTCATGTTTTCCAGGGGGGGGGGGGGGGGGGGTTAGTTTGAGGTTTATGTATCACAACTGTGTGTGATTCAGTTTGGTGTAGCTTGCATAATTGCTTGATGACAATGGACATATGGAATTCCTGGGTTGTATAGTACTTGTTTTGCATCCATGTAATTTTGAACACTGACATCATTTGTTTATATTTTTTGCCATTTATTGTGCAGACACCATGTGTAAAATTACTGATGTGAAGTTGTTCAATCTCACTGATGGGTTCGGAGCCGATCCTCGGCTCCGACACGGCTGACTAGCAAGCTCAAAGTTCTCCAGTAGCTTGAGACCCAACCCCTTTATCCCATAATGCACTGCTATAATTACCTCATATCTAGTTTGCCGCGGCATGGATCTCTCTGTTTCCAGCGTTGCTCGAGACTATTATTGGGAGTTTTCAACTTTCAGCAAGTTATATATTTCAATTTTTTATATATCTTTGATTACTTTATAGTGCTAGATATTACTAGCTAGTGGATAGTTGCTTTCTGTGTTCAACCCCCTTTCCTCAGTAAAATCTTTCTTTGCCTTCGGCCCTTTGACCTTAGGATCTCTTTTTATAGTTGTTAGTCAGTGTTTCCTGTTTGGGACTCTTGTTATTGGATTACTTAATCCTGTTTATATTGATATAGTTATTAGTTGCCCCTTTTGGGCTGTGTGTGTTTTGTGTGAGTTAGTTATATTGTAAAATAGCTCATAGTTAAATAGTGTGTTCCATTTTAGTGGAAATTGTGAAATGTCTGAAGAAAAAGATAAACATCCAAAGTCTGGGTTTAAAAAAATGCCCAGACTGCGGACAGAAAATGTCCATCACGGATGCCCATGTGCAGTGTGTTTATTGTTTGGGTGAGGTGCACCTGCAAGAGTCATGCAGTATCTGTCACTCCTTTTTCACCAGAGTGCTTGCAGAAAGGAAGAGGAAGTTAATTGATAGGGGTATTATCAAACACCCTTTTTCTGAGGCATTGTCTGACCAGGATGGGGCCAGCAAATCATCCAAATCTTCCTTTGAATCTACGTCTGAAAAGGTCAAAGTGTGGTGACTTCGGCTCCACTGCCTTCGGAGCTGACAGTCTGTTCTTTTCGGAAATGGGACACTGCTCCGGAACAGGTTGCCGAAAAACCTCTATCCATACTGCTCCAGTTTGCTCCATCTGTTCACTCTTCCAGGTCCTCTGTCAGCCTTTCTGATTTGGATATGGACCGGCTGGTTCAGAAACTCTTAAAGGCACTAGGCCTAGCTAAATTGCTGTTGTCTCAGACTCAACTGTCGGAGCTGAAGACCACTACTCTTGAATTGTCTGCTCCTCCTCTGAGCCATACCAGACCTTCAGAGCCAGAGGAGGCCGACCTGATGATTGTGGATCCCTTGGAGCCGACACCTGCGCCAGTGTCGTCGGCTCCATCTGCTCGGATGTTCTCGGTGCCGACACTCTCTGGTCGGGTCTGGGGAGGATATCCGCACCGACTTGTCAGTGCCGACTCTTCCAACCTGGACCTCGGCTCGGGTGAGCTCGGCTGCTACCTCAGGCTCGGAGCCCAAGGCTTCGGTGCGGGGGGAGATCGCAACTCCGTCGGATCCGTCAACTCATTCTCATCGGAGCCGAGGTTTATTCGAAGCCGTGAGGCGAGTGTTGCCTCTTAAGACTTCCTCATCTCAAGGTCTGGCCTCTTCTTCCCCTAAAGTGCCTGTGTCAGTTTCTGTCTCCTCTGGTCATCTCAAGCGTAGAGACCCTGAGCCTCAGGTAGCCCCACAGGGCGCTCCCTGCTCTTTTGAGACCTCTCCAGAAGTTCCCCCTTGTTACGTTACACATTACCTTGAAAATGAAAACAAATACAGTTCTTTTTCTCTTTCAGTGGCATTTATTAACTACAGTACACATGTGTGGGAGCTTCATGGAAAGCACCAGGGAGACTCCCAGAACAAATGAATAAACAAGCTTATATACTGGTGATATTGCTGACAGTACAAAAAATATGAAATGAACCAATTAGATCATTATACAGGGCAATTAACCAATTAAAGGTTTACCCGTAAACATGAGGCAGTTCACATCATCATATCTCTAGGCAGAGAAAGAAAATCGGATACACTTCCATATAAGGCACATTTCCTGCTTTCAAGCAGACTCGTTTTTAGTATTTTTCCATTGCTCAGAGTTCATTCAAAGTTCACAGTACATGTTAATACATACAGACTGTCACATACTCAATTCCCTCAAACACATGCTTTGGCTGTTCATATTCTACAATCCCCCATTTGATGCTGTGTAAGCATCACATTTTAACCTATCATACATTTGCCCCAAATCTAACATAACCATGCTACTGGTCTTTTCATCATTGGAAAACATTGTCATTTCGTCTACATTCATAGCTGCAGGCATATAAAACTTAGGCACTTTCTTCACAGTTTTTGAAGACATTAATTTCAAGATCAGTGCTTTGATTAGAAATAAGACAAGAAAAGCAACAATTGCTAATACTGCAATTAATAAAATCAACTTCAACAGTGCACCTCCCCAGCCTGAGAACAGGTTGGTTAACCATGCCCATGTTGAACTATCAGTCACTAGTTCTAAGGCAGAAAATGTAGCATTGCTTAATATTTCAAGCAATTTAGATAGCTTTCTCAGTTCCGAAATTGATTTCACTGCTCCGTATGACGGAATTATACCAGCCCATGATATGACGTCATCACCCAAGTCCATATGGGGCAGTTCTTTGGTGCCAGCATGAGCTAAATCATGGTGATAGATCCATGAAGCATCAACTTGACCTACCGGATTGGCAGGCTTCTTGACCTCTCGAACGTTCCGAAATTTTCCTTTAGGTAATGCAGATACATGTCGAATAGCTGGGACTAGGTAGCCCAGGAAGCAGCTGCCAGACCAGTTTCCTGGTAGCCATTTATATGCTTTTCTTCCGCACATAAAATAACAATTTTCTACTTTAATGGTGATGTTGATAGACTTGAAGCGATCCCCAGTGTCCTGCAGTCCTTGGAATATTTTCCAATAAACAGTTTCTATTTTCTGGGAAAAGTTAGCTATATAGTTTTTAACAAGTCTTTTTATAGGTGAGAAATCTGTCACACAACCCGAATTGTCTGCACTGCAGTTATGTACCACTGTTTTGTTACATCATAGAGAGTAGGGCTAGAGGTAGGGCCTGTACCCAAGTGAGGCCCGTTTCAGTAGTAATTTTAGCCAGTCTAGTTTTCAATGTCTGATTCATGCGTTCAACCCGACTCTAGTTTTACCAAGTTTTTGAAAACACACAGTTCCGTTTTGGCGGAGGGACAACTGTAATGCTATCTTGTCCTTTGAAATAACATCTGATGTGTTTTAGATCAAATTCATCCAGGTTTCATTAATACCTAAAGGGACTATATTTAGCATCAGTCCCCCATGAACAGTAGGAATAGCAGTGCAAATCCAGCAGTCCGAGATATTGAGGGATGACGCATAAGTGTATTTAATGGCTTGGTAGGTGTTGAAAGGTGGATGCCATGCAGCTCGTTTGGCATGAGGCGTAGTTGGAGTAGGAAATAGAAATGGCCACAGTAAAAATATCAAAACGACAAGAATAACCACCAAAATAGTTGTGCAGTACTTTTGTGGAAATGGTGGTTGCACCTGTGTTGTGTCGGGAGGGTGAGGTTGTCCAAATGGATAAACATCAGGCATTGTCAGGTGCTGGCACAGTATGACTTCGAGTACGAGTAGCAATAGGTGGAGAATCAGGAGTAGCAAAAGGTAAAGGTTGTTGACCTTCCGATGAGATGACCTTCTTGACGTGCGATATGTGAATCCAGGTGGGAGAGCCTTGTAGTCGAACCGCTAATGATGTCGTCAGTAGAACCAGGAAGGGCCCCTTCCAGCGTGGTTGAAGCGCTGTTTTTCGAGAGAATGACTTGATGTACACCCAATCTCCTGGTTGTAGTGCCGAGGACAGGAAAGGATCAGGGATATGTTGAGCCGCTGCTACCGGGCAAGGATTTCATGAGGAGAAAGACCTTTAGTAGGATGTACTTGTGCTCTCATAGAGAGTAGGGCTAGAGGTAGGGCCTGTATCCAAGTGAGGCCCGTTTCAGTAGTAATTTTAGCCAGTCTAGTTTTCAGTGTCTGATTCATGCGTTCAATAATACCTGATGCCTGTGGTCTATATGGACAATGAAATTTTAAAGTGATGCCTAACATTTTACACAGTGAATCAATCAACTGAGCAGTAAAATGTGTTCCACGATCGGAATATATTTGACAGGGAACACCAAAATGAGGTATCAATTCATAACAAAGTTTCTTAGCAGCTGAAATAGCATCATTTGTTACACATGGGTAGGCTTCTAACCACCCAGAAAAAACATCAACAACAGTTAAAACACATTTGAAATGAGCACAAGGTGGAAGTTCAATAAAATCCCATTGCAAAGCGCAAAATGGTCCCAATGGTTTTGGCAGTGGTTGTGCGGGAGCCATAGTGCCCTTTGAAATGTTATATTGTAAACAAATGGAGCACGTGCTCAAAAATGCTGTACAGAAGCAGAAAGTCCTGGGGCAAACCAATCCTTTTGGATTTGTTTTATTAATGCTTGTACCCCGACATGGGCTGGCAAATGATACGCTTTAATAAGAGAATTTAACATGGACATTGGGCAGACCAATCTGCCATCTGGATGTTGCCAAATGAGATCAGAGCGTTTAAAACAACCTTGAGCCAGCCATGTTCTCCTTTCTGATTCTGGAACTTCATCGTGTATAGCTTTTAACACTGTGGTATCAAAAGTAACCATTGGTTGCAGAGGCTGCGAAAAATGCCCCTGAACAGTTTTTGAGAGAGCAGCCTGTTTAGCAGCCCAGTCAGCTAAATTATTGCCCTTAGTTTCAAAAGAGTCATTAGATTGATGGGCTGCACATTTAACAACAGCAGGTTCTGATGGTAACAATAAGTCTTATAGCAAGTTATTGATATAAAACTGATTTTAATGGGTACCCCGGAAGAAGTTAAAAACTCTTGTTCCTTCCACAATATACCAAAATCATGAACAACACCATGGGCATAACGGGAGTCAGTATATATAGTAACAGACTTGTCCTTAGCTATTTTGCATGCATTCGATAATGCCACTTGCTCCGCATCCTGCGCGGAAGTGCCTGGGGGTAATCGTGCTGACCTTAAAACTTCAGTCGGAGTACAGACTGACCAAGCAGCTTGGAATTCACCAGAGTTTGTTCGTAAGCAGGATCCATCGACAAAAATAACTAAATCAGGATTTTGCAAAGGAGTGTCATATAAATGTAACCTAGGAGAAAGAACAGAGTTAACTATAAGCACACAATCATGTGGTTCGCCCTCATCCAAAGTTGGTATTAAAGAGGCAGGGTTCAGTGGTGGGCGGTGTATGACTTGTAGGGCAGGATTATTTATTAAACTTGGTTCATATTTAGTAAGGCGTGCATTTGAAAGATACTGTGTTTTTGTCTTTAGAAGTAGCGCTTGAACAGCATGTGGGACTGCTAATATAGTATCATGTCCCAGGATTAGTGGAGCCGCCATGTCAACCAAGACAGCAGCGGCTGCTACAGCCCGTAAGCAAGCTGGGTAACCAGAGGTAACTGGATCTAGCCGAGTGCTGTAGTAAGCAATAGGCCGGTAGCCTCCAGTGCGTTGCTGGGCTAGGGGACCCAAGGCAGTCTTGTTTCGCTCACAGCAAAAGAAAACAAAAGGTTTGGAATAATCTGGCAACCCTAAGGCAGGAGGATTTACCAAGGCTGTCTTGATAGCCTGAAAAGCCTCAACGTGTTATGATGTCTAGGGTAAAAGTTCCGTAATATCTTTTTTTAGGAGTTGTAACAAGAGGGATGAAATATCCGAAAAATTAGGCACCCATTGTCTACAGTATCCTGCTAGGCCAAGGAATCCTCGAAGCTGCCTCTGAGTTACAGGGCGTGGGGCGTTTTGAATAAAGTTATGCGATTTGGGAGTATTTGACGAGAACCCATTGTAATAATATGTCCCAAATACTGCACCTTTTCCTGACAGAATTGTAATTTCGATCTATTTACTTTAAGCCCTATTGTAGCCAAAAAGTTTAACACTAGAAGGGAATCTTCCCTACATGATTTACTGTCCGGCGAAGCTATAAGAATATCATCCACATATCGGACTAGAACTGAACGTGATGGTAGTTGCATTTCCTGTAACTGCCTATGCATCTCTCTAAAAAATAAGGTTGGGGATTCTACATATCCTTGGGGCAATCTAGTCCAAGTATACTGCTGGCCTTTGTAGGTAAATGCAAACAAATACTGACTATTGGGATGTACTGGAATAGAGAAAAAAGCTGATGAAATATCTTTTACCGTAAAACATTTTGCAGTAGGTGGGATACAGCTCAGAATAGTAGCTGGGTTTGGTACAATTGGGAAAACAAGCAAAACAGCTTTGTTAACTTCCCGCAAGTCCTGCACAAATCTGTAAGCTTGTTTACCAGGTTTTTTCACCGGTAATATTGGGGTGTTACATGGGCTTGTGGTGGGTACTATGATCCCTTGCTGTTCTAATGCAGAAATAACAGGGGCAATACCAGATATAGCCTTAGCTGTCAAAGAGTACTGTGGTACTCGCCGTAACTTTGCACCTGGTTTTAGGATTATTTTTACAGGAGTAGCTGAGGTCAAAAACCCTACATCATTGTCAGTAGTAGTCCATAGGTGAGAGGGTAGGGAATGTAAATACTCGTTTGTCAGAATTTGGCTGGATACACATCATCTGTAAAATGACGGAGTCATCTAAAGCTGCCAGAGTACTATCCTGTTGGTCTGAAGGTACTTGGAGATAAACTCCATCAGCTGTGCAAAAAATGGTGGCTCCCATTTTGCAAAGCAAGTCTCTTTCTAATAGATTTAAAGGTGCTGAGGGTCCTACTAAGAATGCGTTGTTATCCTGCAGAGGTCCCAAAGTTACTGGGACCGGAATAGTTTTGGAATACCCCATAGATATACCAGAGACATCCACCCCTCTAGTTATTTTGTCGGAGAGGGGAACATTCATTGCTGCTTTGCCAGCTAGCATGGATTTAGTTGCTCCGGTTATCAATTAAAAACGGATAAGGTTTATTTTTAACCAGTAACATAACATGTGGTCCATCCTGATCCACAGGAATAAAAGGACACAATTGCTGTTGTTTCTGTTCAGGGAACCTTCATTGTGGTTGTTGTCGATTGGACGGCGTCCAGTTAGAATTACACTGATGCGACGCATCAGTGTATGGTGCAGGTTGCTCAGCCAAATATGGACACTCATTTTTCCAATGGCCTGCTTGGCCACAGTTGAAACACTCTGATTACTAGAATTCTGGGGTGGAGCCGACTGTGTTCCCTGCTAGTTTTGTCTATTCTGATTTCCTGCTCCTTGGCGTCCACCCCTCCCTCTCCCTCGTCCTTTACCCCGCTGACCAAAAGCGCTACACATTTGGATTTGTGCTTTTACTAATTTCTCCTGTAAATCCTTCTTTTCTTTAGCCAAATGGTCAGATAGGTATTGTACCTGCTGGACTAACTCATGTAAGCCCAAACTAGGCCAGTTTAAGCATACTTCCTTTAACTTGTCCCTCACCTGAGGGCGTAACCCATCTGCAAAAGCAGCTGATGGCCCGCTTTGTGCTGGTCCTTCGGTGGGCTCTGGGTACCCAGAATATGCTTCGAAGGCTTCAGTGAGCCGATTTAAGTATTCGTCTACAGGCTCATCCTCTTTCTGTATGACTGATTTAATTTTCGACCAATTGGGGGTAGGTGGCACTATTACAGTGATGGTGTCAACTATACATTGCCTAACCACTTCAAATCCTTTCTCCCCTTGTATGTGGTGCTTCGGTATTGGGGTAGGAACATTAGCATGATCCCAGATATGTTTCATCAGATCAGCTGGGACAGCGTATTGGAGAACAGCTTTAACCTCTTCTATGGTAGGATTTTGCAAACAGATATGTCCTGCCAATACGCGTTGAAACTTCGCTGGGTTAGTACGAATAGGCGGGAGTGATTTAGTGATCACTTGAAAATCAACTGCTGATCACGCCCTAGGTACCACTACAGTAGCCGGTTGTCCCGCATCCCTAGCATGTGCTGGGTTTTGGACTTCTCTCAATGGGAATACTCCTCCTTCATCTGATGGGCTAGTGCCCAATTCAGAATCAGAATCTGGATTAGATTTGTCTGGACCAATGTAGCCGTCATTGTCTTCAATCACAATTGGGCATTGCTTGTAATATTTACCCTTGTGTAAATATACGGCTTTTTTATTGTGATATATTTTCGGCCAGCTAGACCTAGGGCCAAAAAGCATTTGTGCTTTTCTTTTCTGCTGTTTTTTTTTTTTGTCTTAGAACGGGTTAGTCTAGGTGATGGTTTACCTGTATCTGTTTGGTCAGGTTGTTTTATAATTGGTCTGCTAGGCTGACCCCCCATTGCCTGATCTCTGCTTCCAGAGTCGGGAGCAGTCTGCTCTTCTTCCCGCTGGCCTTCACCCTCTGTTGTGGAGCTCACTGCTCCATCTTGAACCTGTGAAGGCTGATATTGTGGTGGAGGAGCCGTAGGGGGTGGGGGGAACCATGGGTTATCATCCTCAAATGATTCAGTTATTTGCAATCTACTTAATTCCTGTATAGGATATAATCCCTTAAAGGGTGGTTCCCTTAAGCGTTTACCGTCTGCTACATCTAGATTACTCGCAGTATGCAGCAGTTCCTTTATCTGCTCTTTTAGTTTTTGTTGATTGCCCTTAAGACTACTGACTACCGAGTCCTTTTCCCTTTCTTTAGCCTCACACATCCAATCATTAAAAGCTGCCCAGCACAACCCTGGTATTTTTCCTTTCTTTTTTTAATTTCTTTTGCAAGTTAGTCAAAATATCTTTATTAAAACTACCATTTTCGGGAAAAGCAAGGTCACCGTCATTTTTAGTAAGGGCGATCCACTGATTTAAAAACATGCAACTGTCCCGGGACACATGATAAAACATATAACCAGTTGGTGTACCTCTTTCTGGCTCAGTTATTTTTCCTGCACTCGCTCCCATTTTCACTCAGTAAGCTATACTTGTTTAACACAGGTTTAGCTAAGGCGTTATATAAACGTTTTGTTACCCCACTATCATTCCTCTTTTCATACGTATGTCGCCAGTATTTCCGTATTAACCCACACTCATACTGCGCATTCAATAGCAGAAAAGAAATGCATGCCACGTACCTCAAAACAACTGAATGAGAGAAATCATAGCATTTTCTGCATAAAAAAAAAAATTATTTGCAAATCTTTAAAGCAGACAGGTGCAGAAAAATGAAAGAAACACTGCCGAAACAGAAAAATCTGTTATGAGCCCTTTTGTTGGCAGTATTTCATTCAGTTCCTGACTGCTGCAGCTTGTTCTCAATTCAGATCCGAGTAAACGGCACCAATTGTTATGTTACACATTACCTTGAAAATGAAAACAAATACAGTTCTTTCTCTCTTTCAGTGGTATTTATTAACTACAGTACACACGTGTGGGAGCCTCATGGAAAGCACCAGGGAGACTCCCAGAACAAATGAATAAAGAAGCTTATATACTGGTGATATTGCTGACAGTACAAAAAATATAACATGAGCCAATTAGATCATTATACAGGGCAATTAACCAATTAAAGGTTTACCCGTAAACATGAGGCAGTTCACATCATAATATCTCTAGGCAGAGAAAGAAAATCGGACACACTTCCATATAAGGTACATTTCCTGCTTTCAAGCAGACTCTTGTTTTTAGTATTTTTCCATTGCTCAGAGTTCATTCAAAGTTCACAGTACACAGTACATTTTGATACATACAGACTGTCACATACTCAATTCCCTCAAACATATGCTTTGGCTGTTCATATTCTACACCCTGAAGAGGTTCCCAGGAAGAGATTATGCAAGAGGAGGCATTTGGACTCCCCCCAGGAGTCTCTCACATCGGACACCGACTTAGAAGAATCAGAAGGGTCCCCTAGATCCCCCTCTGAGGACATCTCCTTTGTGGAGATTCTTGAAATTCTTAGGCATAGGGGTGATTGGCAGTCCAAGAGCCCTACTGAAGGATGAGTCTGTTCTCCTGAAGGCGTTCGGGTCTCAGCCTTCCACCTCTTGGGTATCTTTGCCCTACGATGAGCTTATGGATCTGTTCTCTCGTAGGGAGGGTGAGTCACCAGAATCTATGAAACCTGATGTCCTTCAAGGATGCATCTGCAATCATAACATATGGGTTGTCCTGCCTCAGGCAGCCCTTCGGTCGGCCGGATTCCAAAGTCTGGGTCTGGCCTCGGCTGATGTCTCACTTCACCCGACGTCATAGCTCCTGGGGTATAAAGGCATCAGCCGACGCCATTTTCCTCAGTCTTTCTTGCCACTCGGTGCCCGAAGCAGAAGCTGTTGGCAAGTGCCGGTCGGTCAGATCCAGAGATTTCAGCTACCGAAGACTTCTAAAAAAGCTAAGTACCCCGTTGGGGACTCTTTCTTGCCTCAGCCGATGTCAGACAAAGTAAATAATTGTTTAACTTGTGGGAAACAAATACCTCATAAGGATTTCCACTCTTACTGCCTTCCTTGCTTAGGCCCAGACCACGACGTATCAGCTTGTTTAGCCTGTGCTTCCTTCAACCGATGGACACTTAGACGTCGGTCGGAGTTTGCTGAAGAGTATTTTGGCTCCGCTTTTGCATATAAAATGCCGTCGGAGACTCCGACTACACATTTAGCTAAAAAACGCAAGGAAAAGGACCGACACTCGCGGCCCGCGGTTTCGGCTGAAACCACGGTTAGGCCTACCGCGAGTGTCTCGGCTTCGGCTGATACCGAGACCTCGGTATTCCCTTCGGCCGAAAGCATGCCTCTGACAACCGAGGCCACACAGACCCCGGCTGAGTCGGCTACAGAAATTCCTTCTGAAGAAGCAGGCACACAAGATTTGTCCGACACCATTCCGTTGGACATCTCTACTCCTGCACGTGGGGCAGCTAGACCCCCTGCTTCTATGTCTATCAAGGCCTTCTCCAGGGCTAAAGCAGCTAAACTTTCCAAGGCCTTACCTACAAAAGCTCCCTCTCACAGACCTACCTCAAGTTCTCAGATTCTCAGCCTTGCTGAGGACCTTATTTCTCTGATCAGGGGATCCCAACCTCACCCAGACAGGGCCTCACAACCCCCTCCTGAAAAGAGGCCTAGGACTGAACCCCCTGAATCTCTTTCCTCGGACTATTCCTCAGATGGTTCAGATTTATCTGACCATCAGGAAGGACCATACTCACCTTATGAGGATTCCGATGCAGAAGACTCCATTCCTTCTGCCTCCCCTCCAGAAGAATTTTCATTTGGGGAAACTCTACACTCAATGAGGGAACACTTCCAATGGCAGGGTCAGGATTTTTCTGATTCTAGGAAAAGGCTAAGGACTTTTTTACACTTACCACAGCATAGGCCTTTAGCCATACCACCTGTACTACCAGTTGTTGATGATGCATACAATGATGCCAGTACTGCCCCTGATTCTCTTCCCCTGGCCCCTGCCAAACCTGACAGATACTACAGGGTCCCGGATTCTCACTACCACTTGTATAAGACCCATGCTGCAGACCCAGAAACCATTTCTCAGGGCCCTAAAGGTGTTGCAGCTGCCTCTGCCAAAACCCCCCTACCCTCTGAAAGAGAATCAAGAGCATTAGAGATGGGGTAAAGGTTTATACATCTGCTACTCTTTCTGCCAGGGCTTTAAACTGTCAATTTCACATGATACAGTACCAGGAATTTTTGCTAGATCAGCTGAATAAAAAGCTGTCCTCTCCTGAACCTTTAGACCGTAAGTCCCTTCAGGATTTGGTACACAACTCTCAGCAGGTCAGTAATCATTTCTTAAAATGTGGCTATGATGCACTGGAGGCTTCATTTAGATCAGCTATGACTGGAGCAGTGATTCAAGGCATGCCTGGCTAAAAGAACAATCCTTGCCAGACCATGTTAAGTCTAAACTCCTAGATGCCCCTATGGAGAAACAAAGTTTATTTGGCTCCCCTGCACAGGAGGTTCTAAAGAAAGTGGAAGAAAAAGCAAAATCTGTCCAAACAGTCAAGGATTTTCTGCAGGTCCAACCTCCGAGGTTCAGCAGAAATTGGCCTTCAAAGAATTGGTCCTTTCCAGACACCTCCAGAGCACAGAGAGGCAGAAATAGACGCCCAAGAGGCAGAGATCAATCAAGGGGTGCCTACAGGGGTCGCCAATGGCAACCTGCTAACCAGAGAAGTGCCGCCACAGCTGCGACTGCAACCACTTCCACAGGACAGACACAATGACTTGGCTCTGATTCCGCCTACCAGGGAACAACTGGAAGCACCCTTGGGCGGAAAGCTAGCTTTATTTTCAAAAAACTGGCATTGCATTACAGGAGACAAATGGACTTTGCAAACAATAGACAAAGGCTACAGGTTTCACTTCCACACTCTACCAAAAAAGAGAGGAATGCCAAACCTTCCACCAAGCCAGAAATCAGAGGCTCTAAAACAAATCATCAGCTTACTAAGGATGAGAGCAATAGAAAAGGTGCCATCTATAGAACAAGGCCAAGGATTTTACTCCAGACTATTCCTTGTACCAAGAAAAGAAAATCAATGGAGGCCTATTCTCGACTTGTCCGCACTGAACACTTACCTCATTGTTCCAAAATTCAAGATGCTGACCCTACAGCAACTTCTTCCCATGTTGGGCAAGGAGTCTTGGCTGGTGACTCTAGATCTCAAGGAGGCATACCTGCACGTCCCTATACGATCAGATTGCAGAAGACACCTCAGATTTCTTGCAGGATCAGAGCATTATCAATTCTCAGCATTGCCCTTTGGCTTATCTACTGCGCCCAGAGTATTCACGAAATGCCTGGCATCAGTAATTGCACATTGCAGGCTTCAGGGAATTCAAATCTACCCATACCTGGACGACTGCCTAATACAAGCGGACAACAAGACAAAAATAATAAAGGATTTGGCCTATGTCATACAACTGCTGCAAGCCTTGGGATACACAGTCAACATACAAAAGTCAAGACTAGTGCCATCCCAAAGGATAACATTTTTGGGTGCAGAACTGGACACAATAACTCAGATGGCTTTTCTCACAGAAGAAAAACAAAAGCAAGTACCAGTCTACTTCATGGCATTAACAAGACAAACTCAGCTTACTGCAAGGGAAGTCCTGCAGGCCCTGGGTTACATGGCATCCTGCATAATCTTGATCCCACATGCCAGGCTGCATATGAGAAAATTACAATGTTACCTAAGGAATGTATGGTCTCAACACAGACACAGTCTAGAAGCCCTGATACCAATCATTCCATGCCTGAAAAAAGAATTCCTGTGGTGGGCTCAGGCCTGCCAGATCAACAGAGGATTGCCTTTCCACAAACCACATCCAAGGCAGACCATCACCACGGACGCCTCAGACCTAGGCTGGGGGTCACACATGGAAGACAAGTGTATCCAAGGCCTATGGTCCCCAGACCAGCTGATTCTACACATAAATCTAAAGGAGATGCTGGCAGTGAAGCATGCAATCGAGGCATTCAAATCATTCCTCCAGCAAGGACACCTCCTGATAAGGACGGACAATACCACAGTCATGTGGTACATCAACAAACAGGGAGGCACACATTCATACCCCCCTATGCCGGATGGCAATGGACCTGTGGAACTTGGGCCTGAATCTCAACATCCAACTGCAGGCCAGATTCGTACCAGGAAAAGAGAATTCACTAGCAGACAGCTTAAGCAGAACTATCACGGATGCTCACGAATGGATGCTGCATCCAGACATCTTCAAAACCATAACAAAGAAATGGGGAATGCCAGAGATAGACCTGTTCGCCTCCCCACTCAATCACCAACTGAAGAAATTCTGCTCAAGAGTATACCACCCACAAGCCTGGAGGGTGGACACCCTTTCTTTCAGCTGGAAGGCCCTGACAGTATATGCCTTTCCACCTCTCCCATTGATGTACAAAGTTCTACTGAAAATCAGAGAGGAACAGCCAAAGGTAATTCTGATAGCTCCAGACTGGCCAAGGCAGCATTGGTACCCGCTACTGAGAAGCATGTCTCGGACGAACTCATGGCCTCTACCTCTTTGTCCTTTACTTCTAACGCAGAACAAGTACAAGACCCTGCATCCAAACTTAAAAACACTGCAGCTAACTGCTTGGAAAATTGCATAAAACAAAACCAACCTGTTTTATTTCAGAGGGTTAAGGACATTATCCTGGAGGCTCGCAGACCCTCCACAAGGAAAACATATTCAGCCAAATGGAAGAGATTCCTCATTTGGAGTGCAGCAAGGGGAACAAATGTCACACTGGCAAACCTAGCACACATCCTAGAATACTTAGCAGAACTGTTCCACAATGGCCTGTCCTATTCTTCCATTAAGATTCATGCATCAGCGATTTCAGCAGAGTACAACATGGATCCTCCTGTCTTCTCTCATCCTCTCCTCAGACAATTTTTGAGAGGGATCAAAAATGTAAAACCTCCAAGGAAACCACCTCTGCCTGCATGGGATCTCAATTTTGTACTAGAAAAATTAACACTTCCCCCTTTTGAACCAGCAGCAACAGCAGACTTACAGTTCTTATCTTGGAAAACTGCCTTCCTGCTAGCAATCACTTCAGCAAGAAGGGTATCCGAGTTACAGGCATTAATGGCAGTGCAGCCTTTCCTTATCTTTCACCAGGATAGAGTGTCTCTGAGAACCAATCCTACTTTTATGCCAAAGTGGTATCCAGGGTATCCTTGAACCAAGCTATTCATTTACCTACATTCTTCCCTAACCCACAGAACAGGGGGGAAAAACTACTACACACCTTGGATGTACACAGACAACTGCGCTACTATCTGGACAGAACTTAGGCCAGCAGAAAAACTGACCAGCTTCTGGTAGCATATGCAACAGGAGTGCAAGGAAAAGCAATTTCAAAACAGACAATCTCAAAATGGATAGGAAATTGCATTCAATTCTGCTACTCATTTCATGGAAAGACAACTCCTGAAAATATCAGGCCTCACTCCACAAGAGCTACAGCCACCACTACAGCTTTCCTACGAGGTGTGGCTACCAAAGACATTTTAGAAGCTGCTACTTGGAGCTCCGTGCATACATTTGCCAAGCATTACAATCTTCCTTTATACTCCAGATCCGGAGCAGGTTTTGCAACTGCAGTTTTACAAGGGATCTTAACTACACCATCATTATCTTAGTGCCTCCTCCCCCAGTTTGGCTATGGTATTCTACCCATATGTTATGACTGCAGATGCATCCTTGAAGGACATAGTACAGTTTTGTATCTACCATAAATGTAGATGTCCGATAGGTATGCATCTGCAGTCAGGATTACCCACCCTCCTCCCCCTCTGTGGTATTCCTAGGGTACTTACCCCTCTCTTAGCTAGCTGGGGGAATCTGTTATGGTGTATTTGTTTGTATGTATATATGTATATATACTTTTTGATTTCTACTGTTTGGAATTTTCTACTTTTATACAAATTTAGCCTTCCTAGAGGGCACCTGGCATCTGGGGCAAGAAACACTGAGGAAAATGGCGTCGGCTGATGCCTTTATACCCCAGGAGCTATGACGTCGGGTGAAGTGTGACATCAGCCGAGGCCAGACCCAGACTTTGGAATCCGGCCGACCGAAGTACTGCCTGAGGCAGGACAACCCATATGTTATGACTGCAGATGCATACCTATCGGACATCTACATTTATGGTAGGTACAAAACTGTACTTTTCTAGGAGGCATAATAAGTTTATTTCTGCCCCCGTGGATAGGTCAGGTCCTTTTTGACCAAGAGAGTCCCTGTTGATGCCATCGTGGTGGCGGCAGCCACCAAAAAGGAAATGTCTGAGACTTCCTTGTCTATCCATCCTCCTAACAGAGAATCTAGGATCATGGATAGATATGAGAAACACAGGTTCAGTTCAGCGACTTTCTCACACAGATCACTGAACTACTTGACACGTTTTACCAGACTGCAGAGACGAGATCTCCTTAAAGAGTTGGGAGATGCTCTTCAGGGTGCTGTAGCTACGAGTGTATCCAACAAGATTGCCACTCGGCTCTCTACCCTCAATTCGATAGTCAACTCGTCCATGCGTCTCGTATCTTACGCAGCTGATGGTTCGAGTAGAGCCGCAGTTACAGGAATTGCTCTTCGTAGGCATGCCTGGATGTGACTCTGTTCCTTCGCCGAACCCTTCAAGTCTTCCTTTACTAATACTCCATTTGACAGCTCATCTTTGTTTCAGCCAAAGGTGAAGGAGACTTTGACCAAGTGTGAGAAAGAAGAAAAGACTCTGTCTGCCTTCAAAGTCTGCTTTTCCACCCCCACTCGACCCTTTCCTAATGGTCAGAGGGGAGGAAAGATGTGATTCCGGAAAGCCCAAGGAGCCTTTCAAGACGCATGTGGAGACCCCCCCCCCCGAGGCAGAGGAGGGGGTTTCAATGGAAGACGCCACCCTCTCGGCAGAGAAGGTCAGCAACACCAGGGTGACAGAGATCACTTCTCTGGTCAGTCCTACCAGCGCTCCTGAAGGGAGACCCGGCTGTCCTACTCTGGAGGCAGTCGCGGGTCGCTTATCATTGTACCCAAAAGCCTGGATAAATATAACAAACAACATTTGGGTACAAAGTATCATTTCCAGAGGGTATTTCATACCGTTCTCCACCCAGCCCCTTCCCGTCAAAAAAATCCCGGACATTACACTCAGTCACATGGGACAAGCAGCAATAGAGATACGCCGATTGCTAGAAAAAAGAGTCATCCAGCCAGTCCCGGCAGACCAAACAGGATTCGGAACTTACTCAAGATTCTTTTTGGTTCCAAAGAAAACGGGACTGGAGACCCATTTTGGATCTCAGCAGACTCAACCAATTTGTGATAAAAGAGAAGATGTTCATCATGTTTCACTGTTGCAGTCATTACTCCTGGGTTATCCTGCTGGCAGGCTACCCTCAGTCGGCCAGAATTCCAAAGTCTAGATCCGGCGTCAGTTGCTGTCGCCTCTTCCCTGACGTCAGTGCACCAGGGGTATAAAAGATGCAGCCGACGCCATTTTCTTCAGTCTTTCTTGTCGCGTGGTGCCCGAAGCAAAAGCAGTTCGCAAGTGCCGGTCGGCTGACTCCTGAGATTTTCGAAACAGAATTTCAGAACTGAAGTCTTCATTAAAGTTAAGTACCCCATTGGGGAAACTTTTTTCTTGCTCCAGACTGATGTCAGAAAAAGTTAACATTGTATTTCTTGTAGGAAGCAAATACCTCATAAGGATTTTCACTCTTACTGTATTCCTTGCCTAGGCCCTGATCACAACATTGCTAGTTGTCAGTTTTGTGCTAGATTTAACCAACGCACTATCAAGCGTCGGTTCGATTTTGCATTTCATTACTTTGGCTGAAGATTTAATTATGTAATGCCGTCGGATCAGCCGACAACCGGAGTTTACAAAAAAACGCAAGGACAAGGAAAAGGATAGGCATCCGAGGCCCAAAACCGACGACGAAGCATCTTCTAGGCCAGTCGCAGGTTCGCCGGTTCTCAGTGAGGTGCTTTCGCAGCCCCTGGCGCCCGCTACCTCAGAGCCACAGGCCGCTTCCGACTCCCACGTGGAGCTGACTGGTCCTCTGCATACTCAAGGTATTGGACACTCGGAAATCATTCCTTCAGATGGGTGCGTAGCAGCTGAGCAGGCATCGGCTTCTGAGGGTGTCTTCAGACCTACACAACTGTATATTAAGCCATCTTCAGCTTCAAAGACAAAGACTAAAGCACTAAAGACAAAGAAACAAGTACAGCATTCTCCTACTCAGACCTCCATTCCTAAAAAACAGATGCTCAAAATGGCCGAAACCCTAATTACTTTGATCAGGGGCTCCCATCCCCCTCCTGATAAGAGGCCTAGGCAAGAGACAGAGTATGATTCTTCTGATCAGGTTTCTATTTCCTCTGATTCCTCTTCTGAACAGGATTACTCCATGCTTCCCTATGAGGATTCTGATGCTGAAGAATCCATTCCTTCAGCCTCTCCTCCTGAGGATTATTCTTTTGGAGAAACCCTCCATACCATGAGGGAACATTTCCACTGGGAGAGCCAAGATTATTCTGAATCTAAGAAACGGCTCAGAGACTTTCTGCTACTTCCTCAGCACAGACCACTTGCTGTTCCACCTGTTCTAGACATTGTAGATGATGTATTTTCAGAGTCCGGCCTGTCCCCAAACTCTTTACCCCCTGCACCTGCTAAGCCTGACAGATACTACAGGATCCCGGATTCTCATACATTTCTATATAAAAACCCCGCTGCTGACCCAGAAACTATATCTCAGGGTCCCAAGGGGGGTTAAAGCTTCCACTGCAAAAAACCCTGTCCCCTCTGATAGGGATTCCAGGGCTCTAGACAGATGAGGGAAAAAAGTCTACACTTCTGCTACCCTGGCTGTAAGGGCTTTAAATTGTCAGTTTCATATGCTTAAATATCAGCAATATTTAATGTCACTGCTTAAACAGAAAATGTTGGCAAATACTGAATGTTCAGAGAACAAGGAATTGCAGGATTTATTGCTTACAGCTGAACAAGTGGGAAAGCATACCTTGCAATGTGGTTATGATTCACTGGAGGCCTCTTGCAGGGCCGCTGTTACAGGTTCTGTTATTAGAAGGCATGCTTGGTTAAAGGAACAGACTCTGTCTGATCATGTTAAAGCAAAATTATTAGATGCACCATTACAGCATGATACTTTGTTTGGAACTAAAGCAGAAGAGGTGTTGAAAAAAATGGAGGATAAAGCAGAAAACATGCAGACAGTCAAGGATTTCCTACAGGTACAGCCACCCAGGTTTAGCAGGAACTGGCCTTCCAAAAATTGGTCCTTTCCAGTGTCAGACAGACCACAAAGAGGCAGATGCAGGCGACCCAGAGGCAGATCTCAGCCCCAAGCACATACAGGCCTAAAAAATGGGGTGCTCTTAACTCCAAAAGCGGAGAAGGCAAATCACAACCTTACAGGAAATAGTCCCAATGACTTTCCTGTACCAGATCCAAACACTTTTCTTTTGGCAGCCCCCTTAGGGAGAAAACTAGAACTTTTTTCATCAAATTGGCAAATAGTTACCAAAGACAAATGGGTCCTGAACATAGTGTCCCAGGGCTACAGGTTCCATTTCCACACTCTACCAAGGTCAAAAGGTATGCCAGACCTGCCACACAATCAATGGACAGAAGCACAAAAACAAATTACAGCCCTCATGGACATGAGGGCCATTCAACAAGTACCACAACAAGAGCAGGGGCAAGGATTTTACTCCAGACTGTTCCTAGTACCCAGAATGGACAAAACCTGGAGACCAATACTGGACCTGTGTATACTAAATATGTTTCTGGACGTTCCAAAATTCAAAATGTTGACTCTACAGCAGGTTCCTTGGACCTAAAAGAGGCATACCTGCATGTCCCAATCAGACAATCTTGCAGAAGATACCTCAGATTCATAGCTGGCTCAATGCATTACCAGTTCTCTGCACTGCCCTTTGACTTATTTACTGCGACCAGGGTCTTCACAAAATGCCTGGCACCAGTAATTGCATTTTGCAGACAAAATGGAATTCAAATATATCCCTACTTGGACGACTGCCTAATTCAAGCAGAGAACAAAGACATTATCCTGGAGGCTCGCAGACCCTCCACAAGGAAAACATATTCAGCCAAATGGAAGAGATTCCTCATTTGGAGTGCAGCAAGGGGAACAAATGTCACACTGGCAAACCTAGCACACATCCTAGAATACTTAGCAGAACTGTTCCACAATGGCCTGTCCTATTCTTCCATTAAGATTCATGCATCAGCGATTTCAGCAGAGTACAACATGGATCCTCCTGTCTTCTCTCATCCTCTCCTCAGACAATTTTTGAGAGGGATCAAAAATGTAAAACCTCCAAGGAAACCACCTCTGCCTGCATGGGATCTCAATTTTCTACTAGAAAAAATAACACTTCCCCCTTTTGAACCAGCAGCAACAGCAGACTTACAGTTCTTATCTTGGAAAACTGCCTTCCTGCTAGCAATCACTTCAGCAAGAAGGGTATCCGAGTTACAGGCATTAATGGCAGTGCAGCCTTTCCTTATCTTTCACCAGGATAGAGTGTCTCTGAGAACCAATCCTACTTTTATGCCAAAGGTGGTATCCAGGGTATCCTTGAACCAAGCTATTCATTTACCTACATTCTTCCCTAACCCACAGAACAGGGGGGAAAAACTACTACACACCTTGGATGTACACAGACAACTGCGCTACTATCTGGACAGAATTTAGGCCAGCAGAAAAACTGACCAGCTTCTGGTAGCATATGCAACAGGAGTGCAAGGAAAAGCAATTTCAAAACAGACAATCTCAAAATGGATAGGAAATTGCATTCAATTCTGCTACTCATTTCATGGAAAGACAACTCCTGAAAATATCAGGCCTCACTCCACAAGAGCTACAGCCACCACTACAGCTTTCCTACGAGGAGTGGCTACCAAAGACATTTTAGAAGCTGCTACTTGGAGCTCCGTGCATACATTTGCCAAGCATTACAATCTTTCTTTATACTCCAGATCCGGAGCAGGTTTTGCAACTGCAGTTTTACAAGGGATCTTAACTACACCATCATTATCTTAGTGCCTCCTCCCCCAGTTTGGCTATGGTATTCTACCCATATGTTATGACTGCAGATGCATCCTTGAAGGACATAGTACAGTTTTGTATCTACCATAAATGTAGATGTCCGATAGGTATGCATCTGCAGTCAGGATTACCCACCCTCCTTCCCCTCTGTGGCGTCCGGCGTTTGTAAAAAGATTACTAATTGGCCTAGGGTACACAGTAAACGAAAAGAAATCAAAACTAGTGCCCTCTCAAGAGATGATATTCCTGGATGCAAGCTTAAATACAACTGCCCAGATGGCTTATCTCACGCCAGACAACCAAAAGCAACTGACTTCTTACTTCAAGAAATTGGCAACAAAAACCCACCTTTCTGCAAGGAAAATCCTGCAGGCCTTGGGTTTCAGGGCATCCTGCATTCTACTAATTCCATATGCCAGACTGCATATGAGGAAACTACAGTGGTATCTAAAAAGTGTTTTGACTCAGCATTGCCACAGCTTGGAGACAGTAATTGCACTCATTCCCTGCCTGCAACAGGAGTTTCGATGGTGATGGTGGGCAGAAGCCTGTCACCACAACAAGGGTCTGCCATTCAGTTTACCCACAGCCGGACAGACACTGACAATGGATGCATCAGATTATGCCTGGGGAGCCCATATGGCAGGAAAATGTATACATGGCACATGGCCTGCAAACCAGATGCATCTACACATCAATCACAAAGAGATGCTAGCTGTTCAAAATGCTCTGATAGCTTTCAAGGACCTGCTTCATCCAGGGCAGTTACTGCTAAAGACAGACAACACTACGGTCATGTGGTACATAAACAAGCAGGGAGGTGCACATTCCTACCCCCTCTGCAGACAAGCAATGACCTTATGGGACACAGCATTGGCTTTTCAAATTCACCTGCAAGCACAATTCCTGCCAGGAAAAACAAATACTCTGGCAGACGAACTAAGCAGAAACCTCATGGATCCCCACGAATGGAAACTGGATCCACAAGTCTTCAGCATAATAATAAGGAAATGGGGATGCCCAAACATAGATCTATTTGCCTCCCCTCACAACTGCCAATTCCAGAGATTTTGCACAAGGATTTATCACAAACAAGCATGGAAAGTGGACGCCCTATCCTTCAGCTGGAAAAATCTAACGATTTATGCTTTTCCACCACTGCCTCTCCTTCCCAGGGTACTCCTAAAGCTCAGACAAGAGAAGCCAAAAATGATGCTGATTGCACCAGACTGGCCACGCCAGCACTGGTACCCAATCCTAAAGAGCTTGTCTCAAGGTCCAGCATGGATATTGCCTCAAACTTTTCACTTGCTGACGCAACAAAACAATCAGATCCTGCACAGCCAACTCAGGACCTTAAATCTGGCAGCATGGCAGATACTGTAGCCATTCAAAACACTCCTCTTTCAAAAGCTGTTATGGATATTAATTTGGAGGCCAGGAGGCCCAGCACCAGAAAATCTTACGCAGAAAAATGGAAGAGATTCTGTGCTTGGAACCAGGAACAGGGCATTGACACGTGTGTACCAAATATCCCTCAGATTTTACAATACCTAACTGAGATGCTGAACAAAGGCCTTTCCTTCTCATCTATTAAGATTCATGCCTCTGCCATTTCAGCCCATTATAATACGGAACCACCTATCTTTTCTCATCCTTTAATAAAGCAGCACCTCAGAGAGGCCAAAAACATTAGGCCTCCAAGGAGAACGCCAATTCCGGCCTGGGACCTCAATTATGTTTTGGAAAAACTCACACTGCCTCCTTTCGAGCCAGCATCAACAGCAGATATAAAATTCTTATCCTGGAAAGCAGCTCTGCTCCTAGCAATAAACCTCTGCAAGGCGAGTCTCAGAGTTGCAAGCACTCATGGCAGTGGAACCTTTCATCATTTTTCATCCAGATAGGGTTTCTCTGAGGACAAACCCTACATTTATGCCTAAGGTGGTGTCCAGTGTTGCCCTTAACCAAACCATTCACTTGCCAACCTTTTATCCTAATCCACAGAACAAGGGTGAGAAAATTCTACATTCTTTGGACATACACATGCAGTTACGTCTCTACTTGGACAAAACTAAAGCTTTCAGAAAGACTGAGCAACATTTAGTGTCATATTCTGCAGGATCACAAGGAAAGGCTATCTCAAAACAGACCATTTCAAAATGGATAGGCCATTGCATCCGTTTCTGCTATTTTCAACATGGGAAATCAGTGCCTAAAGGCATTAGGCCTCATTCCACCAGAGCAGCAGCCACTTCAGCAGCCTTCCTCAGAGGTGTACCAAGCAAAGATATCTTAGAGGCTGCAACTTGGAGTTCAGTGCACACCTTCACAAAGCACTACCACTTACCTCTTTACTCTACGTCCAGAGCAGGCTTTGCCACTGCAGTTCTGCAGGGCCTCATAGCCTCTCCTAATCCTATTTAGCCCAGCCACCCTTCCTCAGCTTTGGGATTCAACCCAAGAGTAATGACTGCAACAGTGAAACACGATGAACATAGTACAATTGTGTACCTACCATAAATGTAGATGTTCGAGTGTATTCACTGTTGCAGTCCAGGTTACGCACCCACCATCCCCCTTTTCTTTGCTGGGACTTATCTACACTTCACTATCCTATACAACCTATTTGGTGTATTTGCTTGTAGATGAAGAAAATGTTATTTATGTGCATGCATTTTTATTGGCATATTATGCAGCCTACCAATTTGGGGGCATCTGACATCTGGGGCAAGAAAAACTGAAGAAAATGGCATTGGCTGTATCTTTTATACCCCTGGTGCACTGACATCAGGGAAGAGGTGACAGCAACCGACGCCGGACCTAGATTTTGGAATTCTGGCCGACTGAGGGTAGCCTGCCTGCAGGATAACCCAAGAGTAATGACTGCAACAGTGAATACACTCGAACATCTACATTTATGGTAGGTACACAACTGTGCTTTCCGAATTGTCACGCTACAGTCCATACTCCCGTTTCTAGGGAAGGACAATTGGATGTGCTCGATCGATCTCAAGGATGCGTACTACCACATAAAGATGGCCAGGCCATCCAGAGATAATTTGCGTTTCCAGCTGGGAGCCAATCATTATCAATTCCGAGCTCTGCCCTTTGGTCTCACTACAGCCCCGAGAGTGTTCACCAAGTTAATGGCAGTAGTCACGGCTCACCTGAGGTGTCCAGGATTCCAGGTGTTTCCGTATTTGGACAATTGGCTCCTTACCTTTACCACCAGGCATCAACTTCTTCAAGCGAGAGAAACTACTCTGACACTCTGCGATCGGCTAGGCATTACAAGTCAACTTCGAAAAGTCTGCCTTGTTGCCCTCGCAGCATATCGTTTTTATAGGGACAGAATTAGACACGTCAACCACCACTCTTCGTCTTCCACCAGAAAGAGTTTGTATTCTTCGCCAACACATCATGTCCCTGATATCAAAGAACAGAGCACCAGCAGCAGAGGTATTGAAAGTTCTAGGATTGATGACGGCAGCTATTTTAGCAATCCCATTAGCAAGGATGCATATGAGAATCCTTCAATGGCTTCTGTTCACGCAATGGTCTTACCAAGAACTTCCAATGAGTCACATGATCCTGATAACGAATTCCTGCAGGAAGGATCTTCAGTGGTGGTTGACATCTCTTCATGTCACAATAGAACGTCCCTTCATGCTCCCCCCTCCAGTTGCCACTGTGACCACGGATGCTTTTCTGATAGGGTGGGCGGGGGGCTGGCTTTTTCAGGGAAAGACTGCCCAAGGCACATGAACAGATCAAGAATCACATCTGCATATCAATGTTGTGGAGAAGAGAACAGTACTTCTAGCATTGTAATACTTTCAGGACTCTCTTCCTCTAGGGATAATTGCAATACAGACAGACAACATGTCAGTGGTCTGGTACCTAAACAAGCAAGGCGGGACCAAGTCTTATCCCCTTTGCCGAGAAGCCCTCAGAGTATGGCAGTGGGCAGTGTCATCCCAGCGCTTTCTGTTAGCAACGCACATCCCGGGCAAATCCAACATCATAGCGGACAGACTGAGCAGAGCAATTTTATTGCCCCACGAATGGTCCCTCAAACAAGAGATTGCGGACAGGATCTTCCGCAAATGGGGCCAGTCTTCCTGCGACCTGTTCGCCAGTCACATCAACAACAAATGCAGAAGCTATTTTGCCCTGATTCACACGCCAGGTCACTCCCCGAGGGATGCTCTTGTCCACGATTGGCCCCGAGGTCTCCTCTACTCATTTCCACCAATTCCCCTGATACCCAAATTCTTACAGAAAGCAAAGTCGCTGGGACGGACGATCATCCTCATAGCCCCTCATTGGCCTTGGCAGATTTGGTTTCTGTTTCTTTACCATCACATTCTGGAAGATCCATGGATCCTGGACCCGTTTCCGGACTTGTTGACACATCCGTCAGGGGATCTTCATCCTTTCTTGCAGACACTGAAGCTAACTGCTTGGCTGCTCCAATTCCCCGCATAGCCAGGCTCTATAATCTTTCTCATGACATTAGTCAAATTTTGTTCGCTTCCCATAAACCTTCCACTAGAAAATTGTATCGTAGTAAGGGGAAGAGATTTTCCATTTGGGCTTCTTCCCCCAACATTGACCCTTACCAAGCGCCATTGTCTTCTATCTTACAGTTCTTGACAGAAATCTTCAACAAAGGAGCAGTGGCTGCTATGGTGCGAGTGCAGTTAGCTGCTATATCTAATTTCCATCTAGGAATCGATGTTGTTGTTGTGTCTTTCGGCTTTTCCCGGTTAGGGGTCGCCACAGCGGAACTCCGGTCCGCTAGTGATTGGCAATAGATTTTTACGTACCGAGTTGCCAGCTCTGATGCACAACCTTCAACGAAGGTACGCCCATTCACGCATGTCTCCACACAGAAGACGCTTTAGCTGAGAATCGAACAGGACAACGTCTTACTGTGAGGCGGCAACGCTACTGCAGCACCACCTCCGCAGTATAATTGAATATTATGGCTCACCAATTGTCTAAGGCTTTTCTAAAAGGTTCTTTTCACATGAGGCCTCCAGTGAAGACACCTTATTCCCCTTGGAATTTGAATTTTATGTTATCTCGCATCATTCTTCCTCCTTTTGAGCCTGCATCATCTTGTGAACTAAAATTTCTGTCATGGAAAACTTTCTTCTTAGTAGCCATCACTTCAGCCCGCAGAGTGTCAGAGCTCCAAGCCCTATCCATCAAGCCCCCTTATATGGTCTTCCATGCTGACAGACTATCTCTCAGGACAAATCCATCCTTTTTGCCTAAAGTATGTTCTGAGATTAGCATTAATCAAGTCATTGAGTTGCCCGTTTTCTTCCCTAATCATACCAACAAATTGGAATATATGTTGCACAAACTCGATGTTCATAGACAACTTAGATTTTATTTGGACAGAACAAAAGACATAAGGAAATCAGATCAGCTCTTTGTGTCTTTTTCTGAGGCCAGGACAAGTAAACCAGTTGCTAAAACAACCCTGTCTAAGTGGCTGTCGGATTGTATCACCTACATATATTCTTGTCATAAGATGCCCTTGTCTAGTAAGTTAAAGGCTCATTCAACCAGAGCAGTTTCTACCTCTTCAGCCTTTCAAGCCAAATTACCTTTGAACAACATCTGTGCAGCAGCCACATGGTCTAAACCTCACACTTTTATAACTCATTACAAAGTGGATAAGGCTTCCAGGGACAGGGCTTCATTTGGTTCTACGGTTCTGAAGAGTGTACTTCCGTGAGCCACCCAAGATCAGGGTGCTAGGGACGCTACCCATCAGTGAAGAATGAACGGCGAGATTGAACAACTTCACATAAAGAAGTTATGTACTCACCATAACGTTCCATGTGAGTTGTTCCACCTCGCCTTCATTCTTACGTCCCTCCCTCCTTTCCCCCTCCTGGCTGGCAGTTGACCTGGAGGCTGTCTTCATCCTGGTTTTTCAATGTGTCTTCATTCCTAGGCAGAATAATTATTGTACTTCTATATGGTACACAGCAAACAAGATCTGAGGTAATTCCAGCAGTGCATTGTTGGATAAGGGGGTTGGGTCTCGAGCTACTGGAGAATTTCGAGCTTGCTAGTTGGCCGTGTCAGAGCCGAGGATCAGCTCCGAACCCATCAGTGAAGAATGAAGGAGAGATGGAACAACTCACATGGGACATTATGGTGAGTACATAACTTCTTTTTCTAGGATGGGGAGGTGGTAGTGCTGATGCCAACTGGTCAACATTGCTACTAGGGCCCACTCGATGCATAGCAGTGGTCTCAAATGGAAGATCAGTTGCTGGAGATGGCAGTAGTGAATTAGTGAATGGTTTGCATTGGGCATGTGTGCGGCTTTCTACATTCACAAGATGAAGCGTAGCATTCTGTGGCAGCACAAACCCTGCCCAAAACCTTCATACAACTATTTTTTTTTCACTTGTCCCTATTTTTCCTTTATATTGGTACATTTCCATTTCAATACTGCATTCCTAAAAGGCTTGAGTAGCAACAATTGTTTATTGATGTTTTTGCCCCCCCCTTTATTTTCTAGCCATTCTGCACTTACTTGGTTCCAGCAATATCTAACTGGATGCCAGCAAGCTGTAAAGTGGCAAGCAAATCTCTCTTCATTGCTGCCTGTAACCCTGGGAGTTCCACAGGGATCTGTTCTGGCGCTCTCCTTTTTATTATCTTTGTAATCTTCATACTGCCACTCCACTTGCCTCCGTAGTTCAATTTGCAGATGCTTCCACCTTGATTTCTGCCACCTCAACACTACAAAAAAAGTCACCCAGCAGTCATTTAATGCTGTGGAATTGTGGCTAAACAATGCACAACTTATACTTAAGCCTAACAAAACTCATGTTGTTCTATCCAACTAAAGCTGCAGAAGCCTACCCACCATTCAGTATCTCATCATTAAACCATACAATTATTTCTCCAGTTTCCCAAACAAATTACTTAGAGTGGTCATTGACCATAATATAAAACCCGACATATGCATATCACAAAATACTAGGAATCCTATACAGAAATCAATACTTTCTAAATAAGTCTTCAAAGGCAACTATAGCAAGAACCCAACTTATCTTTACGCTTCTATATGCCTCACAAATTTGTACAAACATTAAGAACTCTGACCTAGCAAAATTCGAAACTTGCTTATTTAAAATTGTAAAGTTTGCCATAGTAACAAATTTACGATCCTATCATTGTTTGGCTTTATAACAACTATCCTGGCTCGAACTGCCAAATCTATTTGCTTATAATCAACTCACCTTCACCCATTGGGTCTATATTAGAAGACCGAATGTTTAGGTGATCGAACACCTAAACATCGATCTTCTAATATCGAAAGCAAAAAATGGTGAACGGCCAATTTAATGCAGGGATGATTTCCCTTGGCCGTTCGCCTGAGTTTGCTATTTCCCTACTGTTGAGCAAACTCGGAGTTGGTATATTTAATTAGGGGGGGTGTGAGGGGGGGCAAAGCCCCACACTTAATTTAGATGTAAAGTACTGTTTTTTGTGTTGTGGCCGAGGGACGCGTTTCCCTGGGACGTTCGACATTGTGAGGTTTGATATTAGAAGGTCGATGTTTAGGTGTTCAATCACCTAAACATTCGGTCTTCTAATATAGACCCCACCCATCGAATACTAAATCAGCCAGAAAAAATGCCAGTACTTCAAAATCTACTAATACACTACTCCAATAGCAGAGTATTGCATTACAGTAGCAAATCCTTTCTAAATATATCCAAACCTAACAAAGCAGCTGGAGTTTCCCTTTACTCCATCTGCATAGCCAAAACTTGGAATTCCCTGCCATTAAATACCAGAACTATTACTGACACTTCCAGCTTTAAAAAAACTTCTCAAATCACACCCATCAGAATCATGGACCTTGTGAAGATTGGAGGAATATGGACGAAGGCTGTGAAATAAAATTTGATACATAAGTCTGTCAATTGTATAAATAAATGTAAAATACAAGCTTATGTTTTTAAATAAAAGAAAACACTGTAAATGTGAACTTCAAAATTGTTGCAACATTGCCATCTGCTGTAGGGAAACCCAAGCCAAGCATTTCAAATGTATCTTTTGAAGTTGAAAAGATCTTATGAATCCCTTTGATGTTTTACAAGTTGCCTCCAGTGAGTCTGGATGAAGGTGTCATGCCCATTGTTTTAAGGTTAAAGTTAAGGGCCAGAATTTACATGTGGAAGGTGCTTTATTGCTCTGGTTTCTGCTAGAGTGTATATGTGAAATGCCTTTTATTGTTGTAGTTTTCTGAGCAGATGTTAGCTTGCTACATAATGCAGTTTTTGGCCTGGGAACTCCAAACTAAGTGTCAAAATGATGTAATTTGGGAGGGCCTTAGAGAGCTGTTGGTTAGTGTTTAAAAACTATTGTTGAGTGAGAGACTGGAGAGCATTTTGATCTTGGACATCCAACCCCAGCACTGCTTTCTCTTTATCTATGTAAGTAAGATTATAGCACTGTTTTCTCTTAAGAATAGCTAAAGATTAGAAAGTTAGATTGTGTTTTTCTTTGACATCAGACCTGTCCTACTGTATTGTTTTAAGTTTCTGTGTGATCTCTGAACTCTTAGGTATGTCTGTGGTGTAGTAGTACTGTCTTGTGTTTAATTATTTATTATTAAATATTTTAAAACCTTTACCTGTGGCTGCTTTGTATAGAGAAGTAGGCTCTAGAGTACATTGCATATTTATAGAGTTCATTGTAATAGGCCACTCTAAAATAAGCCTTGACTGTCTAGTCATACTACCATTGGATTATAATATTGCACAGTAATTATTGGACACCATTTTAAGGACCTTTTAGTAGCTGATAATTATTAGCTGGGTGGTGGTAGGAATTACTACTGTATGGTCTGGGTAATAGGGGCACAGCTGGAGAACCTGTGCCAGCCTTTTCCCAGGAGGGTCTGTGTGGTTGTATAACATCATCTCAAAGTGTGTGTGTGTTGTGTCAGCTACTTGGGCAGGGACACAAAGCACTGGTTGGACAGAGAGGGTACTGGAGGTTTTAGCTTGCCCGGCTAGGCTGAGACCTGGACACTATAGCTGTGCCAGTGGGGAGTCTTATTGGGGACCTGGTGAGCAAGGGAGCAACCAGCCCCAGACTGACTGTAATCTCTGTGTGCACTTAAGGGAAATTGTACTTTACTGTGTGTATTAGTTATCCTTTCCTCTTCTAGGAGACAATCTCCCTGGTGTTAGTGGTGAGGATTGAGGCTCCGTGATTGCTGGGCCAGGGCTTGGGCATCGCAGACCTGCTCTTGCACATACCCTGGTTAGGAAATAGATGTCCTAAGACAGCTAAAGGAATACAACCTGTTATTTTTGTATTTGAATAGTATACCCCTACTAAGCATATGCATACTTGCTTGTTTTCTAGCTACAGAGTATTGCTATTCTTTATATCCTATCTAGACTATATATTGTGTTAGTGAAATGTATGACATACATTTTCTTTTGGTACTTGTATCTAAGATTGAATTAAAATTTGTGTGTTGTATATGTATCTTAAAGTTATTTATAAATGTTTTTCTCAGCAGACCTCTGCTGAAAAAGGACATTTTGTTCATTCAACTTTCCCAGTAAACAAATGTAAAATAAATAAATAAAAACAAATTTAATATCATTACTGGATTTAAAATGCATGAAGGTAAGTGGACCAATTTGAGAGCTAACAGCCTTATTTGAGACCACAATATCATTCCCGAATTTTCTCAAAGTGGAGTAATTCAAATGATGAGAGCAACATTCCTGAGTCAGCCTGGAAAATGTGTTGCTCTATATTATATCTTACAAGGTTAACAGGTGATAAAAACATAACAAGTATGTTCATATATATGGACCCTTATAGTAGCAATGAGCTCATTTTGAAAATACCGGTAATATATTAAATTAAACTTTGTCAAACATCTCAAGTCATGCTCAAGGTTAGCAGAAGCTTGAAAAATGCATTTTGAGTTTATAGTTGATGAAGCCCCCTCCCATCTTTTATGCCAGAGGTCATGTACTGTTCAACACTGCAGGTAGTGCTTTTTGTGCAAGTACTGGACTAAAAATTAGTTCATGGTAACTTTCATAGTATCATGAAGAGGAGCTAAAGGAGGAGTTGTGGCAAGTAGTCTTGAGGCAGTGAAAAGATTCACAGTATTAAAGGTACATGAGCTGCATACAAATTAGGTAAATTACTGTTTCACTGATCTTGGTTTTGGGGTTGGTTCCTGGCTGAGATGCCATCTGTGTAGTGTCCGCATGCTGCCACTGAATCCACATGGCTTTTCATTGTGATCCCTGGTTTCTTTCTCACAGGCATCGAGCAAAGGCATTTTTGAGGTTCCATGTTATCATTACATGTGCTTGCATCTCGTGGTTAACAGGCATCCCACAGATGATTGACATTCTGCCTTATAACAGTCCCTTACCAGGATAGGGGAGGGCCCTAGGTTAGTTTAAACTGGGTGCATGGATATTGATTGAAAAATGAGTGAATATTAGAGCCTAAAAAGGGAACAGAACTGAGGACTATTCGTCACTAATTCACATTGCAGTAGCTATGGAAAATTACATTTTTTCCCATCTACATAGAGCCTGTTATTTTCATATGCCTTGACTTTAGTCATTTTTACTGTAATTATGCTAGTAAGTTCTAAAGGGAAAATAACTGGTTATACTTTATGCAGAATAACCTATTTTAAGAGAGCACGCTAACATATGTAATTGTATACTTGATACTTTACACTCTGACCTACCCAGTATCCATCTTGATTAACCGATCTCTGTCAGAAAGTTACATTCCCACACTGTGGAAAGTATCACATATAATTCCCCTCCACAGAACTAACCAGTTACTGCCCCATAGCTATTCTCTCTCCACTCTCCAAAATACTAGAGAGATGCATACACTCTCATGTCTGACTACCTCCTTACTAACAACCTCCTTTCCAATACTCAGCATGGTTTCCGACCAAACCATAGCACCACCACTGCCTTACTCTCCTTTACTAACACTATCCTTCAGCATAAAAACAATGGCTATCTCTCCTGTGCTACTTTCCTAGACCTATCTAAAGCATTTGACATGGTCCTACACAAACAACTCATCTCAGTCCTCAATAACCTTCCTTCTCTCAATCAGTCACCAACTGGTTTCAGAGTTACCTGACCACCAACAATCCATTGTATGGCAGAATGACATATCTCCCCAACTACCTGTCTCCATAGGGGTACCCCAAGGGTCCATCCTTGGACCCCCTACTCTTCTCTGTTTTCACCAATAATCTAGCCTCTGCCACCAAACATGGCACACTCATACAATACGCAGATGACTCAACCATCATCTTCTCAGCCCAGTCCCTACCCAAACTGCAAAAGTCACAAAGGAAGCCTTTTCCTCTGTTGAAACTTGGTTAACCGATGCCCAATTAATACTCAGCCCAAACAAAACTAAACTACTCATCTTCCAACTCACCAAACATACTCAAAGCAACTCTCACTTTAACATCACAGCAAAAGACAACACCAATATATACCCAACTGAACACACCAAATTGCTAGGAGTGGAAATAGACAAAATAAAATTTGAAATTCACATATCCATGACCATAAACAAAGTCCACAAAAAACTAGGAGTGTTGTACAGAAATAAGCAACTTCTCACCAAAGCAGCAAAGATTTCAATAGCAAATTCCCACCTTATCTCAACCCTACTGTATGCCTCTCCAATATATACCAACCTAAGGCAATGCGATCTAAACAAGCTAGAGACCTGCTACAACAAAATCGCCAAATTCGCCACAGGGGCATCCTACCGTAGTTACCACTGTCTCTCACTTGCTGAACTGGGCTGGCTTGAACTCCCTCACCTCCTTCAATGGTATCAACTCTCACTCGCCCACAAACTAGTAAACCATCCACTAAATGTCCCATCCCTCCAGAATCTACTCCAACCCTATTGCACCACCAGACCACTAAGATCCAGCAACAAAGATCACTTGCAGGTCACTAAAGCCAATAACTTTGCTGGTGAAGCACTATTCTCTTGCACCATAGCCAAATTATGGAACTCCCTCCCACCCACAATTACATCCATACCATCATGCACCCACTTCAAAACTTTACTAAAAGTGCACCTAAAACATGCTGGCTATGCCCTTGCAACTCCCACTCTAATATCACCCACCCCATCCAACCACTACCTTTTTTCTACCCCACTAACTACCTTGATTATAGCAAACTCAGATGCTCATAAGCCTAGTACTTATTATACAGCAGGAACTTCTTATTGTAACATTTGTTTTTGTCTGTTATGTACTTCGTAGATAAAGATTCTAGTTGTCTACTGATGTACTATGTTCTTCATCTGTAAATATGTTTGTAATTAATTGCTATATTAATCAAATTGTTAATCGCTATGTAATCCAATGTAACTATTGTCTGTTTATTTTAACTGTGGAGCTTTTCTCCCCGGGCCTTCGCTGAAAATGGACCTATATCCAGTCGGACACTCCGTGTCAACAAATGTAAATAAATAAATAAATAAAAATAAAAGTGGTGTGGAAGTACACTGTGAAATGTGTACAAAGTCAATGAAGACTGTTGTATGAAGCATTTTTCTGTGGTCTAGTTGGGTGTTTGAAAAAAAGCATACAAAGAAGTAAGATGTGTATGGACATAAACTGTATGCTGTATGCTAGCTTCAACATATCACATTGGTGTATTCTGAATGTTGTGTACTGTGTAACTGCTTTTACTCTCTGTACCTCCACTGTCCTTTGATCATCAGCCCCCTCTCAGTCTTTCAGCCTGCTACCAGGAAGAGGGTCAGACAGCCATCAGGATGGTGTAAGACTTTTTACTTAAAGCCATAGTCACTTCACGTTTATGGTAATATACCTGGGAGGGGACGTGCACTAGGACAACCATAAAGGATGTCCGTTCACTTATGCAGAGGGTTTTCCCTTCAAACAGAAGTGCCTATCATCCCAAAACACAAGTGGTGGTTTCCCTGGTCTTTATGCCTCTGAGTGCTTGCAGCCATCCCCACCCCCAAGAAACGCAAGCCGGCCACATACCTTCACTCTTCCGCCTCCCTGCCTGACTCCTTCAGTGCCAGGGTTGCTAATAAGATTCCATTCACTTGAGTCACAGTCAAGACTTCATCTCTCAGCACTATGGATAAAGGCTTATATATTGTGTTTTTGCACAGTTTTCTCTTTACGTAAACTGGGAATAAACTGACAGACTATTCAGCCTAAATGGAGGCATGTAGTCAGATATAGAAATGTAGTGACTAAATGCAGCTTGGTTAAATGAAAAAAGAAATGAATCATCTGGTTTCCACATCAAATATACTCCAAACCACGATATCTCCAGTAAAATTGCAAAACAATGTAGTACTTGTTTCAGCTTCTTGTATGTATGACCACAACTTCAATGCATCCAGGACGTGAATTCCCTGACACAACAGTGGGTAAAATCAAAACATTCAGTTCCGTGGGCACAGATAGCCATAGTAGTTTTATTAGTGTTGCAAATCATAGTAGTCTCCCTCCACATACTATTAAACAAAGTCTCTAAATGGGCTTTTTTCCTAGGATTTGGCAACAGGTCATGGTGGTCCATATTCACAGTGTAAGTCTGTATTTGATTATTGGTGTTAGACTCATCAGCCTCCTCAGTATCCTCTAGAGGTATGGAAAGTATCAATATGAAATGAGTTCAGCAGGCTATAGATGATTTACTGCTTCCAGGCAGTAATTAGTATGGATTTCTAAATGGAAGGTTTGTGGATTGAACTTTGTCACTTTCTTTTTTTGTGTGTTGCAGTTCTGGATAAGTTCCATTCACACAAGCCCATCTAGATATCAAGGGATTTGACACTGTCCACTCATAATTATTATAAGCAATCTTGATAATACTAGAACTAATTAATGCTAATCACATAGTCTGTTTATTAAATATGAGTAGACTGTTCACACCAGCTGAAGTTCACAGGATTATGTACTTGTCCTATTACTTTTGGAGCATTGTTTTCCTCTCTACGCAGACCCATTGATGTTCTTCGTCTTCCATTGCTGCAGTCCTGACTATTGGGTATAGTCCGCGTCCCAGTCGGCCCGAATACCAGAGTATAAGGCTGACGTCGGTCAGGGCGCATTAGACTGACGTCAGTACGTCAGGGTACTAATGCGCATGACCGACGTCATATCCTCAGTCTTTTTTGCCGCATGGTCCGATGCAGAAGCAATTTTGCGAGTGCAGGTTGGCGTTCTGAGATTTTCCGAAACCGGAGTTTCAGACCGAAACAGAGTTGGCTAAGTAACCCGTTAGAACATTTTGGTTTTTCTTGCCTCAGTATTTAACCGGATGTCGGAAAAAGTGAATAACTGTATTTCTTGTGGGAAGCAGATACCGCATAGGGATTATCATACATTGTGTATACCTTGTTTAGGGCCTGAGCACGGCGTTGTTGGTTGCCGCTCTTGTGCTAGATTTAACAAGCGCACTATTAAGAGGAGGCTAGATTGTGCTAGGTTAGTGTTGCAATTATAATATGCCGTCGGATGCTCCGACGCCCGCTTCATCCAAGAAGCGCAAGGACAAAACAGTGAAGCCTAGGGGTGAGGAACCGGCAGTCCCGGACGTCGGTTCTTTAGTAGGCTCAGTGGAGCCAGAGGTTTTGCCAGGAGTCTCCGTGGAGTCTCAGGCGGATACTTTATTGTTACAGGATGTGCCTTCTCAGGAGGTAGGCCAGGCTGAGGGGGCTTCTGAGGTAACTGTTCTTCCCTCTCTTCCTAAGGTAGTTAGGGCCTCTCCTTCTGTTGCCAAAGCTTCTTTTAGAGGTAGGCCAAGTTCAGCTTCTGTGGGGGCTTCTCCTAGCATTTGGGCTCTGTGCCTAAGAAACATATGCTTAAAATGGCTGAAGATTTGATTACTCTAATTAGAGGTTCTATGCCCCGCCTGATAAGAGGCCTAGGGTGGAACAGGAGTTTGATAGTTTTGAACAGTGTTCACAGGCTTCAGAGTCTTCTGTGGAAGACTTACAAGAGTTTCCTACTTATTCTGATTCTGATGTGGATGATTCCACTCCTACAGCTTCTCCTCCTGAGGATTTTTCATTTTCAGAGACTCTTCACTCCATGAGGGAGCACTTTAAATGGGGAGGCCAGGATTACTCTGATTGCAGGAAAAGGCTTAGGGAATTCTTGTTTTTACCCCAGCATAGGCCCTTAGCTATTCCGCCTGTGTTGAATGTGGTGGAGGATGTTTTGCAGAGGCTTCCCTGAACCCTGACTCCTTGCCTCCTGCTCCTGTTAAGCCTGATAGGTATTATAGGGTGCCCAAGCTCATAAGTATTTGTTTAAGAGTCCTAGGGCGGACCCAGAAACTATTTCTCAGGGGCCTAAAGGTGTTAAAGCTTCTGTGGTTAAAAATCCTGTACCTTCTGATAAAGAGGCAAGGGCTTTGGATAGGTGGGGTAAGAAAGTGTATACTTCTTCCACTCTAGCCATGAGGGCATTGAATTGTCAGTTTCACATGCTAAAATATCAGAATTATCTCCTTTCACAATTGAAATCTAAGGTGGATGCTTTGGCGGAAGGTATTGAGTGTAAAGAATTGCTGGATTTGGTTCATGTGTCTGAACAAGTGGGTAAGCATTCTTTGCAGTGTGGTTTTGATGCTGTTCAGGCCTCCTCGAGGGTGGCTGCTACTAGTTCTGTTCTTCGCAGACATGCCTGGTTGAAGGATCAGAATTTAGCTGAGCATGTTAAGACCAGGATTTTGGATGCTCCTTTACAGTCTGATGTGTTGTTTGGACCGCCTGTGGAAGCAGTCTTAAAGAAAATGGAAGACAAAGCTAAGTCTATGCAGACTGTTAAAGATTTTTTGCAGGTGCAGCCTCCGAAGTTTAGTAGAAATTGGCCTGCTAAGGGGTGGACATATCCTGCTTATGGTTCCCAGTCTAGGGGTAGGTCTAGACGTGGTAGGGGCAGGGCTCAAGGTTCATTTAGGCCTAGATCAGAGAGTTCACCTGCTCAGACTTCTGGTGAGGGCAGGGGTCAGTCCTTTCGTAAGCAGACCCAATGACCTGCCTTTTCAGCTGCCAGTGGATTCTCGTCTGGCAGCTCCTTTGGGAGGAAGATTGTCTCTTTTCAAAGAAAATTGGGATTTAATCACTCAAGACAGATGGGTGCTGGATATCATTCATCACGGTTACAGATTTTATTTCCACACAATGCCCCTTTCAAAGGCATGCCAGATGTTCCTCCTCCACAAAGAAAAGAGGCTCACAAGCAAGTTTCTCAGTTACTCCAGATAGGGGCCATTCAGCCAGTCCCTGTATCAGAAAGGGGCTTGGATTTTATACTCGCCTGTTCCTAGTACCAAAGAAGGGGAACACGTGGAGACCAATTTTGAATTTATCTATCCTCAACACTTATCTGGACATTCCCAAGTTCAAGATGTTGGCGTTACAGCAACTGTTACCTCTGCTGGGCAAGGATCACTGGATGGTAACTTTGGATCTCAAGGAAGCTTACCTTCATGTGCCTATAAGGCTAAGTTGCAGAAAGTATCTGCGGTTTCAACTGGAGATTTTCATTATCAGTTCTCTGCATTGCCCTTTGGCTTATCTACTGCGCCCAGAGTATTCACAAAGGTTCTGGCTCCAGTGATAGCTTACTTCAGGCTTCAAGGCATTCAAATCTATCCTTACTTGGACGACTGCCTGATTCTGGCTCAAGAAAAGGAAGACCTTCTACAGCATCTGGAATATGTCATAGCAGTGCTAAGATGCCTAGGGTATTCTGTGAACGAAATAAAGTCCAGTCTAGTACCCTCTCAAGACATGTGCTTTCTGGGTGTGAGACTGAATACAGCAGCCCAGATGGCCTTTTTAACCCCGGACAAACAAAAGAGTCTGTCACTTTACTTCCATCAACTATCTCATCAGTCCGTGCTGACTGCAAGGACAGTCCTTCAAGCATTAGGGTTCATGGCATCTTGTATTCTGGTGCTTCCCAATGCCAAACTGCATATGAGGAAGCTGCAATGGTATCTCAAAATGTATGGACACAGCACTGCCAAGATTTGGACACTGTCATTCAAATAATACCTTGCCTTCAAAAGGAATTCTTGTGGTGGGCTCAGGAATGTCACCTAAACAAGGGACTCTCTGTGACCCGGCCAGAGGCGAGTCAGATTTTAACGACAGATGCCTCGGACACTGCTTGGGGAGCTCATCTAAATGGAAAGTGGATACAAGACAAGTGGCCTGCCAGACTACAGCATCTACATATCAACATGAAGGAGATGTTAGCAGTCCAGTTTGCATTGATGGCTTTCAAGGAGTTACTTCTTCCAGGGCAGGTGTTGATTCTAACAGACAACACAACTGTCATGTGGTACATCAACAAGCAAGGGGAACGATTCTTATCCTCTATGCAGGCAAGCAATGATTTTATGGGAGACTGCGTTAAGCCTGCAACTAACTCTTCAGGCAAGGTTTCTGCCAGGAGCACAGAACTCCCTAGCAGATGTATTAAGCAGACAAATCATGGATCCCCACGAGTGGAAACTGGATCTTCATGTATTTCAGAAATTGACAGTGTCATGGGGAACTCCAGACATAGATCTGTTCGCTTCTCCGCTAAACCACCAGCTGCCAAAGTATTGCACAAAGGGGTTTCATCACACAGCTTGGAAAGTGGATGCTCTGTCTTTCAGTTGGAAAAACCTTCATGTCTATGCCTTTCCACCTTTGCCTCTTCTTCCAAAGGTATTATTAAAGGTCAGACAAGACAGGCCAAGGATGATTTTGATAGCTCCAGATTGGCCTCGGCAACACTGGTACCCACTTCTACGGAGTCTTGTAAAGAAGCCTCCATGGCCTTTACCTCTGATTCCTCATCTGTTATCTCAGAAGGACGGTCATCTGCTCAATGTCAAGCTTCAATCTCTTCATCTCACAGCTTGGCATATTCTGTGTTGAAGCACAGCAGGTCTCAGCTTCCTCAACAAGTTTTAAATGTGATTATGGAAGCTAGAAGGCCTAGTACTAGGAGAGTGTACGCAGAAAAATGGAAGAGATTTTTATTTTGGAGTACAGCAAAGAATTTGGAGATTTCAGAGCCTAATTTGAGTGTGGCTCTTCAATATCTTACTGAATTATTGGACAAAGGTTTGTCCTTCTCTTCCATAAAGATTCATGCTGCAGCAATTTCAGCTCACTATGATTGTGACCCACCTTTGTTTTCGCATCCTTTGTTCAAGCAGTTTCTTAGAGGGGCAAAGAATATAAGAGCCCACGTAGAGCTCCTACTCCTGCTTGGGATCTCAATTTTGTGTTGGAAAAACTTACTCTACAACCTTTTGAGCCTGCAGCTACTGCTGAATTGAAATATTTGTCATGGAAGACTGCTTTTCTGTTGGCTATTACTTCTGCAAGAAGGGTGTCTGAGTTGCAGGCCCTTATGGCAGTAGAGCCCTTTTTGATTTTCCATAAGGACAGGGTATCATTACGTACTAATCCTTCCTTTATGCCTAAGGTGGTTTCTAGTGTGGCTTTAAACCAAACTATTCATTTGCCTACGTTTTTTGCAGATCCTCAAAATAAAGGGGAAAAGATTTTGCACACTTTAGATGTACACAGGCAATTGCGTTATTATTTGAGCAGGACTAAGAATTTTAGGCAGTCTCAGCAGTTACTTGTTTCTTTTGCTTTGGGTTCACAGGGCAAGCCTGTGTCGAAACAAACTATTTCTAGGTGGATTGGCTTTTGCATTGCATTTTGTTATTCCCATCATGGCAAAGAGGTTCCAGCTGGGATTAGGCCTCATTCCACTAGGGCTACTGCCACTTCAACAGCATTTCTAAGGGGGGTGGCAACTAAGGATATTCTGGAAGCAGCTACTTGGAGTTCAGTGCATACTTTCTCTAGGCATTATCACCTGCCTATATACTCTAAGGCTAGGGCTGGTTTTGCCACAGCTGTTTTACAAGGCATGTTGTCAGCTCCTGCTACTTTATAATTTGCCAGCCTCCCTTACCTCTGCTTTGGGATTCTACCCAATAGTCAGGACTGCAGCAATGGAAGACGAAGAACATAGTACAGTTTTGTACCTACCATAAATGTAGATGTTCGAGGATTCCATTGCTGCAGTCCAATTTACCCTCCCTCCTTCCCCTCTGTGTTTAGGGGTGGTTGTGTAGGTGAGTTTACATGCTTATATTTTATATATATATGTATATATTGTTGTATATATTATACATGTTTTTGGTGCAGGTTGTTTTGGGGACTTGTCTTTTTGGGTCTTCTGACATCTGGGGCAAGAAAAGACTGAGGATATGACGTCGGTCATGCGCATTAGTACCCTGACGTACTGACGTCAGTCTAATGCGCCCTGACCGACGTCAGCCTTATACTCTGGTATTCGGGCCGACTGGGACGCGGACTATACCCAATAGTCAGGACTGCAGCAATGGAATCCTCGAACATCTACATTTATGGTAGGTACAAAACTGTACTTTTCTCCAGGCTATTCTTCAAGTGATGCTTCTTTGATGAACCCTTACAGACAGCAATTTGCTCATCTGCATTTTGTGTATTTATTTATTTTATGTTTTAATATTGCTGTGTTGTGTGCGCTATCTTTGCAAGTTTAGATGATCTAGATGTGATATAAGGATGGAAAGGCATTAGTCTGAAAGTTACTGAAATGCATAACATGTGAACATCAGTTGCATGTTTAAGACAGTAACCGAATTTTTTATGGTGCCACTGATATTGGCTGTTTAAATGCATTAGATAAAAGAACAAGATGCATATCCGGAAATAACTCAATTTTCTGTAGATAAAGTACAAGATAGAAGGTGTTGTGCATGGTGCTACTTTATATTAGGAAGTGTATGAGCAGAGCAGTGTGTCCACAGATGTGAGAAAGAACAGATAAGCATCTGTGGTGCTGTGTGTGACTGTCTGCTGCAGTCCTGCTTCATTTGTATCTTAACAGCATACAGCACATTACTATCTTTCTGCTGCAAAAATTACAGCAAGTGCCCACCGTGCATTTGTAAATTGAATTGTTTTTGTTTCGATACTGGACTTTTCAGCAGTAGTGTGCTGTGTTGTAGAGTCACAGAAAGAATGTAGTTTCCCCACAAAACAAAATGGAGGGAGGGACATTATCACAATTTGGGAGGAAGAATATGAATTTGGAAGTATGAAAAAGAACAAAGAAAAACACTTGTGACTGAATCCAAGCTATAAAAGATTTAAGAGAAAATTTGAGACCTAGCATACTGTGCAACTTAAGAAAGTGTTTGTCAAGTGTAAGAATTCTGATTAACATCTTCTGATCTTTTCTGTCTATACTGCAAGTAGTAGATAAGGAAAATTAGAAGCACAGTAGCAGTGTGCCGGTAGGGAATGGCTTCTATGAAATCTCATTAGGAGTAGCTATCCAACAAAAGAACTAAAGTTGTGTGTGCGTTTTTCACAGGTTTGTACTAGGTTAATGACCACCAAGGTCTTTATAAGCCTACCTGTGCACCCTACCCAGTTTTGTCCTTATGTGCTCTGGACTCCTATATGGTGGGGTATGTTAGTAAGGGGGTAGTGTTATGTTGGGGGTGTATTATTTTGGGATCATTTTACTTACTGTCAACCTCTGTCCATCAGAGACAGTGGGGCCATACTGGGGGGGGGGGGTATAATTTCCCATCCAGTGATCAAAGTTTCGTTTAGCTATGGTTAGGGATGAATTCTGCTTCATTTGCATGGGAAGCTTATTCCATAGTACTGGGATCCTTTGAGACACATAATGGTAAGTCACAGGTACATTTCAGGTCCTTGGATCTAGTGTTCCTGGTGCCGTTTGTTTTGTGGATGTGTAAGAGTTTCATCAGGGCTGGGTCTGTGGATGCTCTGTATGCCAGGCAAAGATCACTCTCAGTGACCTGTAGATGGAGTACAGAAATAGGGCCTTAGGATTATCTTTGTAGGACAGGATATTCATACCCTGGATTTTCCTGGTGAGGAACCTCTGAAGGCATTCCAACTGTTGCAAGTGTCTGGGTGAGGTACATGCCGAAAGAGACAGTGTACTCTATGATGGGCCTGTTAAGGGCTGCGTAGAGTGGTTCTATAACTTCCTTGGACCTGGATGTCATGCCCATGCTTATGAGTTGGGTGACATAAAATTATTTTCTTACTGTCTTGGCTACATGTTAAATGAAGGCCAATTACTGTCTACATATGTTCCCAGATCCCTAACTACCCAGCCAACTCATAGGAATGTTTTATGAATGGATTAACTGGCTTGAGAGGCCGACTTCCCAAAAGGCACTATAATGCATTTCTTTGCATTAAGTTTTAATCTGTGGTGCTGGCATCAATCATTTGTCTCTGACAAACCCTCCTGTAGGATGTTGGGAAGGAAATCTCCAATAGCTGCCAGTTTACTGTCATCTTTGAACTTGGTGAGACAGTGGCCCTCAACCTTAGCATTGACTTCCAAGAAGTAGATGCCAAACAAAAGCAGGCGGAACACAGAGGCCTGTGATACTCCATTGGTGATCAGTCTCTTGGTGGATGTAGTCTCGCCCGTCATGACTTCTTGGGTCCTGTCTGTGAGCAAGCTAGCAGTCCAGCAGATTATTTAGAGATTTATGCCTGGTTCTGAGAGTTTGTCAACAGTACCTGAGTGGGAATTGTATTGAACATCCTGGCTAGGTCAAGGTAGCTGATATTCACTGTTTTTACCACATCCATATCCTTGGTGACCTTCTCAAAGAAATTTTCCAGGTTGAATAGGCAATACGTTCCCTTAACAAAGCCAAACTAGGACGGGACAAGTGTCTGTAGGTTGTTATTGTCCTTGTTGATCATTTAAATGAGAATTCATTCCATGCGTTTGCATATTAGACTTGTCAGACTGATAGGTCTGTAGTTCCCAAGGTCAGTTGATGGTCCATCCTTGTGGAGCGGGATGACTGTTGAGACCCTCCATTCACCTGGTACATAACCTGTTTTAAGGCTGTATTTGTGGAATGCCTCTAGTGGTCCTGCTAAATCATGTTTGAAGCTATTAAGGAGACTACAGGAGCTGTTGTAAGGGTCCATTGAAGCATTGTTTTTGGCATTAGCTTGTTGCTAAATGGAGGGGATAAGCTAGAAGGAATTTCACAGGAGGTAGTGGGGGTGAAGTTAAAGCTAAATTTATCTGCCAGATTTGCTATGTCACCCTGGTCAGTAAAGGTAGTGCTGCTTACCATCAGTTCTGCCCACTGCTGAATGCTATCTTTAAGGTTCCTGACCTAGTTGAATAAGGTCTTGTGGTTTGTTCTTAGCCTGAGAGGCTATCCTGACCTAATAATTGACCTTGTTGATCATTATGTGAACTCTTTAGTTTCTTGTTTATCTGAATCAGGGAGTTTTTGTCTTTGTTAGAGTTGCTCTTTCTAATTTTTGCCTGTGACTTTTTTCTTTTGTTTTATACCCTGTTAAGGTTAGGATTCCACCACTGGGGTTTGTTCTTGGTGTTAGATTATGTGATTATGTTGGTGTTCTTGTGTGTGTGTGTGTGTGTGTGTGTGTGTGTGTGTGTGTGTGTGTGTGTGTGTGTGTGTGTGTGTGTGTGTATGTTTTATATGGGATTGGGTCACTGCCATTTGTCATCTGGAAAAAATTCAATGGACTGTCTTTATGGCACAAAGCTGGTGAAGAGACTGGCATATCTTCATGTGAATTGAGGCACAAATTATGGTTATAAAGATCTCATGTTTTTTATTCATTATGCAGACATTGTATTATTGCCTGTAGTCAAGGGTACAGGATTGCCTTCCAGCCCATTTGGCTACTGTGTGACTGTAAGCAAGTTACTGTTGCAGTATTCTTTGCAATAGGAATCCCCTACGAAGGGCGGCCCGACATCCGGTCAGTATACCAAAGCCTTTAGGTTGCTTTAAGGTATGCCATACAGCACACATACGCTCCCCACATAAAGCATAGGGCATAAAGGTGGCATCCGGTTGTACCATCGTCAGAATCAGAACACCATCTTTTGATTGTCTGTCTGAGTGCCTTCTTCGTTGCTGGTTCACCAAGCCATTTCAGAAAGTGCCCTGTTGGGGTTTTTTGTTCTTGTCTTCTTTTTCCTTTTGTTGTTGCTTGTGTGGTTTCATGTCATCCAGGAAGGGTAAATGCCACTGCAGGAGACAAATTCCCCATAAAGACCATATCAAGCAATGCTTATTTTGTCTCAGCACTTCTCACAACCATATGGTTTGTCCAGTTTGTCAAGGTTTGGTGCCAAAGACTCTCCAAAGCCTGCCCTCCTCTTTGGATTTGTATTTAGATAACCTACTTCTAAAGCTTTTAGTGAAAGACACTATGGGGGGACTTCCTGCTGTGAGTGTCAGCTGTCCATGAAGGACAGGAAGTCTCAGTCTGATTCTTTGACTATACAGCCTCTGCTTGACATCTCTCCTGAGGCTAGTGAAAGGCCGGAGGATCAGCTCTACCATTAAATTCCTGTGTCATGACCCCTTTGAAGGCTGGCATAGATCCGACCTTACACACATCCTTGGAGGCCTTGCAGACGTCCACTACGGACGTTCAGGGGGGACCATGGCTGATTATTACAGGAGGGTCTAGCGGTGGTGTTAAAATTTTGGTTAGAAAGGAAGTTCTGACTACAGTTGTGGAATGTTGTCCGGTGTTTGAGCCCTCTAAGTTTTACAGGGCAGATGTCCCTTTGAAGAAGAAACAGAAAACAAAGCATGTTTCTCATACTCCTAAGGACACTCAGAGTGAATGGCAGAATTTCAGTTGGGGTTTGTTTAATGTCCTTATGGCTTTGAAACTTCCTCAAGGAGTTTCTGCTCCACATTGGCCTTCAACTCCTCTTAAAAGGCCCAGGAATAGGATTCTTCTGAGGAAGAGGTGGATTCAGATGAGGATACCCTTGCTTTCTAATCACAGAGTCCTTCCCCTTTAAATTATGGTTCTGAGAAAGAGGAGTCTACTAGTACTAATCCTGACACTTCCTTTGAGGAGATTTCCTTTGGGGACGCAATTTCCAGGATGATGGAATTTTTTAAATGGGGTTGTGCTCAGGTTTCTGAGGTACAGAAGAGTTATTACAAGCTTCTGCAGATGGACTCTCCCAGACCTTCTGTTGTCCCTCCTGTGTTGGCTGCCTTGTTGGATGCCTTTTGCATCTCAGGTTCTAGACTCCCATCCCCCTGCCCCCCAAAACACTGATAAGTTTTACATGGTGCCTGAGGATTGCAAATATAGATGTCAATCAGCTGACCCCTCTGTGGTGCTTCTGGCATCTGACAAGCTGTCTCATTTACTGCCTCCTACAAAGCTTCTTCCCTCTGATAAAGACAGTAGGACTATGGAAAGACTAAATAAGAAGGTTTATACCTCTGCTACCATGGCTTTCAGAGAAGTCATTTACCAGACTCGTGTGCCCAGATATATTTTAGCTCTTCTTCCTCAGACATGTCAGGTAATTTCTGACCTTCCTGATTCTGAAGGAAAGACTTCTGCCCTCTCCTTGTTGGGGACTTCTTCTTGGGTGGCTCTCACTATTCTATTAAGTGCAGTTATGATGCAGTAGATGCTTCTTCCAGCTTCTGCTTTTGATTCTCTAATGAGGAGATATTCCTGACTTTGGCTTCAGTCTTTGTTTAATGATATTAAGGCTAAGTTGATGGATGCTTCTTTGAATAACAAACACTTATTTGGTGCAGCTGCTGCTGAATTTTTTATGTCTTTTCAGGATAAAGGACAAGGCTTTGCAAGAAATAAAACATGTTTTTGCTTCTCCTATGCCTAAGTTTCAAAGAAATTACCCAAATAAGCCAGCCTTTGTGTGTAGGCAGTCTCACTCTCCTCCCAAGGCTAAAAAAGGGGGGAGGGCTTCTGCTAAAGCTATCCAAACTCCCATAACCCAGAAATCTCCTTTTCCTGACAAGCCAGGTGATGTCTGACTGTCCTGTTCTTCTCGGCCACATTCCTGTTTCTCTTCATCATTCTCTTTCCCTTTTCAGGATGTTTTTATATTTCTCTGTTGCTTCCTGGCATTTTCATTTGTCTGCTTTACCCTTTAGCCTTTCTACTGCCACAGGGATTTTCACCAAATGCCTCGGCCCTTTGATTACTCTTTGCAGGCTAAGAGGGCTGCAAGCCTTTCCCTTCTTGGATGATCTCCTGCTTCAGGCATCCTCTCCATTGATTCCACAGTAGCATCTTCATTTTACTATTTCCCTTTTGTAAAGCCTGGGTTTCATTATAAATTTCCAAAAGTCCTTTCTGACTCCTTCACAGGATCATGTATTTCTGGGGTACAGGATCAAGACTATTACAATGTTGGCAGCCACGCCTCCACCCAAGGCCTTGACTCTCATTTCTTTCTTTCAGTCCCTTCTTCCTCTGGTCTTAATCACAACAAGGGAATTTCTGAGGGCTCTAGTTTTTCTGGCCTGCACAATTCCTGTGCTTCCTTTTGCAAACCTCCATATGAGAAAACCGGTTTGGCTTCAGCATTCCCATCTGCTTGACTTCTTTGTTCCTCTTCTTTCATGCTTTAGGCTGGAATTTCAGTGGTGTATTCAGGGCTCACTTTTCAACCTCTTCTTCCCTCTGAGGAGCTGTTCACAGATGCTTCAGATGGTGGGATTGGGCATCCTTCGGCTCTCTAAAGGTGCAGAGTCCTTGGTCACCTCAACAAAGGAAAGACCACATCAGTGTCAAGGAGATGAGACCTTTTCTGCTGGCTCTTCAGGCATTCCACTCTCTGTTCCCCTCAGGGACTCTGAAGGTGTTTATAGACAATACTACAATAATGTGGTATGTCAACAAGCAAAGGGGGGATGAGATCTTACTTCCCTTGCCAGTTGGCTCTTCTAGTATGGGAACTAGCTATCAGGACCATGTGACTCTTCAGGCAGTTTATATTCCCTCAGGTCAGAACATTGTTGCAGACTCGATGAGCAGGTCCATAACACAATCACACGATTGGATGCTTCACAGGGATGTGTTTCTAGATATTGTCCTCCAGTGGGGTACTCCTCAAATAGAACTATTTGCCTCCCCTCTGAACAGACAACTTCCTCTGTTTTGTATCAGAGTCCCAGGTCCATTGGTCTGGAAGATGGATGCCCTAACTTTCTCATGGAAGGGGATGATTCTTTATGCCTTTCCTCCATTTCCACTCATTCCAAAAGTCCTGTGCAAAATTCAACAGGACACTCACAAAATCTTGTTGGTAACTCCCTTTTGGCCCAGACAGCATTGGTTCCCTCTTCTTCTGCATTTAGTCAAAGGTAATCATCACGTTACCTCACAGAGTAGACCTACTCACACAAGACGAGGGATCGCGCATCCATCCCTACCTGTCCACTCTTCAACTGACACTACTGTGGGTGATAAGATTTTGGGTCCATATAGGCATCTTTTTTTTTGAGGATGTGCTTATGGTCCTGCAGGAGGCCAGGAAGCCCACAGTTAGGAAATCCTACTTATCCAAATGTAAAGGTTTTCTGTTTGGTGTCTTTCTTGTGACTTGGATCCACTTTCTGTGAATGTTACTTTAGTTCTGTCTTATCTGTGTGAACTGCTCAATGCTGGGTTGGCTTATTTCTCCGTTAAGGCCCACTTATCACCCATTTCTGCTTATCTGCCTTTATCACCTCCTTTAGCTTCTAGATTTGAGGCTAAACAGTTTATTAAAGGTATCCTTCATATTATACCTCCCTGTCCCCCCTCCCTGGGGTCTTAATTTTGTTTTAGAAAAATTGACCCAGGCTTCTTTTGAGCCTGCAGCTTCAGCTTCCTTACAGCATTGTTCTTGGAAGACTGTACTTTTGTTAGCCTTGACTTCTGCCAGACAGGTGTCTGAACTTCAGGCCCTAATGGCTTGTCTTCTTTTTTTAGTGGGTGTCCCTTCGTACTAATCCTTTTTTATGCCAAAGGTGGCAAATGAGTTGTCTCTTAATCAGTGCATTAATTTGCCCACATTTTTCCCTTCTCAGTAATCTGCTAGTGAGAAGGTACTGCACACCTTTTTTTTTTCAAACATCTTTATTAAATTTATACATATGACAAAGGCAGTTTTACATTTATATAAATGAAAAACATACAAAATGATATCACTTTAGTTACAAACGGTTTACACCACAGACACTACTGAAACAACTGTAGTTGTCAACATTATACATAACTTATAAACTATCCAGTAATTGTCAGTTAAACATTGTATAGTTCATTCAAATCTTGCCTCTTAAACCTCATTCCTGCTCTGCATATATTCCCACAATTCCCATTTTTTCCTATGTAGTTTGCTCCTTCCCTTTTCTAACGATTCCAGTTCCATTTTTATCTCTGTCACAATAGTCACTACTTCTAGTAAAGTTGGTCTAGACTTTGATTTCCATTTTCTAATAATTGCTTTTTGGGCAGCCACCGTAATTAGACTCATCAAGGCTTTACTATGTCTAGGCAATTCCGAATTTGTAACACAACTCAAACAAATCATCTCCCCTGTAAATCTAATCTGCTCACCCAGCATCTACGACAGAGTGGTCCACAAGGAATCCCAAAAGTCTGCCAGCTCATCACACTTCCAAAAACCATGTTCCCAGCTACCTCTTTCTTGCCCGTCACACCTCCACATTTGCTATCCACCTGAGGAAAAATTCTTTGGAATCTACTGGGGTATAAAAATACATGTGTAAGCACTTCCAAGCAAAGACCCTAAATCTTCAAGATTTTGTTGCATATTTGAGAGATATACATATACCCCCCCCCCCATTGTCTCTTTGTGAATTGCTTATCCAAGATCTCTTCCCAGTCCTTTATAAGCTCCTCTGATTGATTCTTATAATTATCATGCAGTATTTTATATGCTTTACTAATTATTCCTTTTTTAACGGTAGTGTCTTTTCTAGATTCTATTAAAAAATCTACCAGTGCTGATCTTTAATTTAGGAGCCTCCTATTTCTTTCTCTTTGCCTGTACTCTGATATCAATCTCTAATCTGCAGTCCAAATAAATTCTTGGATTCTTCCCATTCTGTTACCTTTCCCTTTCTAGTTATTTGCTCCCAATACCTTGGTTCCTTTGCCATTTTTCTCCAATAAATTCCACCCCCTCTTGCCTTTTATATCTATCTCTGACCACAGTCAACCCTGTCGGCAAAATCTCTTTTCTCCATTCTCGTGCTGGTTTGGTTCTTAAAATACTCCCTGCTATTTTAGGAATGTAATACTCTGTATGGTTTTGGTTGTTCTCCTTAAGAGTCTGCATCCAACATCCCAATCTCTCCTTATTTCTTGATCTTCCTCCATGTGTCAGCATCATTCCTTTCCACTTTGAATTAAAATTATAGTCTTGTGCTGTGTATAAAAGCCTTAACTGTGTTGCTCTAAAATACCCCCTCGAATTAGGTAATCCTAGTCTGTCTTGTTCTATTGGAAGAATCATCTTATCCCATTTGACCCTTGCTGTCTTCTCTTTCCAGATAAACTCCTTCAACTTTTTTTTTAATTGCTATCCCCAACTTCTCCTCTGGTTGATAAAAGTATTCCTGACCTGTGTATAAGACCAAAGAGACTAAAACATTTAATTGCTTGTATCTTAGTATCCATATCCATGTAACAAAACTTCCAGTTTCTCAACTTTTGTATGATCTTCTGTTTAGTTTCTTCCCACATATCCTTAGCTGCCACTTCAGAGTCATTTCTAATCCATATTCCTAAATACTTCATTTTTATCACATCCCCATAAATATGGATGTTGCTGGACCAATTCATGTGTGGGTATATAATTTACCACTGTTGCCTTTGTTTTAGCTTCATTAATTTTGTATCCCAAGAAGATCTGAAACTGTCTTAAAATGTTCCACAACTGTAATCTCCCTTTCTGGTTTTGTCATCCATAACGTAATATCATCTGCAAACAGAGCCAGCTTTTCCTGACTACCATACCAGTTATATTCTTGGATTCCTGAGTTCCTTATTTTCTTTGCCACTGGTTCTAAATATAATGCAAACAACAAAGGGGAAAGCGGACAGCCCTGTCTGGTTCCTCTACTCAAGCAGAAATTATCGGAGAGGACCCCACCCACTTTAATTCGTGCCTCCGATCCCTCATTTATTCTTCTAATCAACCTTATAATTGTATCAGGGAAAGCAATAGACCCACCAATAAAAGAGGTACTTTCTTACAATTTGCTTCCCTCTGGATCATCAGTGTTCTGTTAATATTGTCAAATGTTTGCCTCCCCTCCACAAAACCACACTGATCATATCTTTCAATTTTGGTATCACTTTTGCCATTCTTTTAGCCAGTATAGACTTAAACACTTTATAATTGTGGTTTAGGATTGAAATGGGGCTATATAAAGCTGGATCTGATGGATCTTTACCCTCTTTAGGTGTTACAGCTACCACAGCTTTCTTCCAGGATGTTGGTACTTCTCCTCCTCTTAAAATACGGTTAAACAAAACCTTCCAGATCTGTATCAGTTTTTCCCTCCTAACTTTCAAACGTCCACAGGAATACCATCTATTCCTGGAAGACTTATGGTGCTGCAAACCTTTATAGATATAGGCAACTCAGATTTTATTCGGGTAAGAGTAAAACTTTTCATAAATCTAAATAAATCTGATCAGGTGTTTGTTTCTTTTCATCCTAGATCCTCAGATCCTCAGGTATGACAGTTTCCAAGCAAACTATTTCTTCTTTGCTTTCTAAAGCCATTTCTTTTTGTTATGCCTTTCATGGCAAGAGACTTTCTTCTTCAGTTAAGACTCATTCTACTAGCTGTGGCTTCTTCTGGTGCTCTTTAAAGGGTTTGGATACTAATTCTATTCTTGAGGCAACTACCTGGTCTTCTGTGAACATATTTACCAGGCACTATAAGTTGGATGTGATATCCAGCGATAGAGCTGGCTTTGCTAGGGCCATTCTTCATGGATTCCTGGAGAGCTCTACTGGTCCATCCTCCTCCCTGTCTTTTTCCTGATCTTATGCATTCTCCTTATTGTAAAGAATACTGCTAACAGTGAAATGGAAGGACATAGTACAGTTATGTAAGATTTTACCATAACGGTAGATGTCCTTCTCTTCACTATTGCAGTATTCCTTCCCTCCCTACTCCCCCTGGTTCTTTTCTCTTCTCTTCTGGATGCATGGGTTACCTCTTTTGTCCTTGGACTGGCGTTCCTATTGGGGCTTTCAGTTCTGAGGCTGGTACGTCCAGATGTGGCCTTTATGCCATACGCTTTGCGTGGGGAGCATACTTGTGACATACAGCATACCTTAAAGCAATCTAAAGGCTTTGGTATACAGGCTAGACGTTGGGGCACCCTTGGCAGGGGATCCTTATTGTAAAGAATACTGCAACAGTGAAGAGAAGGACATCTATGATTATGGTAAGATCTTAGTACACAACTGTAGTAATGTGTATATGTATGTTTATATATATATATATATATATATATATATATATATATATGTGTGTATATATATATATATATATATATATGTGTGTGTGTGTGTATATATATATATATATATATATATATATATATACATACACAGACACACACACGTAAATATTATGTATATATATATATATATATATATATATATATATATCTATATATATATATACACACACAAAAAATGTATGTATACATGCCCATATAATATGTATAAATATGTGCACACATGGAAGGAGAAGGGCGGTCTGATAGAGAGAGAGTGAAGTGGAGTTACTTGTATCCCTGGGGAGAAGTTGACACACAACTGGCAGACTGCATTCTTATTAATGACAGCCCATCAAAAGCAAACATACTGATGCTGTAGGTATAGCTTCAAAAACTTTTATTTTGTTATTTTTGGGCTTCAGCTTACACCCCACATCTCCCCTAATTTAAATGTATTATTTCCATGGTGTCACAATTGTTGGGATAAGAGAAACAGTCTGCAAGGCTGAAAACAGTGCTCTCATATACTGGGTCTCACATTACAGCATGCAGTACAAATTGCAGTTTGGGACAGCTCACCTTAGGAATTGAGACTGTGGAGAATATATTCAACAAGATAGTTTTTGCTGAATGGTTGGCTTTAATGTGTTGCTTACTCAGATGTCAGCATGACAAGAGTACAAGTTAGAAAAAACAAAAAAAAACATTAGTGTTGTAGTAGCAAGAAGTGCATAATGACAGTGTTGACACATTTTAAAGCCCCAAGGAAATGAAATACTTTCTCTTTTTCAAAGCTCAATACTCCAGCTTTCACCCTTCATTTCCAAGTAAACAATGCAGACTTTGGTTTAATTTATTGAATCACTGGCATTGGTCTTTAGTGTGTAAAATATATTCTCTCAGTAATGAGGTGCATAAAATGAGTGTAGGGTTTATAACATATTTGTACTAATGGTCCTTCCTACACTAACAGTACGCACTGGTACCCCATTCGAGCCAGAATTTTCAGAGCCATCATTTGTCAATGTGCATACAGTGTGAAGCCTGTACTCATTTTGGGCCATTAGGGCGGCATGTGAGGGTAAATTAGATACTTGCTGTACCTTTCTGTTGTCATCCTGATGCTTTCTAGTAATGACTGGCACCTGTGTTGGTAATGTCTGTGTGAGCAAGTTCTTCGTTTATATTGTATTGGTAAAACCATTTCTTGCAGTCCTGAAGTCTGCCATCACAATGAGAAGTACAGCCTCATCATTCAAATATTTGATTGCTATTAAATGATTACCAGATAAACTAACAGGTGCACTTATGGAAGGCAGATCATACCAAAGGACTGTCTGCTCTTTCTGATGAATCACTAGGTACGCTTTTTTAATAGTGGGCACTATCTGTATGAAGAGAGAGTGTGGGGATTGCAAGATACAGGCCCTGAAGTAGAAGATTACGGAGTAGATAGGAAAGGTACCTTCAGCTAGAAGGATGGCAGTTGTCCCAAGGTATTTTGTTAATTTGTGGATGCCCCTTCATTGACCTTGAAAGGCAAGTTTCCTTTCCAGATTAAAAAAAAAACAATGGGAAGAGTAGGAGATCTAATCACAAAATGAAGAAGCTGAATTCTGAGCGTAAACGTTCAGCTACAGACAAAGGAGGAGCCACGATGCCCAGGTCAGGGATTAAGTTGCCAGTGACCTTGCTGCTTGTTAGGGCTCTCCTCAGTTGGGTACTAGGATTCAGGTTTGTACCCAGTCATTGCTAGAGAATGCGCAGCATCTGCTGGAATCTATATGTATTTCGTTTATTATTGCTGACAGTGTTAATTGTATATAGTTTATGGGAGTTAAAATATTATGGCTAAGGATAGCACATCTCAGAATTCATAAATGTCTGATTTTTTTATGTTATCCCATTCTTAAATACCTTCTTCCACCTGTATTTTTCAGAATTGCAAATGTTACTGCATCACCAGCTATACTGGAGAGTTTACCTTAAGCACCTTCACTGCAAAATTTGCCTAGAGTGTATTAGTGTATTCCTATTTGCTAAAAGCCTTTATTTGTGATGTTTCTGGTCTTTTCCACCTTGACAGCAGGAAGCCTAAAGATCTGTAGAGTTTCTTTGTGTTGATGTCTCAGAAATGCTTTAAAATGGTTTAAGAATAAATTACTAGATAACAAAAAGTATCAACAGACGCATAAAGCATTAAAAATACAAGGTGAAAAAAGTGTTTGCTATGGGAATATCATTTCTCTTCCTGATAAGGGGTCCCCGCACATGTGAAAAAAGTGTTTGCTATGGGAATATCATTTCTCTTCCTGATAAGGGGTCCCCGCACATCCTCAGTCCTTAATACACTGAGGTCATACATACTTGGAGTAAAAATAAAAGTTTGTTTCTAGCTGAAGGTGTCTTTCCTGTCTATTCTGTAGGTTCATAGGAGATAACAGGTGTAACAGCTTAAGAGCCGTTACAAACCTAGCCAGTATTACCCAAATTTTTCATGATTTATGATCCCTAAGTGCTAGAGAATGGCTTAGGTTTATGCCTATGCCTCTGAGTATTTTACAGAATGACTCTGTCTGTAAGGGGCATAGGCATTACCCCTGAATAAATTTACTATTCACCATCCATTGGTCCAAATTTTGTTTGAAGAGGGCCAGGGAAGTGCTCTTAATGTGAATACGAAGCCTGTTCTAGAGAAGGGGTAATCTTGGAGATGCATATTCTGTGTCGCCAACATGTTTTGTTCGAGTCATAGACCAGGTCTAGATCCCTAGACCAGGTAACCCTCATGCTTTTAGTCTAACAAGTATGCAACAGTTCCATCAGGGCTGGATTTTGTGAGTGCCTTGTAGGTTAAGCATAGGTCATCCCTTAATAGTCCATAGGAGACAGAGTAAAGGGATAGGGCTTTCAATCACTCTGCATAGGACATGTTGTTTACATCCTTTATTTTCTTTCTGAGGAACCTCTGAGATCACTCCATCTGTTGTAAGTGCCTAGTTAAGTATGTGCAAAAAGGTGCATCGTGCTTGATTATATTCCATCGTCTTCTACTTCAGGGTCTGTATATTGCTATGCCCACACTATATTCATTGACAGCAGGACTTAAGTAAACTTGTGCTTTACACTATGCAGTTTCTGTACATTTGGACTGATTTGTGTAGTCTTGGTAGACTGAGTGCTGATGAGTCATTAGGTAACCTGTGAGCACCCGAGTCTGCTTGATGTTCTTCGTGTTTCACTGTTGCAGTAATCACACTTGGGTTATCCTGCCAGGGGTAGCCCTCAGTCGGCCCGAATACCAGAGGCCTAGTATTGCTGCGTTGGTTGCCGTCGCTGCAGGACTGATGTCAGGTTGTTAGTGGTATAAAATCAGGCAGCCGACACCATTACATCAGTCTTTCTTGCCGAGGAGCCCGAAGCAGAAGCAGTTCACAAGTGTGCCGGTCGGCCGCTACCTGAGTTTTCATTTCCGAATTTGAAGTCTTCTAAAGCTAAGTACCCCATTGGGGATCCTTTTTTCTTGCTCTAACCGATGTCAGAAAAAGTTAACAATTGTCTCACCTGTGGAAAGCAAATACCACACCAAGATTTCCATTCTTACTATGTCACATGTTTAGGCCCAGACCATGACTTCCCTCGCCAGAAATATTCGATGTCAGACCCTTATCATAGCTAAATACTTTCGCTCTCGATGTCCATATTCTGAAATGGCTTCGGTAAGCCATCCGACTACCGATCTTCTGAAAAAACATAAAGATAAAGAGAGAGACAGCTTCACGGGTCCAAAACTGCCGACGATGTTTCCGTTAAACTAGTCGCCAGTTCGCCGGTACTCAGTGAGGCACTTTCGCAGCCCCTGATGCCCGCTTCTATGGATTCACAGGCCGTTACCAAGACCCGTTTGGAGTCCGGTATGCCACGAGATGCTTCTTTGATTAAGGACTCTGCGGATATCTCTACCTTGGGTAGGTCCAGAGCCACTGAGCAGGCACCAGCTTCTGAGGAAGTCCTTCACACTACCGATACTCTACTAAAACGGACAATTTCTTTCGTGTCTTCAGTTCTTTCTAAAACTACCAAGTTTCTAAGGCCCAGGGTACAAACTGTGCCTCAATCTCAAATGCTTAAAATGGCGGAAGACATTGTCATGCTTATTAGGGGAAGCCAGCCTGCCCCTTCTAAAAGAAAGAGACTTGCCCCCAGCAGTTTTATCTGACCAGAAGTCCAATGACTCTAAGGTTTGTAAGTATGAAGACTTGCAACCCTTGTCTGCTTATGAGGATTCAAATGCAGAGGAATCCATTCCTTCTGCCTCTCCTCCAGAGGATTTTATTTTGGTGGAACCCTACATACTTTAAGGGAGCATTTCCAATGGGAGTGTCAGGGCTATCCTCAGTCCAAAAAGAGACTTATGGAATTCTTAGATTTACCACAGCAAAGACCTTTAGCCATTCCTCTTGTCCTGGATATTGTGGATGATGTCTTTATGGAATCCAGTTTAACCCATGATACCCTTCCACCTGCTCCTAGGAAGCCTGACCGGTATTACAGAGTCCCTGACTTCCACAAATTTCTTTTCAAAAATCCTACTGCTGACCCAGAAGTCATCTCCCAAGGACCTAAAGGAGTAAGAGCAACCACAGCTAGGAATCCCACTCCCTCGGACAGGGATTCCCAAGCTGTAGACAAATGGGGTAAAAAAAGTATACGTCTCTGCAACTCTTGCCATTAGAGCACTAAATTGTCAGTTCCACGTACTGAAATACCAGCAACATACTATGAAACTCCTTAAACAAAAAATATCTATCTTTCCAGCTTGTGTAGAAAATAAAGAATAACAGGAGCTTATGCATTCTGCAAGCCAAGTTACTAAGCACACCTTGCAATGTGGCTTTGATGCCCTAGAAACATCCTGCAGGGCAGCAGTCACAGGTTCTGTACTTAGAAGGCATGCTTGGCTGAAGGAGCCGACCTTGCCAGACCTTGTCAAATCAAAACTATTGGATGCACCATTGAACAAAGACAATTTGTTTGGCACCAAGGCAGAAGAGGTCTTAAAAAAGATGGATGAAAATGTTAAATCTATGCAGACAGTTTAAAGACTTCTTACAGGTCCAACCTCCGAGGTTCAGTAGGCATTGCCCCTCCAAACATTGGTCCTTTCAGGCCCCCCCAAGACCAGCTCAGACAAGACTTAGGGGAAGCAGACCCCCCCCCCCCCAGACAGCAGTCCCAGGGAATGCAGAGATCTAAGCAATGGAGTTCCTCCACTTCAAAAACAGGGAGTGCTAAGCCACCCCCTTATGGAAAGAACTCACAATGATTGCACACCTCCATCCCTTACCTCTACCCACCTGCTTACGCCCCTAGGAGGAAAACTCTCCTTCCATGCTAGAAACTGGGCCTCTATCACCAACAACTGATGGGTCCTCAACATAGTGTCCCAGGGATACAAATTTTATTTCCACACTATGCCAACCCTAAAAGGGTTTCCAGATCTTCCTCCAAACCAGTGGGCAGAGGCACAAAACCAAGTCCAGTCCTTGCTCTCCATGAGGGCAATACAGCCTGTTCCTGCAGACCAGATAGGCCAAGGTTTCTATTCCAGATTGTTCCTGGTACCCAGAAAAGAGGGCACCTGGCACCCAATCCTCAATCTATCTATTCTAAACACCTTCCTAATGATACCAAAATTCAAAATGATCGCCCTCCAGCAGCTTCTTCCTATGCTATCCAGGTATGCTTGGTTAGCTACCCTAGACCTAAAAGAGGTTTATCTACACATCCCAATCAGGGATTCCTGCAAGAAATATCTAAGTTTCAGGGCAGGATCTATGCACTTTCAGTTTTCTGCACTTCACTTTGGCTTATCCACTGCTCCTAGAGTTTTCACAAAATGCCTGGCTCCAGCCATTGCTTTTTTTCAGTAAGGAATATTCAAATTTACCCCTACTTAGACAACTGCCTAATTCAGGCAGACAGGAAACACTGATGTGAAGTTGTTCAATCTCGCCGTTTGTTCTTACACACGGGTTCGGAGCTGATCCCTCGGCTCCGAATCAGCCACATTCCAAGCTCTGCGTCTAAGAGAAGCTCGAGGCACAGTCCCTATCCCATGATCCTCTCCTGCTAACCCTCAGATCTAGTTTGCCACTGCAACAGGTCTCATCGTCGAGTGAGAGCTCGGGCCAGTATCCTTTTTTCTATATAAAAATTATATATATATATATATATATATATTTCTAAAAAGTTAAAAATTATAAGTTTTTTTTCTTAATATTAGTATTATTGTGTGTGCGTGTCAGGTTAAATTAGAACGATGGACAGGTACGGGAAGCGCATTTTTTGTTCAGTGACTTTTTCCATGCGATCACTGAACTACCTCACCCATTTTACCCGTCTTCAGAGAAATCTCCTCAAAGAATTGGGAGATACTCTACAGGGTACCACAGATACTGCTGTCTCAGACAAGGTGACAGCACAGCTCAATACCCTAAACTCTATTGTTCACTCATCTATGCGGCTCATTTCATATGCAGCCAAAGGTTTGAGTAGGGCTGCAGCTTCGGCGATCGCTCTGAGGAGACAATCCTGGATGCGCCTATGCTCCATTGGGGAAGCCTTTAAGTCTTCCATTACTAATGCCCCTTTTGATAGCTCCTCCTTGTTTGGGCCCAAAGTGAAGGAGACGCTCTCTAAGCGTGAACAAGAAGGAAAGACCCTGTCTGCCGTAGGGGTCCATTTTTCCGCCCCTTCTAGACCGTACCCCAAAGGGCAAAGAGGTGGAAAAATGTTGTTCCGGAAGACTCAGGGAGCTTTCCAATCCACACCTAGTGAAACCCCCTCCAGAGGCAGAGGAGGGGGAAGGAATGGAAGACGCCACCCAGGTGGCAGAGGGGGTCCGCAAGAACCAGGGAGACAGGGATTGCGTCCCTGGTAAGCCCTTCCAGCACTCCTGAGTGGAGGCCCGGCTGTCCTGCTCTGGAGGCAGTCGGGGGTTGCTTGGCTTTATACCCAGAGGCCTGGCTAAATCTCACTTCAGATTCCTGGGTAAAAAGCATAATAACCAGAGGGTACAACATCCCATCTGAAGTAGGATATTCATTTGTCTGCAACCTGTGGGTTATGGATCCGATATCGGATCCGAACCGGCATAGTTTCCAGCTATGGATCCAAGCTCTCAGCTCCTCCCCTCACCCATAATGCCCTGCTCTACCCTCATGACCTCAGATCTTGTTTGCCGCGCTGGTAACTGGATGTGGTGTCTTTAGCTCTCAGCTAAGTGGTATTTTTCTTGTATAAAAATAGAAATTTTTTGCTTTCTTTAAACTTTTTGTGTGAAAGTTGTAGGTTCCCTTTGTGTATTAACTATTTTTAGTTTAAATTTAATTTACAGTAGTATTTTTTATTCCCTCCCCTCGCTGGTACGTAGAGTGTGTGTGAGGCCTGTGTGCTTGTTTTAGTTTTTGTTAAGTTACTTCTGTAACTTTTGGGAAGTTTTGACTATGGCTGACCAGCCTAAGTCATTCTTTTCTAAATGCTCCGAGTGTGGCCATAAGCTCTCACCAGCTGATGGCCACACTCGGTGTGTTAAGTGTCTTGGGGTTGAGCACCTCACATCTGGCTGTTCCATTTGTGCAGGGTTCAACCCCAGGGCACTGAGGAGCGGAGGTCCAAGCTGGTCCTGGCGGGTCTTTTACCGCCGGACTCGGCTCCGACCCGCTCCTTCGGGACTCCTGCGGCTGCAGCTGTTCCCCTGTAGCACCCCTCCTGCTCCTGGGACTCAAACTCCCGCTTCAGGACAGGAGAGGGATGCTTCTGAGAAGGACCGGAGGGAGAAGCACCTGGCGGGCGAGACCTCTGTTTCGGCCCGCCTGCCAAGGGCTTCTCCCGGCTTCCTTGTTGGAGCGGTCTCCTCCTTCTCGGCTCCGGTCACCTGTGTGCTTCTCACCGGGTCCTGAGGAGGAGGAGACCCGATCTCCGGCGAGGCTATCGAGGAGGCATTCCAGGCCTACCTCGGTAGCCTCGTCGAGGTCGACCCATAGCCTTTCGGATGCTGATCTGGACCGGATGATGCGAAGGTTCATCCAGGCCCAGATGCAGATGGGAGTGCTCTTGCCTCCCCCCCCTCCGGGGGGGAGCTCAACACCCTTTTTCAAGCCTATCGCTCCTTCTCCGACCCGCTTCCCGGGTTCGGAGCAGCTGGAGCCGAGCAGCTTCGGAGCCGGGGAGGTCGGATCCGATAGTACTGGGTACCGGATCCGACCATGCCCTCGAGTGCGTCGGACCCGATCTCTCGGAGCCTGGATCCGAGCTTCGGATCCGGGGGGATCAGTGCTCCTTCGGCGCCGTCTGTGTCGGAGCGCACTGTCCCTTCGGATCCGAGTGCTTCGGCGCCGGCTCCGATCCACTCTTCGGATCCGAGGGGGAGCCGATTGTCGGATCCTTTGGTCGAGGTCGGCTCCCCTTCGGCTTTTGATGTAGTGGAGAGGGCTCTGTTGAGGGTCTCCGGACCCCCGGCACTTGCTTCGGCTCCGTCCCGCGCTCCCTCTGCACTGGGCCAGGCTTCCACCATCCGGCCCCTGGGACAGCCCGTTTCTGTGCCCCAAGTTGCTCCTATGGAGCAATTGGCTGCTTGCGAGGACTCTTCTGACAGCCCCCCAGAGGAGGCTCCTCGCAAGCATACGTGCAAAAGGAGGCACATAGACTCCCCTGAGTCTCTCACTGAAGACACGGACTTGGAGGAAGGGGAAGGCTCCCCAAGGTCACCCCCCGAGGATGTCTCCTTCGGAGACATCATGGAAATGCTCCGTATCAGGGGGGGGTGGTCTGCCCCCAAGTCTTCCTCGGACGAGTCCGTGTTCTTGGAGGCATTCGAAACGGGCCCGTCTACCTCTTGGGTGTCCCCCCCTGCCGACCCCTGGTGGACCTTATTACCACCAGGGCGTGGAAGGAACCGGACACCGTGGAGCCAATTCCCAAAGACCTGACAAAATCCTTAGCCCGCCTTCTGACAGGACCCATTGGAGTAAGGGGCCTCCTGTAGATGCCATGTTGATGGCGGCGGCCACAAAGAGGGAACTGGCTCAGGAGAGTCCCTCAGTCCACCCACCGAGCAAGGAGTCTCGGATGATGGACCGCTTGGGGAAGCGGATGTTCAGTTCGGCGACCTTTTCGGTGAGGGCGCTGAACTATTTGGCACACGTTATTCGGATGCAGCGAGACCTTATTAAGGAGTACGCTGCATCCCCCCCTGAGTCCATTTCGGAGGAGGACAGAGCTCTGCACTCCACCAAAATGGCCACTCTAAGGTCAGTCACGAATACTTCTATGCGGCTACTCTCCCATGCTACGGAGGGCGCCGCTAGAGCTGCGGGGACAGGACTGGTCGCTAGGCGTCAGGCCTGGCTCCGCCACTGCGATTTCTCTGAGCCCTTCAAGGCGTCGTTTGCGAACGCCCCCTTTGATGGTTCTGCTCTGTTTGGCAAGACCGTTCGCGAGACGTTGACCCAGAGCGAGAAGGACGGGAAGACGCTGTCTGCCGTCGGAATCCGCTTCTCTGCACCCCAGAGGCCCTATTCTAGGAACCAAAAGGGTCAGAAGAAGATGTGGTTCCGGAAGTCGCAGCAGTCCCAGCCTGCTCCGGACAACCAGTCCTTCCGTGGCAGAGGAGGACAAGGAGGACGCCGCCCTAGAGGCAGAGGGGCTCCCAGAAACTTCGGGTCCAGGGAACCTTTCTCTGAACGGCCCGCGCAGCAGCCCTGAGGGGCTGCCCGACTGCTCTACTCTGGAGGCAGTCGGGGGACGTTTTTCGGGGCACCTAGCGGCATGGGAGTCCATAACATCGGACCGCTGGGTTCTCCAAATCATATCCAGGGGATATCACATTCCTTTCCTTCACCTTCCAAAGATGCAGTCCCTCCCAGACGTACCACCCGGTCAAAGGGAGGCCGCTTTAGCAGAAATTGGCCATCTGCTAGAGAAAAGAGCCATCCAGCCCGTTCCCCCAGACCAGATCGGATCAGGGTTCTACTCCAGGTTCTTTTTAGTGCCAAAAAAGACGGGGGAACTAAGACCAATCCTAGACCTCTCTCTCCTGAATCTGGCAGTCCCCAAAGAAAAATTCCGAATGGTCACTCTACAATCTATTCTCCCCCTTCTGGGAGAATGCCACTGGATGTGCTCGATAGATCTCAAGGACGTACTACCACATCCTAATGGACAGGCGCTCCAGGAGGTTTCTCCGCTTCCGGCTGGGAGCCAGTCACTACCAGTTCCGGGTCCTTCCCTTTGGTCTCACCACAGCCCCGAGGGTGTTTACCAAAGTACTAGCAGTGGTAGCGGCCCACCTGAGGCTTCAGGGGTGCAGGTCTTTCCCTACCTGGACGACTGGCTCCTTACACCCCAACAAGGCATCTACTTCTCTCGGCGAGACTCCTTTCTCCATCTTGCTCCATTTCTGGGCATCACAATAAATACAAAAGTCCAACCTGGCACCCACTCAGCTCTTAGATTTCATAGGGGCCAGACTAGACACAAGGAGTTTACGAGCCTTCCTTACTGCGGACAGGATTCTGAATCTGCAGCTCCAGGTGCGGGCCATTCTCCATTCATGTTCTGTTCCAGCGGAGTTGGTCCTGAGGGCTCTAGGGTCCATGGCTTCGTCGATAGCTCTTCTTCCTCTTGCCAGGCTCAATATGCGCATTCTACAGTGGACGCTCTTAGTACAGTGGTCTTACCTTGCTCTCCCCATGTATCATCCCATAGCGATCAGCAAGGCTTGCAAGCGGTCCCTCTTGTGGTGGCTCCACTCCGGGATCTCCACGAGGGTCGCCCATTTTGTGCTTCTCCCCCTATCGCCACGGTGACCACGGACGCCTCCCGCCTCGGGTGGGGGGGGCACTTTGCGGGCCGGACAGTCCAAGGCACGTGGAACGATGCAGAGACCTTACTGCATATCAATGTTCTAGAGATGAGAGCGGTGCTCTTAGCGTTGCTAGCACTTCAGGACTTTCTTCCCTTGGGAACAATTGCGATTCAGTCGGACAATATGTCTGTTGTCTGGTACATCAACAAGCAAGGAGGAACAAGGTCTTACCCTCTTTGTCGAGAGGCCATGAGAGTTTGGGAATGGGCAATCTCCACCAATCGCTTTCTCGTAGCAACGCACATTCCGGTCGGTCCAACATCCTAGCGGACAAGCTCAGTCGCACCATTCTGACCCCTTACGAGTGGTCTCTCAATTGTCAAGTAGCGGAACGCATATTCGCACGGTGGGGAACTCCTTCATGCGATCTTTTTGCCTCTCCCTCAAACACCAAGTGCGACAGTTTTTTCGCTCTGATACCTCCTCCCGGAGGTACCCCAAGAGACGCTCTGGTGCATGCTTGGCCACCCGGTCTTCTGTATGCCTATCCACCCTTGCCTCTGATGCTGCAAGTTCTTCAGAAAGCCTCTCGGGTGGGTTGCAGAATGATTCTCATTGCTCCATTCTGGCCTCGACAGATCTGGTTCCCCTTCCTAAGGTCTCACTCGGTGAATCCTCCTTGGATTCTAGATCCCATCCCGGATCTGATATCCCATCCATCCTGCATTCCTCCTCCGAACCTGGACAACCTGAAGCTGACCGCTTGGCTGCTCCAGTTCCACTCTTGATAAGGACTCCGGTATTTCTTCACGGTAAAGGCTATTTTGGTGGCGGCTCATAAACCAGCCACTAGAAAGGTTTACGAAGCAAATGGAAAGCGTTTCTCTGTGTGGGCGGAGCGGCAAGGCCTAGATCCCTTCACGGTTCCTCTCCCCGTAGTGCTTGATTTTCTAACCTCTCTCTTTAATGATGGTGCCAGCAGTTCCACAGTCAAAGTTCAACTGGCGGCAATTTCTCACTATCACATTGGTCAAGAGTCTAATCCTCTTATGTCAGCCAAATTGTGCAAAACCTTTCTTAAAGGTACTTTCCTTCTCAGGCCCCTATTAAGCAAGCTGTTCCTCCTTGGGACCTTTCTCTGGTCCTACAGGCCTTGACCGCTCCCCCTTTCGAGCCTGCGGCTACAGTGGACCTCAAATTCTTGTCTTATAAGACAGCCTTTTTGGTAGCCATTACATCAGCCAAGAGAGTTTCTGAACTTCAAGCTTTATCAGCTAAACCTCCTTACTTGGTTTTTTATCCGGACCGTGTCTCCCTCAGGACCAACCCGTCCTTCCTTCCTAAAATCGCTTCTGAAGCAAACATCAATCAATCTATTAACCTCCCTGTTTTCTTCCCTAAGTATGAAAACAAAGGTGAATATAGGCTACACTCACTAGATGTTCACAGGCAACTAAGATTTTATCTCAACAGGACAGCTGGTCATAGGCAATCCGACCAGCTGTTTATTTCCTTTGCAAAATTCAATTTGGGCAAGCCAATTTCCAAAGTTTCTTTGTCCCGCTGGATTTCACAGTGCATTTTATTGGCTTATCAAGCGTCAGGAAGGCCGCACCGGAGGGTGTTCATGCCCATTCAACCCGGTCAGTATCTACCTCAGCAGCCTTCAAGGCTAGGATTCCTCTGGATGATATTTGTGCAGCAGCTACATGGGCTTCGTCTCATACATTTATTTCTCACTATAAGTTGGATCTTGCATCCAGGGTAGAGCATCCTTTGGCTCAGCGGTGCTCCGAATATCCTTCCATGATGGCGCCCAAGATTCAGGTAGCTGGGGACTCTGTCCCACAGGTTGCAGACAAATGAATATCCTACTTCAGATTTAGAAGTTATGTACTCACCATAACGTTCCATCTGAGTAGGTGTATTCATTTGTCTGCAACCATCCCGCCTCCTATCCCCCTGGCCTTTCAGTTTCCTGCATATTACTGGTTACCCTTTTGAGGGTATTGTTGCTTTGGCAAACTCGATCTGAGGTCATGAGGGTAGAGCAGGGCATTATGGGTGAGGGGAGGAGCTGAGAGCTTGGATCCATAGCTGGAAACTATGCCGGTTCGGATCCGATATCGGATCCATAACCCACAGGTTGCAGACAAATGAATACACCTACTCAGATGGAACGTTATGGTGAGTACATAACTTCTAATTTCTTAAACAATCCCCCCATCCAAAAAAGATTCCCAGATGTTCCACCCAATCTGAGGGATCAGGCAGCCATAGAAATACAAAGGCTGTTAAGAAAAAGAGTCATCCAGCCAGTCCCGGCCGACCAAATAGGATCCGGAACTTACTCAAGGTTCTTTTTAGTTCCAAAGAAAACAGGGGGCTGGAGGCCAATACTGGACCTCAGCAAACTCAATACCTTCGTGAAGAAGGAAAAATTCTGGATGGTCACGCTACAATCGATCCTTCTGTTTCTTCAAACGAATGATTGGATGTGCTTTATAGATCTCAAGGATGCGTACTACCACATAAAAATGGCCAGGCCATCCAGAGATCACCTGTGCTTCCGGCTGGCAGCCAGTCACTTTCAGTTTCGAGCTCTGCCCTTTCGCCTCACCTCAGCCCCCAGGGTGTTCTCCAAGTGCATGGCAGTAGTGGCGTCCCACCTGAGACGACTAGGATTCCGGGTGTTTCCATACTTAGATGACTGGCTCCTTACCGCCACCACCAGGCATCACCTATTGCAAGCCAGGGACTATACAATCGATCTCTGTTCCCGTTTAGGCATAACACTGAACTTCGAAAAATCTGCCTTGTCGCCCTCACAGCATATATCATTCATAGGAGCGGAAATGGACACTACCTTAACTCTGATCAGGCTTCCCCAAACAAGAGTTTCAGCCTTAAGGGAACAGATTTCTACTCTTCTATAAAACAAAAGAGCCCCCGCTGCACAGGTCCTGAAAGTATTAGGCATGATGGCAGCTACCCTTATCACGGTCCCCCTAGGGAGAATGCACATGAGGATCCTCCAGTGGCTACTCTTCGCACAGTGGTCTTACCAATGGCTACCATTGTCGCACAACATCCTGCTCATGGAGTCTTGCAAGCGGGATCTTCAATGGTGGATGAACAGCCACGAGCTTACAATAGGCCACCCGTTCATACTCCGCCCCCCCCCATAGCCACAGTGACCACGGACACTTCCCTGATAGGGTGGGGGGGACTTTTTCAGGGGAGAACAGTTCAAGGTGAGTGGTCAAAAATAGAGTACAACCTGCACATCAATGTCCTGGAGTTGAGAGCAGTGTTCCTGGCATTGCAACACTTTCCCGACTACTTACCTCCGGGAACAGTTGCAATTCAGACAGACAACATGTCAGTGGTCTGGTACATAAACAAGGAGGAACCAGGTCTTACCCCTTATGCAGAGAGGCCCTGAGAATCTGGCAATGGGCTGTGTCCACCAGACGCTTTCTCATAGCAACGCACATCCCCAGGACATTCAACGTAATAGCGGACAGGTTGAGCAGAGCCATCCTGTTACCTCACGAGTGGTCCCTCAAAAATCAAGTAGCGGAAAGGATTTTCCACAGATGGGGCCAGCCTTGCTGCGACCTTTTTGCATCCCCCCTGAATGCCAAATGCAGAAGCTATTTCGCCCTACTTCCCCCTCCGGGAGCCGCCCCCAGGGATGCACTTGTGCACGATTGGCCCCCGGGTCTCCTATATGCTTTTCCTCCTTTTCCACTAATCTCGAAATTTCTGCAGAAAGCCAAAGGTCTGGAAAGGACGATCATCTTGATAGCACCATTCTGGCCTCGACAAATCTGGTTCCCCTTTCTTCAAGCTTACCAAATAGAGGAACCTTGGACTCTGGACCCAGTGCCAGACCTTCTGACCCACTCGTCAGGAGTTCTTCACCCCTCTCTTTCATCCCTCAAATTGACAGCATGGCTGCTCCACTTCCCAGCTTAGCCAGGTCAGATCTCTTGTGTCCAGCAGTACAACATATTTTGATCTCTTCCCACAAAGCCTCCACTAGAAAATTATACAAGAGCAAATGGAAACGTTTCGTGTGTTGGGCTTCCAAACAAGGTATTGATCCCTTGGTTGCTCCTATTCATAAGGTTCTAGATTTTCTATCTACTCTTTTTCATCAAGGGGCTTCAACATCCACCATAAGGGTACAGCTGGTTGCCATATCTAATTTTCATGTGGGTGAAGGGGGCTCTACAATTATGTCTCATAGACTTTGTAGAGCTTTCATGAAGGGAACTTATCATCTCCAACCACCCATTCGAAGTCCAGTTTTTCCTTGGAACTTAAATCTAATGCTGTCTCAGCTCATGTTATCACCCTTTGAACCAGCCTCGTCATGCCCACTTAAATATCTTTCCTGGAAAACCCTGTTTCTTGTTGCAATCACTTCAGCTCGCAGAGTCTCAGAGCTGCAAGCACTGTCAATTAGACCCCCGTATCTAGTCTTTCACCCAGACAGGGTCTCCTTACGTACTAATCAGTCCTTTCTACCAAAAGTCTGCTCAGAATCTAATCTTAATCAGTCCATTGAACTTCCTACCTTTTTCAGGCACCATACCAATAAATTGGAATACATGTTACACAAATTGGACGTGCACAGACAGCTGAGATTTTACCTGGACAGGACAAAAGAATTCCAGAAATCGAATCAACTTTTTGTTTCGCATGCGGATAGTAAGAAAGGACTTGCAGTATCAAAAATCACGGTATTCAAATGGCTTTCGGACTGCATAAACTTTGTTTATTCATCTTCCAATCAGTCTATTCCGCTCAAAGCTAAAGCTCATTCTACTAGAACTGTTTCTACTTCCCTAGACCATGCTGCTCATTTACCGATAGATACCATTTGTGCAGTGGCTACCTGGGCTAAACCTCATACCTTTATCACTCATTACAAAGTGGACAGGGCCTCCAGGGACAGGGCTTCCTTTGGTTCCACTGTTCTCAGGAATGTTCTCCCGTGAGCCACCCGGGGTTTAGGGTGCTAAGGACCCCCCCCCGGTTTATACAGTGCTGTATCTCTAAAACCTATTTTAGTTAAAATCCAACAGAACAAACTTTGATTTTCAACTTTCACCTATTTTTAAGTAACTTTTTAATGTTTTAATTGTTGCTGTATCACATGTTTGGCTGGCTGTAGTCATGTGATGGATTTTGTGTTCCTATTTAAAGTCTTAATTGTTGATGTAATGTGTTTTAGTACTGAGGAAGGGTGTGGACCCGAAAGCTTTGCTTTTTTATTAAAGGTTTTCCTGTTGACATTGGACTTTGTTTCTTGGCTAGGCTTGTAAGGGCCCAGCACCATTAGCTTAGTAACATCCTATGATTCTATGAAGAAAGTTATCTGCTGTGTGCTGCCTTCACACTTATGGATAAAAAAATAGAAATAGTTTCTTTCACTTTTCATCCATAACTGCATTTTTTTTTAGGTTTGGAGCCACTTATTTGAGTGCTACTTTGTTGTTATGTCCCCATTTATAGAGCATTATGTTGCTTAAATGTGCCCAAGCTATTGCAAGAAAAAGTGGGGGGGGGGGGCTTGAAAGTTATATCAACCTCTGATTCCAGTGGTATTGAGTTGAATGCATTCTTATACATTAGGGAAACTGCAGCTTTTCAAAAAAAAAACAAAAAAAAAAAAAACACACCACTCACATTAACAAGTAGGGACTAAAAAAAAGTTCCCTTCAGTAGTGAATGTCAGTGAAGAACCTTTGACCACGAGAAACAGTCACTTGTGAGGGAGTTCCTGCATTTGAACCATTACATACAACATTCCCCACAAAAGGAAAACATCTCAAAAGACTTGCATAATATTTCATAAAATGTCTAAGGGATACCAAATGCTGACAGAACAAACCTCCCTGCCATCCCTAACCAGACATTTGTTGTGTTTTTTGAACCTGTATAGACACCAGTACTGGTCAAGACCCCGGTCTTGCATTACTTCTGCTTCAAGGATAACTGTTCTCAGTTGATAATGCATACAGTGTTACTCCGGCACTGTACACCTGATGTATCCCACACTATTTAAGATGTTCATTGAATGATCATTGCAGCTTTCAGTGGTCACCCTGGCACTGCACTTGCTATGTTATCCTCCTAGAAAAGGAAGTGGTGCTGTCCTTGTACATCTCCCTTGGAGGAGAAAAACTTACTCTGCCCATGAGAACAGACTGTTGGTGTCTGTAATTAGCACTCATCTTCATAGAATGCAACACCTCTGAGGAAATTCTTAATCTAGTGAAGGACTTTTATGGTGGAGTCGGGGGGTAAGGATATTTCCTCTTTAAAAAGAAAAAAAAAACTGTATTTAGTTCTTAATGTTTGGGAGAACCTCAGACTTGGGCTGGACTTTCCATGTTAGAATCCTTCCAAGCCTTAACCAAGGCTGTGTAGTGTTATCTCGCTGGTACTTTAAGTTTTATATACTACTTATTTTGGACATTGTCAGATTAATTTTGAAACATCAATTTGACATTTACTTACATTCTGTCAATACTAAAAAGATAGCAACAAGGATTAGTATTGCTTTCAAGTCCCAGGACTCAAAAAAAAAAAAAAAAAAAAAAAAAAAAAAAGTAAATTTCCATCATGGAGAATTTGCGTCTAATTCCAGAAGGGAACATCATTATCAACAGGGCTAATTGCATCTTGAAGGGAGCCAGAAAACCCTTGACTAAAAAGTTTTGTTAGGCAAAGTCAGAATTTGGGCTAGGCTCAGTAATGGTCTTCTGGACTGCATGCCTAGAAACTGTGTGTTTGGGGAGGTATTGGCATAATGGTTAAGGTCTTTACCTCACAGATAGAAGGTACAGGGTTTGATTTTGACTTCTGGTTATTATCTGGGCTTGTAATAGTCTGCAGCCTGATAGCCTGCTATTTATCTATAAATATGTGTCACCTGTGTGGCACGGTATGTTGCCTCTCTCCCAAAATGGTCAAGCTGCTGTCAGCCATTTAAGCTCATCCTCCCCTGCTCTGCCTTTGCAGCTTCTGTACTGATAATTGAACATGGGTCGTGTGAGACAAAGTCAGAAGTTTGCCCCCACAACCCACTAGGTTGGTTATCTTTTGGGATTTTGTCAACACCAGAAGTATTTCAACATGATGTGGCTAACATGATTGAGGGACTGGAAGTTATTGTAAATAATATTGATGATAATCTAGTTTGGACTGCCTAAAACAAGAGCATAAGAGGAGATTAATCAAACTGTTGGATAGACTATGGTCACACATTTGAAGTTTAACAGGTTAAATGTCGCATTGGTGTTGCTTCTTTGAAGTACGTGGGTTTCAGCTAAATGCAGATAAAGTGCTTGCTGTAGTAAATTGTAAACTCCTGCTGATATGATAAACCCTAAATGATTTGATGTTGGGAATAGTACAGTGTCTGTCAGTGATCAAATCATACCACACATTTCAGAGGTGACTGTACCTCTCGGAAGCCTTTTAGAGTACGATGAAGCATATAGCTGGCCAGATATTCAGGCTAAAAGCTTTGAATTGCTAAAGAGTCTAATAACCTGTTACCAAGTGTTGCTATTCTGTAGCCTGTATACTCTGGGTTATTAGAGAGCTGTTTCCTGTAGTCGAAAGTTTCCAGGGTTTGATTCATTCTACCTTCATTTGCCTGTTGCATGACAGTGTGCTGATCAGTTACTCAGGCAGTGCTTCAGGGTTGCCATTGAAAACGGACTTTGTCCTGTGCGCTTAACCAGTTAACAAATACTTGAAATAAATGAGATAGGAATAGTGTTACTGCAGAAGGGCAGGCCTGTTACTTGTATATTGATGGAGTTTACAAATGCAAATCACATATGTTGCAGTTGTGTGTGGATTTGGGTCCCCTTCAAAACAGCTAAAACCCATAACATCAAGACAAGAGCATCTAAAACCCATTAGATCGAATTGCATAACATCTAAAATGTATAATATGTAAATAGTGCATCATTAAACATGTAAATGTTATAGTTTAATCTGTTAATCTTGTGGTATCACTATGAGATGTAGTTTTTATTTCTATAGTTATTATTTATATAGTGTAGGAATTTATACTATTTATATAATGTTTATTTTGCCAATCTGCATGTGTTTTTTAGGCCATACAGGTAAGTGATGTAGACATTATGTGTACATTCTTTATGGTGATCGTGATACAGTGGGGTTGGGAAATTTTTTCCTACTGTAGTACAATCTCGGAGTTGGTATATTTAATTTACAGGGGGTGTGGGGGGCTATGGGAGTGCAGGGGGGCTTGCCCCCTGCAGAAACATAGTAAAAAATGTGTTTGGTAGTTTGGTGTCGTTATATATGGAGGGCATGTTATTTTCATGTGATTTGTAGTGTTTGATGTTATGATGCACATTTTACATGTTATGAAATTCTATGTTATAGGTTTTAGATGTTTTGGGTTTTAGATGTTATGGTTTAGATGTTATGGGTTTTAGATGTTTTGAAGGGAACCCGTGGATTCATATCTCTCAACTGTACAGATTTTTGCCTCTTATTTTTGGTCTGTTTTTCATAAAATTGTGGTTTTCTGGCAAATTAGTGACAATTCATTAAAGATCAAAATTGAAAAATAATGACAGACATTTGAGTTTCAGACTTCATACCATTCGGAAAAATTCATGCTAATGTAAAACCTGTTATTCTTTCAACTTTCTAAGTTTGTAAGAGCAATATTTAAAAGTTTTCCCTGTTTTGAGGCATTTGTCCCACTTTTAATCATGGCTTTGTCCAGATTTCTTGCTCTAAGAGGTTGAGAGGTATGGATGGCATACATTTTGTGACTGTCTGTGGGCATACCTCTCGACCTGTTAGCACAAGAAGTCTGGGCAAGGGCAAACATAAAGGGGGGGATGTTATATTTTATACTATTTTTGAAAGGTAATTAGTCCAACAGTAACCTACATATAAATCACTTGTTTCAGAAACATTTTCAGATCCTTTTTCTTTTTTCGCGTACAGTTTTTTTACATCTTTCCTCAGTTCTGGCCATGAATATATTCAATAGCGTTCCTCCATTGTATTTTTATACCACTCCTTTTTTCTTTTAAATGTCACATTTTCCAGTCTCTATTTTTCATAACTGTATTTTATTTATATATTCCCTTCCCTCTGTCTTTTCTTTTTAACTTTTTTCCATACTGGCTTATATCTTATACTCATCATTGCCAGTGATTTTTCCATTTCATTTACTTGCTTAATTATCCAGAACAAATTCAAATATGCTAAGAATACTACTGGGTTTTTCAAATTTAATCATCATTCTTCCTTTTATTGTATATATTATATCCCTTCTAACAGGATTTATTTTTCCCCAAAATAAAACTGAAAAAATCAATCATTTGTTTTTCAGTGTTACTTGGAAACATATAAACCGCCCCAAACATGCTACTTTCTCTAATTCATAGGTATTTAATATATATATATATATATATATATATATATATATATATATATATATACTTTTTGTAGAATGAAGAATAAAACTTTTACAACATATAATCAATTTCCTTACATCTTCCATATTTTGATAGTTCCATTGCCCCTTCATATTCAACAAATCTTATTCCTAGTATGTTTGCTTCTCTTCTGTTATAATCAATTCTACTTAATTGCCCGAAGGCATTTATAAGCCTAACCAGAATGTGTTGGCTTTCGCCGCCCCCTTAGATTAGTTCCCTGTGCCTCTGTCCAGCAGAGCCACTGAAGTGATCCCCGGGGTAAACTTTCTGTTTAACATCCACTCGTCAAGGTTTCTCTTCTAGAGTGTTAGCGAGGAGCTCTGCCTAATGTAGATTGGAATCTTGTTCCAAAGCATGGAAAGTCTCTGTGACAGGAATCTATCCCTCCAGCATGTCCTATTTATTGTTGTGGTGAGATTTAGATCCCTAGAGAGTGTGGCTCGAGGGGATAAGCTTTTCTTTAGGTGGAGCATGTCAATCAGTTCTGGGCTGGACATGGCCTTGTATGTCAGGCAGAGATCACCTCTGAGTAGGCGGCATACAACTGAGTACAGCTGGAGTTTCTTCAGTCGAGCTGCATAGGGCATCTGTTTGAGGTCAGTGATCCTCTTGGTGAGGTACTTCTGTGGTCTTTCCAGCTGTTGCAGGTGTCTTGTAAGATACATCCCAAATGGGGGCATTGTACTCTATGATGGGTTTGATGAGCATTGAGTAGAGGGGCACAATTACCTCTTTTGATCTGAATCCGAACCCTTTTGTGATAAGGTGTGCCACGTAGAAGGATTTTCTAACCACTTTGGCAATGTGATTATCAAAGGAGAGTTTATTATCTACTTGGGTCCCCAGATCCCTTATTACGTGTTCCGTATTTAGGAGACTACCACCTATGTGGTAGTTTGTGGGTACTTTGCTTTTTCCAAAGGGGATGACTATGCACTTTTTGGCATTTAGCTTGAGGCCATGATTTTGACACCAGGTGTCCGTCTCAGTGAGACCCTTTTGGAGGATGTCTGTGTCAGCTGGAAAGTCAATTATAGCCCCTAGTTTGCAGTCGTCTGCAAAATTGGTCAGCCATAGTCCTCCTGTGCTTGCCTGTACCTCTAAGAAGTATATGTTGAACAGGAGGGGTCCTTGGACTGAGCCCTGGGGAACGCCACTTGTAACCAGTTTAGAGTCAGACCTAGCTCCTGCAACTCTTACCATGTGGGTTCTGTCCGTGAGCCAGTTGGCAACCCATCTTGTGATGTAGGGGTTTATGTTCAGGCTGGTGAGCTTGTCTATAATACCAGAATGGGGAATGGTGTTGAAGGCCTTTGCGAGGTCTAGGTAGGCTGTGTGTACCACCTTTCCCTCATCTATAGCCTTGGTAACTGTTTCAAAGAAGTCCACCAGGTTCATGATCTGCCCTTAACAAAGCCGAACTTGGTAGGGTCCAGTGTTTGCAGGTTCCCAATATCTTTAACGAGTTCCGTGATGATGCGCTCCATAGCCTTGCAGACCAAGCTAGTCAGGCTTATAGGACGATAGTTCCCAGGGTCTGTTGTGGCTCCACCTTTATGGAGCAGAATAACCATTGCTGTGCGTCACTCTCTAGGTACGAAACCTGTGGAGAGGCTGAGTTTGAACAGTGTGTTTAGGTGAGGGGTTAGTTCGTCTTTGAGCTCATGTAGGGCGCAACCTGGGACACCGTCCGGTCCCATTGATGCTGTGTTTTTGGCTTTGGAGAGAGCTGTTTTAACCTGAGTGTCTGCGATTTCAGGAGCTCTACATTCTTCTGGTATGGTTATGGGCCCTTTTGGGGGTGAGAGGGGGGTGAAGTTTCTGCTGAACCTGTCTGCCAGGATGTTGGCAATATCGGTCGGTTCAGTGTATTTTGTACCATTCTGCACCAACTCCGAGCAGATCTGAGCATTGCCACTTAGATTCTTGACATAGCTAAAGAATGCTTCGTGGTTATCCTTGGAATCCTTGGTAATTTTTCTTTCGAAACTCACCTTGGATGATTTTATGAGGGATTGTAGTTTCTTGCTGATACTGATCAGGGATGTCTTCTTTTCTTGGGATTTTACTCTTTTCTGTACTAGTTTCCTCCTTTTATTGTATAGCTTATTTATGGTAGGAGTCCACCAAACTGGTTTCCTTTTCTTGGAGGTGTGAGTCTTGGTTTTGCTTGGGATAGCACAATCCATGCATTCTTCTAGGTGCCCATAGAATGCATTAGTAAAGGATTTTTCAGCTTGGACAATGTTATCCTTTAGCATGGGGGCTTTGAAACTTTCCACCTCGGTCTTACGTAACGTGAAGTTTGCTTTTGAAAAGTTTTTCACTGTGGTTTCCTTGTCTGTGGGTGGGGACGGAATGTGGATATCCAAAGTGATTTTTTTATGGTCAGATCTAACCAGTGAGGGGTTGACTCTTGGTGTGGAGCACTGGTCGCTCATATTGGTGATGATCAGGTCCAATATGTTGTCACCTCTGGTGGGAGTGTTGACCAGTTGATCCAGGGTGTTTGAATTTATAAATTCTAGGAAATGTTGGGCAAGAGAGTTAGTTCTGGAGTAGTTCTCTCAATTAATGTTTGGGTAATTGAAATCACCCAATATTAGGGTGTTTGGTAGGACCTTTATATTTCCCAGTGTTACAAGAAATGCATAATGGGGGTCCTGGGACATGATGGGTGATCTGTAGCAAGCTACAATTTGAATTGCAGTTTTGCCCATTGTTAGTTGCACGTGGATGATCTCTGAAGCATCGTGCTGTGCCACTAACCTGAGGTGTGGGTATCCTTGATGAATATGGATACGCCCCCGCCTTTTGTATTTCGGTCCGGGGTCTGTGGCCGAAATGTATGGTATGAGTTGTAGCCTGGTAGTGCTGGGTTGCTCTCTGGAGCCTTAAACCAGGTTTCTGTTACTGCACATATATCGATTTTCTCCATACTGAGGAGTGCCTCTAGTGCGTGCATTTTGAGGTTTAGACTTCTGGCATTGAGTAGCATCACCCTCAGTTTTTTGTTACTTGTGCTGTTTATGATGGTGGGTTTGTCTTTTGAGCCTTGGCTAAAAAAGGCACTATGGGGGTGGCAAGAGCCTTGGTCAGTATTCGAAAGCCTAAGGGTGACAGGTGCAAGCCGTCTCTAGCGAAGCATCGTGGCTTCTCGAGCATGTCATCCCAGGTGGACAGACACTGGATCCCCTTTGAATCACACCAGAAACTTAGCCAATTGTTGAAATTGATATTTTTTTCTTTATACTGTAGTATAATTCTTGGTGAGGGCAGGATGCTACTCAGGGTCAGGGTCATACCGGCCTGGGCTACAAGATCAGAGAGTTCTTCCATGTCTCTTTTCATGTAGTCCAGGGAGTTACGGCTCAGGTCATTCACACCAACATGGACAAGGACAGAGTCGTATTTGTACTTGTTCTGGAATGACCTGAGTACTTGTGTTATGTGGCGGATCCTGGCACCCGACATGCAGCTAGCAGTAACCTTCTCCTTATTCAGCCTTGTGAGTGGGACGTCAGTGTGCCTGACTATAGAGTTACCTGTTAGATTAGATTAGATTAGTACAAGGCTAACTGCTCTTTTGGGCCTTTGAAGCCTAGCCAGTTACCCCATGTGAGAATCAAACCCTGCACCTTGTATGTTGGGTATGTTATTTTGCCTTAAGGGCTGTGATTGCATGGCACACTGGTTTTGTGAAGTATGTGTTTCATGATTTGTGTTGGGGGGTGGAGGTTGCTTTGATGTCTGCTTTGGGGGTCTCTGTTGCTTTTGCAGATTTTTATTTAGAGCCTCCAAGTATGTTTTCATGTATTTATGTGTGTTTTTTTGCCGGTGCTGGTTTAATGGGTCTGTGTGAGACTGGTGGTGTGATGCAACTATTTTCCCTTCTCCTCTTGACTGTCTGATCCAGCCTTGGGTTGAGAGAGCTTAGCCTCCAGTTTGGCTGTATAATTGCATCTGTCACATGTATTAGTGTTTGGTGGTAGGATGAGATGGTTGTCTGTGTACATGAGGCAGTTGTAACATTGCCTCAAAATGCCCAGATTCACCAGTTGGACTGGAGAGTACACCTGAAACTGCCCTTTGGACATGCGAACTGTTTTACTGAATGGCTGGTAAGGTTGAATGGAGAGCCTTGTCCTTCTGTACAGTATAGGAGGGTCTAGTGCTAGGGTTTATAAGTGCTTGCTATGAGTTTTGAGCAAGTGCTTGGCTGAGAAGTTAATGGCTTGAGTGCTTAAGTTGAAAGTTTGTCTAGTTCCAAGGGAAAAATTGAAGAGGAGACTTTGTGGAGCCGGGAGCACACCGGCGTGCAAAACCAGGCAAATGCGGTATTTATAGCGGGGAAATGACAGAGAGAGAAATTAGCCCAACATGGTCAATGAACTACTAATTTCTGGGCTGAAACCACTCCTCCAGGGACAGATAGGCTACTCAAAGCTCCCCTCTCTCACAGGTGAACAGAGAAACGTCCTTCTATCCAGGTACGGTATGGGCAAACACAGAGATTTGTAACACAGCCCTGAATTCAGCACTTAACCTGAAAACTGGACTGTACTAGCTTAGAAAGGCGGGAAACAAGTATATATATATATATATTTTTTTTTTTTTTTTTTCAGAAAATAAAGCAGATACAATCAAAAAAACTCTTTAAATGCACAGAAAATGATACTTATTGTTATATATCTCAGATCAGAGTTGCAGTCAATGCCACAAGTAATAAAGTAATAAACAAATACAGTAAAAGCAGATGAATAGAATGCATTTTTTTAATATATATATATAAAACAATAGTAAACGAACAACTGATTTAAACAAGTTACCCAGTTAACCAGAAAAAAGCTCAAAACTGAGCCCTGCTCCAGCAGTCTTCAAACAGACAAGTTCTAACTGCACACTCCTGCTGCTAGGGTGCAGGGGAACCTTCTCCAAAAATAGATGGGCCTTGGTCAGTGCTCAAGTTACACAAACAAAGCTAGATTCAGCAGGCCTGAATCTGGTCTATGCTGCAGCAACAAGGTGCACCATTTTCAGAAAGAAACAGTTCAAATAAGCAGGCACAATAAGCCTGTGACCAGAAATTCACAGCTCAGAAGGGCAGATTCCAGCCTCCCACAAGAGTGCAGACCACACTTTCTTATGTAAAAAAAACTGGCCCAAAGCCCAAGTGCTTCAACCAGAGCTAATACACTTTAGAACAGACACTAAGCCTTCAAGCAACTCCCAACTCAGAAGGATGTAAGCTTCTTGTCCTGCCACAACAGTGCAGACCACAAACCTTCCTAATGTGAAACAGCTGGTCTAAAGCCCAAGTGCATAATCCAAAGGCTTAGAATAACAGTTACAATTTGATCGGCTACTAACAAGCAGTAATAAATGCAGCAGAATAAATGCTATTAATCCTTTACTTTTAGTTCTGCTTAATTGCAATCCTAGTTTATTTAAAAATACATCAATTATTGCTATGATTATTCTATCATCGATACGTTGTCTTTTACAACTATAACCAAAACATCAGTGTATAGCATGCATATTGGTACTGTAACTCTGGTATCTAATACTCATATTGCATTTTTAACTTGTACTCACATTTATGCTTTATGGCATTCATTACCAAAATAAACACATACTTGGGGGACAACCTTGCTGTACTCCTCTCTCTCTCTCTCAACCACCCATTAACCATCACTGTCACCCCAGAATTGTCATAACATGTTTCTGTAACTTTCACAGTCTCTTCACCCATACCATATGCTTCAAATATTCTTCACATTGCCTCGAGACTGTTCCATTCAAAGGCATTTACAACATCAGATGTTGCTATTCTTACCTCTTCATTTCTATCCAATGTCATATTTATAACTTCTTTAACCATCCTTAACATATCTTTAGCTTATCTGCCTTTAATCCCAAATACACCATTGCATAGTACTTGAGCCAACACTTTCTGTATTCTTTTTTTTTGCATTATTCTCATTAGTATTTTGTTGTAAGGTATATTTCTTGATGTTATTGCTCTCGGTGCTTTATCTTTTTTTCTCATCTGGCTTCCGTATAAATGTTATCATACCATCACAGATTTCTTCGATTTTTATATCCTATATTAACAGTTCATTTACTACAAGGCAAAAAATATTATTTCATATTTATGTCATTATAAAAATTATATCCTAGTCCATCTTGACCTGGCGCTGATTTTTTCTTTCCTTTCCTCATTACATCTTGTAATTGTTTTACATTACTATCCTTTTTTAACTTCTTTTTACATTAGCTGTTATTTTCTTAAATGTCCATACTTCCTGTTGTGTATTTTTCTTTTTTTTTTTGTACAAATCATAAACAAAAAATTCACCTATTTTCATAAATTCTTTGTGTGTGTGTACAGTACCCCCTTTATCATCATACATTGTATTCATTTTTCCTTCTCTTACTTTAACTTGTTTTGCTAACCACTGAATTCCCTCTTCTTTTGTACCCTTTAAAATGTGAGCAATAACAATGTAACCCTTTTTTCATTTCTTTGTTGTCTTTCACTGTCTAAATAGACCCTTTTAGCCCACCAATATGTCCACTTTTCATAATATTCTCTCAGGCCCCATATGCTCATACCACAATCTTTCTCTTTCTAACTTTTATCTATTAAAGTCTGCGGTTACCCTTTTTATTCCTTTTCATTCTTTTATAATTTTATTATCGCCTACTAAAACCCATATTGCTTTATGATCAGAGAATCCTGCAGTTTTCATATTTACATTATTTCTTTCATATCTTTTGAGTATAAAACATAGTCCATTTCTGTTGTAAATATTAGTTAAGGTCTTAACCTCAGAAAAATGTACATGGTTCGATTCTGGTCTCTTGTTGATAAGGTTTTTAATAGTCTGCAGATTGATAGCCTAGTATTTCCCTATGAACCTATGTCGTTTGCCTAAAGACTTGGAATTTCAAGTGCATCACATCTTCTCTGAGGGAGGTTAGAGCAGTTATTTCTTGAAACAATGTGATTCATCTAACCTGCTAGACTATTGCTTGTCATTACTGAAGTACAGAAATACATCAGTGTTGTATGTGGTACTCTTTCAGACTAGCTTGTTGATGGGAGGAAAACTTAGAACACAGCTTCCTGCAGCATCGCTTTTTCTAGTGTAGAAATTAGACAGCCAACAGTAGAGCTTCTTTGAAGGGAATAAAAGAAGCAGAGGCAATTTTATCTTTCAGTGTTAAAAGAAAGATGAAGTGTGAAGGACTCTAGTCCAGAATTTGAGGACTAAACTGGAACCATGCGACTGTAGTTGCTCAACATACACAACCAAGATTATATGTATTGTAAGGGTTTAATATGCAGCTATGTCGAAGAAACAACATGTTGAAGTTGCCAGAACAAGAACCCATACCAGAAAGTTTTTTTTCATATGCCTGCAACCACGAACTGTCTGAAACTAAAGTGAAGTCATAATCTGAAACATTCACTTCAGCTACTGAATGTCATTGAACAGTTGTTAAGGCTTCCGATAAGTGCCACAGTCTATTGCTAATGCTACTGCTTCAAAGACTGGCATTGGGCTAACTTGGGGCATTGTTCCATGGTCAGTGAGTAGTACACAACTTAAGGTCAATTGGTAAAGACACCAGTCAGATTTCAGGAATGTACATAGTTAAAAAGTTTGTTGCAGTGTTCACAATATTGTGTAATAGTTTTAGGGTTCCGAGGTTGTTGCAGACTTAGCAACAGGTTGATTACGGCTCTCTAAGGTATAATTTGGGTAAAACACCGTTACTGGCTAGTGATTATTTTGTCTGAAATGGCAGCCTGGATGCCAGCAAAAAAAAAAGTGTGAAAATTAACTAGGAAAGAAATGCAATTCCAAGTCTCACCTTTAATACATGAGATGATTTACAATAATTTAGGAGAAAAAAGAAATCATATGCCCACATAGGTGTTTAAAATATGTACTGGAGGAATATATAAAGTGAACTGGAAAGTAAGTAGGGTAAAACTGCAAAAATCAGAGACTGAACTGAAGGAAAGACCAATGAACATGATGTTTTTCAAGAATAGCTCTCTCTCTCAAAATAAATAAATATATGAAAGAAATAAATAAAATAAGAGAGACTATAGAAGACACAGGGAAACCTGAGATTTTTCGCTATACCAGAGAAACTGGAAGAAGTAGACTGCATTAATTTTCTGAAAACACAAATGATTAACTGGACTGGTGTTCTGCCGCAGGATTTTTTTAATTGAGAGTGTACGTTGTGTGCATGTTCCAGATTTGGCCATGATAAAACAGACAAGTCCTGTATTAGTGAAGATACAGGTCAAACCAGTAAAGAGAGCTGCTCCTGACAAAATCATGGCAGAAGGGAAATAATTAAAATTGGGGCACCAGAGTGTTTTGTGGAAATTAATTATTCACTGTACACCAGGCTGAAGAGAAGGCCATTTATCCCAGCAACCAGGAGATGTTGAGAGTCTTTTGAAATTCAGATTGCTGTATTGTGCTCTCTCAGAAGTATTTTTCCTGGAGGATTAAATATATTTTGGGATATAGAACAGGCTATGGAGGAAATAGTTTAGCCAACAGAGAGTGAGCCAGCAAGCTGAAAGGGGGGGGGGGTGCTGCTGCTTGATCTTCTGGCAATAAGAAAGCCCATAGAGGGACTTTGTTAGTGAGATATTTTCTGTTTCAAAGGAAAATACTTGACTGATGGGGAAAAAAGCCAAGGAGTTGACTAGAAATTTGGAAGTACGCTGGATATGAATAAGAGGCCAGTGTTGGGAGATTATGACAATGACGAAGACCAGCAATCATATCATTAAACATGTGAACTGTTTCTGCGGGAAGTGACTGAAAGAGACTGGAAGTTTAACCGTGTTAAATTGTTAGATGAACTGTAAAGAATAACCCACTGCTTTCTCATTAATGATTTGAATGACACTATATGGATCGAAGAGGTAACTGTAAGTTAATACATTTTTTTTTCTTAATATTTGTATTAAAATGTCCTGGGATAAATTGCATGTTATATTGTAAAATAGTTTAGTATAGTATGCAGCCAGATGTTTTAATTGTGAAGTTGTGGGGGTGTTATCATTGACAACCGTGTATGATAATGATACTAATGTAATGTAGCCAGACTTTACACTTTTTAACAACATGGAAAAAACTGGAAAGAAGCAAGTTAAAGTTAATATAATGTGATTTTGGGCTACTGGAGAAATATAAAAGTATATTGTTTATAGTATATTTAGAATTAAAAGATAATTCTCCTATTGTTATAGCTGTGGATGTCTAGATGAATTTTCTTGGTTTAAATCTTGTAAAACAAGAGAAGTGATAAAACTTGTGAACGATTGTAGTTCTTTATTGGATTTATAAACTTAACTAGCTATTTTTCGATTAGCAACTCCTTTCAGTTGAACAAATTAATCATGAGAGGTCTAAACAGTGTGTAAAACTTGTGAACGATTGTAGTTCTTTATTGGATTTATAAACTTAACTAGCTATTTTTCGATTAGCAACTCCTTTCAGTTGAACAAATTAATCATGAGAGGTCTAAACAGTGTGTTCTGAGTGAAATCTACATGGTACAGTGTAGTTAACTTTTAAAGGCCTATTGGCAAGAAGTTCAGTAAAAATATTAACGTTTGAAACTGTGAGGAGTGACATCCTTAATACTTACAGTTATTAAATATAACAATGTACAAATCATTCAAAGCAAGCCAGTGCAGTTTTCTGTAAGGTTAATGTTAACTGAAAGCATGCAAATTGCTTTTCACATCTGGTAGAGGAATAGAGATAAGAACAGACAGTTCTTGTGCAAGTGGGAGCACAGGCTGTAACATGTGCATTATCTTGGCTAAGCTTAACTTAAGAGTAAGGCAATCCTTGATTTGGGGCAACTGCTCCTATTTAGAGGGATACACTTCCTTTTTGGAAAACATATAGTTTTGAGCGATTTCAGTGAGTCAGAAGAGGATTTTTTTTAATCTGTTTAATTTTTTGTTTCCTGACTGTTTTTGAAGTGAAAAGTCTGGGAAAAATTACACGGGTTCATATAGAGATGAAAAAAGCAACTACATACAAGATCGGCCTGATGGTCATTAGTGCATGCATGTAAGCTGCAAGATGGAAATATGTATTCAGAAGAGCTGTTGTGTATAATATGTGGAAATAATAGCTTTTTATCAGACTGACTGTTTTTTCAGTATTAACATAGATTGTAAATGTCATTACAGGTGTAAACAAAAAGTATTAAATTATATTTAGAGGATGCAAAAATCAATGCTACAGGAGATACAGTTGGATAGAAATGAACATGTGAAATGGACCAAAAGGACGATATCCTGTTAGACGTTCAGCACAATGTCTGGGACAAAGGAAAAGGAGAATAGATACAGATTGTGAGAGAGACTGCGGTAGTTATAGAAGAGAAAAAAAGAACAATAATAGTAGATTTGTCAACATTCACAGGTTAGTACTAGTCTAGCTGCCCTTGTGGACCATTTTAAGCCTAGCCAATTTCACTTTTTGGTGTTTGAATTAACCTATCCTATTTGATGGTAGATTGGCCTTGCCCATCTGGTGGCTGATATTTATATAATGTTTTGTTGTCCTATCTCGCCTTCATTCTTGCTGGTTGGTTTCGGAGCCGAACCTCAGCTCCGACTCGGCCGCATACCAAAGCTCAAGAGCTTCAACTGGCTTGAGGCTACAACCTATCCCATGATGCTTAGCGGCTGTTCCCCAGATCTTGTTTGCCGCTTGAAGCATCGGGATTGTCTTTGCTGGCTCAGGCTAGTAATTTCTTTTATTATATACCTTTTGCTATATTTGCTCTAAAAATCTTCATATTAGACTCTATTATACCTTTCCAATCCAAGTAGAGTGCTTGTGTGTGTGTGTTGTTATTACCAGGGTGTATCTTCGGTTGTTCTCCTTGGTCCCTTACTTTCTCTTATTCCCCTTAAAGAATCCGTTTAAATTAGAGGATTCTTTTATTTAGCCTCTTTCTTCCTTCAGGGCTTCTTTCCCTTTTTATTAAGGAGTCACCGTTTAAGTTAGAGGCATCTCCTCGGGTTGTAGGAGACTTTCGTTTAACTTAGAGACTCCTCCTCCTCCCATCCCTTTACTTTCCAAAAAAAAAAAAGAAAAAAATCTCTCTTTCTACTTACCATTTTTCTACTGTAGTTGCTGTTAGCTGGTATTGTTGTTGTTGTTTTTGGCTTAAAAGATGTCTAAAGAACCTGTTAAGGCGTCAAGACAATCTGGTTTTAAAAAGTGCGATTCATGCACCCAGAAAATGTCTCTAACAGACGGACACACAAGTTGTGTTCATTGTCTAGGAGAAGTCTATCTTCAGGACTCTTGCTCCATTTGTCATGGCTTTAGTGCAAGGGTTTTACAGGAGAGGAAAAACTAACTCATTTTTGAGGGGTTTGTTGAAAGGCCCTTTTGAAGAAGATAATCAGGCCTCCAAATCAGATAAGACAAAAAAGTCGGCTCTGGTGCCTGAGCCGTCAACCAGTCAAAAAGAGACAGTAACTTCGGATCCGAAGGTTCTTGGCTCCGACAAATCTGGCTCTCCCTCGGTTCCTTCTGAGTCTTCGGAACCATTGCGGAGCTGGAAAAGGAGTCGGGCACCGTCATTGGACCCGATACACTCGGTGCCGCAATCTCCTCTATTACAGTCTGCGGCAGGTAGTCACAGGTCATTGACCCATTCCTCTCGGTCCTTTAGGTTATTGGACGATGGCGTGGAGCGAGTGGGGAAGAGGTTGCTGTGAACACGGGCACTAGCAGAAATTCTTTCAAGCCCAGCCCATCGGATCATGGAGCCAACCACTGTATCTCAGATGCCATCTATTCCTCCTCTGATTCAACCAAGTTTGGAGCTAGAGTGTCAGGAAGTCATTGTGCTGGAACCACCGAAGCCGGTAATCACTCACGATATCTCAGTACCAATGTTTGCTCCGATCTCGTCTATGCTGGCTACCATCGAGTGATCTGGGAGCAGACACTCCCTGGTCAGCTCCGGGGGGGGGGTCGAATCAGACCCTTGTCGGAGCTGACTCTCCCACTTGGCACTTCGGCTCAGGTGAGTTTGGCTCCCATATCAGCCTTGGAGCCACCCTCCTTGCCGCCTGGGAGATCTCCTGGTCCTTCAGGACTGGAATCTCTCTCAACCCAGGACCGCGGTGCCTTCGAGGTGATGTAGAGTGTGCTCTCCACGGAGTCTGCTCCACCTTCTGCTCCAGTCACTCTTCCCTCTAAAGGGCTGGCGTCTTCTGCTTCACCATCCCTCCATCAGCCCCAGAGTAGAGAGTCAGTGCTCCAGGAAACCCCAATGGGTGGAACCTCCTCTTCCGACACCTCCCCGGAACATCCCCCCCGAGGTCCCTCGTAAGAAACAGTGTAAGAGGAAGCACATAGACTCCCCTGAGTCTGTCACCTCTGATACCAACGTAGAGGATTTGGAAGGGTCCCCATGGTCGCCCTCTGAGGATGTCTCTTTTTCAGACATCCTTGACATCCTTATGCAGAGGGGCGGCTGGAAATTCCTCTCCCCTTCTGAGGATGAGTCAGTATACCTGGGGGCATTTGGCTGTCGCCCCTCCACCTCTTGGGTGTCTCCACCTTTCGACCCGCTCCTGGGTGCTGTGAGTTGGAAGGTGTGGGACTCTCTTGGGTCAGTGGACCCCATTCCGAGGAGGCCAAATAAATTCATTATGGCCTCAGAGGATAGACGATATTTATCAAAGAGAGTTCCAGTAGATGCGATGGTGGTGGTAGCGGCCACAAAGAAGGAGTTAGCTGAAACTTCTGCATCTGTCCATCCGCCAAATAAGGAGTGTCGTACGATGGACAGATATGGGAAGCGTATGTTTTCCTTAGCAGCCTTTACCTTATGGTCGCTGAATTACTTATCACATTTTTACCCGACTCTAGAGGGATCTCCTGAAAGAACTGGGAGATACCCTACAAGGTGCTACAGTCCAGGGTTTATCGGATAAGATAAATTCCCAGCTTGTGACCTTAACTTCTATCACAAACTCCTCCATGCACCTCATTTCCTATGCAGCCGATGGAGTGAGCAGGGCAGTAGGCACAGGAATAGCTCTTAGGAGACATTCCTGGATGCGCATTTTTGAGTTTGCTGAACCCTTCAAATCTTCCTTTGTTGACGTCCCATTTGATAGTTCATCCTTGTTCGGGCAAGCAAGATGACAAGACTCTATCTGCCATTGGAGTGTGTTTTTCTGCTCCTACCAGACCTTATCCTAAAGGTCAAAAGAGCAGAAAAATGTGGTTCCGGAAGTCCAAAGGAGCCTTGCCGGACGTTCATGGTGATCCTTCCCCCCCAGGGGCAGAGGGGAGAATAACAATGGAAAATGCCGTCCAGGTGGTGGTGTGGGGATCCGCAAAACCAGGGCGACAGAGATATCTTCTCCAGTCGGCCCTTCCAGTGCTCCTGAAAGGAGGCCCGACTGTCTGCCTATGGAGGCAGTCGGGGGAAGAATATCTCTGTACCCAGAAGACTGGCTGAAATTGACTCAAGACAAATGGGTACAGTCCGTTATATCCTGGGGATACAACATTCCTTTCCGCTGCCCGCCTCGTCCATCAAAGTCCATCCCAGACATTCCACCCAGTCAAAGGGCTCAATCAACCCTAGAAGTTCAAAGGTTGCTAGAAAAAAGTCTCATCCAGGAAGTCCCCGCATACCAGATCGAATCCAGAATTTTCTCAAGGTTCTTTTTAGTTACAGAAAAGACAGGGGACTGGAGACCAATATTGGATCTCAGCAGACTAAACAAGTCGGTAAGGAGGGCAGAGTTCTGGATGGTAACACTGCAGTCTATACTCCCTTTCCTTGGACAAGACCATTGGATGTGCTCTTTAGATCTTCAGGATGTGTCCTACCACATAAAGATGGACAGACGCTCCAGAAGATTTCTTTGCTTCCGGCTGGGAGCCAGTCATTACCAGTTCAGAGCTCTGCCCTTTGGTCTCACTACAGCTTCCAGAGTGTTTAACAAATGCATGGCAGTAGTCACGGGTCATCTGAGATGTCAAGGATTCCAGGTGTTTCCATATTTAGACGACTGGCTCCTGACTGCCACCACCAAGCACCTACTAATCAGAGCCAGGGACTCCACCATCCATCTCTGCTCAGATCTAGGCATTACTATAAATTCAGAAAAATCTGCCTTGTTGCCATCACACTGTATTGCCTTTATAGGTGCAGATCTAAGCACAAATGATATGGTGCAAAATTGTTTCAAGAGAGAATACAAATGCTATGCAGTCAAGTATCTATCTTAATCAAAAAGAAAAAGGCACAAGCAAAATTTGTCCTCAAGGTCCTAGGGTCAGTGGCAGCAGCGTTAACACTAGTCCCACTGGCACGACTACACATGCAGATATTACAGTGGCTACTCTTCGCTCAATGGTCCATACAAGAGTTACCCATGTCTCACAAGATTCTCATTACGTATGCCTGCAAGAGAGACCTACTTTGGTGACTTCAGTCTACTTGGATAACAATGGGCAGACTGTTCGTACTTCCCCAACCTGTTGCTACAGTAACCACGGATGCCATCCCAGATGTGGGTATTATCTGGGACAGACTGTCCAAGGAGTTTGGAAAGATCACGAGTGACATTTGCACATCAATATCCTAGAGATGAGAGTGGTGCTTCTGACATTGCAAGCATTTCAGAACTCTCTTCCCATGGGGACTATTGCAATTCAGACAAGACATGGTACATCAACAAACAGTGGGGAACCAGATCCTATCCCCTATGTCGAGAGACCCAGAGAGTTTGGCAATGGGCATTTTCTTCTCAGCGCTTTCTGATGGCAACGCACATCCTGAGGAAATCCAACGTAATAGCAGACAGGTTAAGCAGAACAATTCTCATGCCTCATGAGTGGTCCCCTAAGTCAGGAAGTTGCGAATCAAGCCAAGTAGTAAAGTAAGAATGCAGGTAGTGAGGAAAACAATCAGAGATCTGGAAGGTAAGTTCAAAGTAAGGGATATGAGGAGCTCAGGTTCAGTGGGTAGAAGGGAGGAAAGAATCAGAATAAATTCAGAGAAACAAGGGCTGAAGTAGGATATTACCAGAGGCAGGAATAAAACAGATTATTTTGAGGACTGGTTTTATAGGAACAATGTAACTGATAAGTTACAATGTTGTACTGCCCTCTAGTGGTTGTACCTTGCAATACCAAAAGAGATATTCCAGGGGGAGATTGAGAGCATTGTAGGGAGTGGAGAGGAATCTATAGAAAGCCAGGGGGATAATTAGAGGTCAAATTAATGGATGGTATAGAGAATAGTGAGTGGGAGACTATGGCTACTGGTATTCCCGATAGGGACCGTTCTCTTAAAGTAGTAAAAAAAAATCAGGAATTAGTTGCATATTGACCTCGTCATATTTGGTTCCCCTTCCTTTGACCCCACCTTCAGGAGGACCTGTGGATCCTGGACCCAGTTCCGAATCTTCTGACGCATCAGTCAGGAATGCTCCACCCTGCTCTTTAGAGCCTCAAGCTGATGATTTGGTTACTCCACTTCCAGTCTTACCCAGGCTTCCAGAATTATCCCCTGCAGTACGTCACATTCTAGTTCCTCACACAAAAAGGCGACTAGGAAACTTTACACAAGCAAATGGAAGAGGTTCTCTTGTTGGGCAGACAAAAAACATATAGATCCCTTTACAGTTCGTATACCTTTAATTTTGGAATTTCTAACAGAAGTCTTTAATCAAGGAGCAGCGGCGGCTATATCAAATTATTGTCTGGGAGACCTCAGAGCCAATGTAATGTCCCATAGATTATGCAAAGCTTTCTTCAGGGGTACCTTTCTGTTAAGACCACCCTTAAGAGAACCTCTTCCCCCATGGAATCTAAATTTAGTGTTGTCGTCTCTGATCCTTCCTCCCTCCAAACCAGCACCCTCTTGTGCACTAAAATTTTTATCTTGGAAAACAGTCTTTCTAACAGCAATTACTTCAGCTAGGAGAGTTTCAGAATTGCAGGCTTTGAATATCCTGCATATCTAATTTTCCACAAAGATAGAGTTTCCCTCAGAACAAATCCTTCATTCTTACCAAAAGTTTGTTCTGAAGCAAATTTAAACCAATCTATAAATTGCCTGTGTTTTTTCCTAACTAGGGCAATAAGGCAGAATATAAGCTTCGCCAATTGGATGTGCATAGACAGTTGCATTTTTACTTGCACAGGACCAAAGATATCAGAAAGTCAGATCAGTTGTTTGTTTCCTATGCAGAAAACAAAAAAGGCTTGAGAGTCTCAAAAGTGGGTCTATATTAGAACATCAAAGTTTCAAAACTTCGAATGTTCTAATATCAACCCCTATTCAGCAAAAGCTGAAAATATTGAAGCAACAGAAGTCTGTAGGATACCAAGTATAATAACAAGGCTTTGAGGTGGCCTTTGTAGGAATTATTTAGGGTTTGTATCCTTTTAGTAAGGCATCTCTGTGGGCTTTCAAGTTGTTGCATGTGTCTGGACAGATGCATGCCAAAGGTAAGGTTACATTATACTCTATGACTGACCTAATAAAGGCTGTCAAAAAAGGGATAGTGGCATCTCTTCATCTATTCACAATCCCTTTATAAGCTACACAATCCAGAACGACTTTTTTATGGCAGTGGACACGGTTGAAAGTTCGATCACAGTCCACACAGGTTTCAAAATCCTGAACAACTGGGTCAACTCTCAGGAGCGTATTGCCAATGTGGTAGCTCCCTATGGTAGATGATTTCCCAAAGGATATGGTGATGCATTTTTTGGCTTGTAGCTTCAATCCATGATTCTGGCACCAGTTATTTGTTTGGGACAAACATTCTTGCAGAATGGTTAAGTCATTTGGGGATTCAGTAACTACTTGAAAATACGTAGGTAGCTGATAAAATCCAAAGAACACAACACACACTGGATAAAAGTCTCTTTATACAAATGCAAAGCTTTCAGGTAAAACCCTTTCTCAATACTAAACAGAACAAGTAAATCTAGCATATGCATAAATACACACCCAAAAGACACATGACCGCAGCCAAAGTCATGTGACAAAATTTAAAGCAATAATTAAATAACAATTTTACATAAAAACTAATCAGGTAATATACAATACTAAGAATAGACAATTAATAAAAAATAAAATTCTATTTCACATTACGTTGTAGTCTTGTAAGCAGTGGCTTAATGCTAACAGTATTATTAAGACCAGGATCATGGTCAGCATTCAATCTAATAATCCACTCATACTCTTTTATCTCAATATAATTATTAATATCCCCACCCCGAATAAAAGGGTTTGCTAAATCAATAACTCTAAACTTAAAACTATGCGAATCACCATGCAGTTAAATATGTTTAAACAAGGCATTATTCGCATATTGCCTTCTTATTTCCGACTTATGCTCATCCTTGAGCCTACGTGTCGTTTTTCCAACATAGTATGATTGACAGGCAACACACGTTGCCAAGTAAACCACATTGGTCGAGTTACAATTAGCTTTGATATTAAATCTAAAGAAATGTTTAGTATAAGGATGAGCATAAGTAGCAGAAGTCTTAGTATCAATCAAATCTATGCAACATGAACAATTATGGCACTTATAAGTTCCATAACAAGAAATTTTATATATAGATTTATCAAACTCTACACCAATAGGTTGAAAGTCCTTATAACATAGCAACCTCTTAAGATTTTTCATATTCTTATAAGAAAAATAAGGTTTACTAGCTAATTACTGAATTCATGATATTGGTATTTTCAAAACTCTGATTATAATACTGATGATTATTGGTTTGTGACACTTGATATTGTATCATTGTTCACCATGATTCCTAATACGTTTGGTATTGTGTCCATTAGGGAATTTTTAACAAATGATAAGTCCATGTTGGTTGATTCTGTGCAAAATATTTGTTTTCTTTTAGATATTGTATTGAGTAATAATATTTTTATTTTTGATCAGCAACCGTATTTACAGCTTAATGGTGTGGCCATGGGTACTCCCGTGGCCAACACATATGCGAATTTAGTGTTACATCAGTGGGAATTACAGCATGTGCATGATGGGAATAATTTTTTGGATTCAAGAATTAAGTTTTATCAGCGTTTCGTTGATGATTGTTTCCTTGTTTGGAAGGGGAATATTGCTGACTTGCAACAATTTATCTCTGGCCTGAATGCAACTACTACTTTCTTAAAATTTAAATCTAACATATCTAGATATGAAGCTGCATTTCTAGATGTTAAGGTGTATGTAAATTATGGATTTATCAACACTACTATCTACAAGAAACAAACACATATTGGTAGATATTTACATGCAAGTAGTATGCATGCTTCGCATGTTTTTCGTGGTGTAGTAAAATCTCAATTTATTAGGGCTAGTCGCCTCAACACCACTGATGAATTGTTTAATATCCAATTACTAGAAATGTATCATGAATTCAGTAATTGTGGTTATGATGCTGCTATGCTAAAACAGTATATGCAACTAATTATAGAAAATAGGAATACTGCATATTTACCATACTTTAGGAATGTTTGTATTGAACAACATGAGAACTATACACAGGATACTACTACAGTTGCACGCATTAGATATGTTTCTACTTTTGCTAATAAGGTTGCTATTGTAAAAGGGGTAATTTATAAATACTGGCCTGTACTGATGGCATCACCTGATGTTTCAAAAATATTAGCTAGTAAACCTTATTTTTCTTATAAGAATATGAAAAATCTTAAGAGGTTGCTATGTTATAAGGACTTTCAACCTATTGGTGTAGAGTTTGATAAATCTATATATAAAATTTCTTGTTATGGAACTTATAAGTGCCATAATTGTTCATGTTGCATAGATTTGATTGATACTAAGACTTCTGCTACTTATGCTCATCCTTATACTAAACATTTCTTTAGATTTAATATCAAAGCTAATTGTAACTCGACCAATGTGGTTTACTTGGCAACGTGTGTTGCCTGTCAATCATACTATGTTGGAAAAACGACACGTAGGCTCAAGGATAGAATTATTGAGCATAAGTCAGAAATAAGAAGGCAATATGCGAATAATGCCTTGTTTAAACATATTCAACTGCATGGTGATTCGCATAGTTTTAAGTTTAGAGTTATTGATTTAGCAAACCCTTTTATTCGGGGTGGGGATATGCTGACCATGATCCTGGTCTTAATAATACTGTTAGCATTAAGCCACTGCTTACAAGACTACAACGTAATGTGAAATAGAATTTTATTTTTTATTAATTGTCTATTCTTAGTATTGTATATTACCTGATTAGTTTTTATGTAAAATTGTTATTTAATTATTGCTTTAAATTTTGTCACATGACTTTGGCTGCGGTCATGTGTCTTTTGGGTGTGTATATAAGCATATGCTAGATTTACTTGTTCTGTTTAGTATTGAGAAAGGGTTTTACCTGAAAGCTTTGCATTTGTATAAAGAGACTTTTATCCAGCGTGTGTTGTGTTCTCGTGTTGATTCAGTAACTACTGCCAGCTTGCAGCCATCTGCAGACTTAGTCAACCAAAGAAGTAGATGCTAAGCAGGTGAGGTCCCAGCACCAAACTTTGGTGGACTCCACTGGTGACTGGTCTGTTTTTGGAGGTAGATTCCCCCTATTTTGATCTCCTGCGTTCTATCTGCAAGCCAGCTGGTAATTCAGCAGGTGATGTAGGAGTTTATATCTAGTGTATTTCATTTTTCTGCTATGGCCAAATGAGGGATTGTGTTAAAATCATTGACCAGGTTGAGGTATATGTCAAAAGCCTTTGGCCAAGGTGAGGTATGTGGTTTATACTGTTTTACCTTCATCCGTTGCGTTGGTGACCTTTTCAAAGAAGTCCACCAGAATGAGTAAGCATGACCTACCCTTGATGAATCCAAACTGAGACTTGATCCATTGTTTCGAGGATGTCCTTCAAGGATGCATCGGCAGTCAACACATATGGGTTGTCCTGCCTCAGGCAGCCCTTCGGTCGGCCGGATTCCAAAGTCTGGGTCCGGCGTCGGCTGATGTCGCCCCTTCCCCGACGTCAGAGCGCCTGGGGTATAAAAGCGTCAGCCGACGCCATCTTCCTCGGTCTTTCTTGCCGCGTGGTGCCCGAAGCAGAAGCAGTTCGCAAGTGCCGGTCGGCCAGCTCCTGTAATTCAGCTACCGAAGACTTCAAAAGCTAATTACCCCATTGGGGACTCTTTCTTGCCTCAGCCGATGTCAGATAAAGTTAATAATTGCTTAATTTGTGGGAAACAAATACCTCATAAGGATTTCCACTCTTACTGCCTCCCCTGCCTAGGCCCAGACCACGACGTCTCGGCCTGTTCAGCCTGTGCTTCCTTCAACCGACGCACTCTTAGACGTCGGGCGGAGTTTGCAGAGGAATTTTTTGGGGCTAGTTTTTCGTACAATATGCCGTCGGAGACTCCGACTTCACCTTTAACAAAGAAACGGAAGGACAAGGACAGACACACGCGGGCTACTGTTTCGGCTGAAACCACGGCCAGGCCTACCGCGAGTGTCTCGGTCTCGGCTGAAACAGAGTCCTTGGTACTTCCGACCCCCCAAACCGCTCAACCGACAACCTCGGCCCCGGAGGCCCCTGCTGAGTCGGTTATTGAATTTCCTTCTGAAACTGGTGTCTTGGAAACTTCCGACACCATTCCTCTAGACAAAACTACACCAGCACGTGGTGCAGCCAGGCCTCCTGCATCCATGTCCATAAAGGCATTCACCAGGGCTTAAGCTGCTAAACACACAAAAGCTATGCCTCCCAGGGTTATTCCTCAGGGACCCACTACAAGTTCACAGATTCTATCTTTAGCAGAGGACCTTATTTCCTTAATTAGGGGCTCTCAACCCCATCCAGACAGGGGCTCTCAACCTCCTCTAGACAAAAGGCCCAGGGTTGAGCCCTCTGATCCCCACTCCTCAGAGGAGGCCTCTGATGGCTCTGCTTTCTCGGACTACCAGGAGGAGTTTTTTTCGGCCTACGAGGATTCTGATGCAGAGGAATCTATCCCCTCGGCCTCCCCTCCTGAAGAACTGTCCTTCGGGGAGACCCTTCACTCTATGAGAGAGCATTTCAAATGGCAGGGCCAGGAATTCTCTGATTCCAGGAAAAGATTAAGAACTTTTCTGCATTTACCTCAGCATAGACCTTTGGCTATTCCTCCTGTTTTGAATGTCATTGATGATGTGTACTCTGAGTCTAGCATAACCCCTGACACTCTTCCTCCGGCCCCTGTCAAACCCGATAGGTACTACAGGGTCCTGGACTAGCATCATTTTCTTTACAAGGCCCACTCTGCTGATCCAGAAACTATTTCCCAGGGCCCTAAAGGGGTTGCAGCTGCCACTACAAAAAATCCACTCCCCTCTGAAAGGGAGTCCAGGGCTTTAGAGAGATGGGGTAAAAAAGTGTATACTTCTGCTACTCTTTCTATGAGGGCATTAAATTGTCAATTTCATATGATACAGTACCAAGAGTATTTGTTAGATGAATTGCATAAGAAACTGTCTTCACCTGAACCCCTAGATCGCAAATCACTTCAGGATCTGGTACATAACTCCCAGCAGGTTAGCAGCCATTTTTGCAGTGTGGTTATGATGCATTGGAAGCTTCATGTAGGTCAGCTATGACAGGTGCAGTCATACGTAGGCATGCTTGGCTGAAGGAACAATCTCTGCCAGACCATGTTAAAGCTAAGCTTCTGGATGCTCCACTGGAGAAGCAAAAGTTATTTGGCTCCACTGCTCAGGAGGTCTTAAAGAAATTTGAGGAAAAGGCAAAATCTGTACAAACAGTTAAAGATTTTCTACAAGTTCAACCACCAAGATTCAGCAGAAATTGGCCTACCAAGAATTGGTCCTTTCCGGACACAGAAAGATTTCAGAGAGGCAAGAACAGGCATGCCAGAGGTAGAGGGCAAGCTAGAGGCTCCTACAGAGGACGTCAATGGCAGCCTCCCAACCAGAGAGGTAGTGCAGGACCTACAACTGCTGCACAAGGACAGACTCAATGACTTTGCTTTGACTCCGCCAACCAGGGCTCAATTAGAAGCACCTTTGGGCGGAAAGCTTTCTTTATTCTCAGAAAATTGGCACGGTATTACAAGAGACAAATGGACACTGCAAATAATAGACAAAGGATACAGGTTCCATTTTCACACATTGCCAAAAAGAAAAGGCATGCCAGACCTGCCACCAAATCAAAGGGCAGAGGCTTTGAAACAAATCTCCAACTTAATGCAAATGAAAGCTATAGAAAAGTTCCTCATTCAGAACAAGGCCAAGGATTTTATTCCAGACTATTCCTTGTTCCAAGAAAAGAAAATCAATGGAGGCCTATACTCGACTTGTCCGCACTGAATACTTATCTCATTGTGCCAAAATTCAAAATGCTGACTTTACAGCAACTCCTTCCCATGCTGGGCAAGGGGTCTTGGCTGGTGACTCTAGACCTCAAGGAGGCATATCTGCATGTCCCTATCAGACAAAGTTGCAGAAGACACCTCAGATTTCTTGCAGGTTCAGAGCATTATCAATTCTCAGCATTGCCCTTTGGCTTATCTACTGTGCCCAGAGTATTCACAAAATGCCTGGCATCAGTAATTGCACACTGCAGACTTCAGGGGATTCATATATACCCATATCTGGACGACTGCCTTATACAAGCGGACAGCCAGCAAACTTTAGTAAAGGACTTGAGTTATGCCATCCACCTACTGCAGGCCTTGGGATATACAGTCAACATTCACAAATCAAGACTTGTTCCATCCCAAAGAATAACTTTTCTGGGTGCAGATCTAGACACAAACACCCAAATGGCTTTTCTCACAGAAGAAAAACAAAGACAACTACCGGATTACTTCAAGAATCTGACAAGACAAACTCAGCTGACTGCAAGGAAAATTCTGCAGGCCCTGGGTTACATGGCATCTTGCATTCTTCTGATTCCACAAGCAAGGCTGCATATGAGGAAACTACAATGGTACCTAAGGAGTTTATGGACTCAGCACAGTCACAGCTTAGAAACTTTGATCCCACTCATTCCATGCCTCCAAAAGGAATTTCTGTGGTGGGCTCAAGCATGCCAGTCAAACAGGGGTCTGCCCTTCATCAGACCAATAGCCATCCAAACCATTACAACGGACGCTTCAGACCACAGTTGGGGAGCACACATGGAGGGCAGATGTATTCAAGGACTATGGTCACAAAGGGAGCTACGCATGCACATAAACCAAAAGGAAATGCTGGCAGTGATACATGCAATAGAGGCCTTCAAACTCTTTCTGCATCAAGGCCACCTGCTAATAAGGACAGACAACACCACAGTTATGTGGTACATAAACAAGCAAGGAGGCACCCATTCCTACACTCTTTGCAGACTGGCAATGACTCTATGGGAACTTTTTTTGAAACTCAATATAGAGCTGCAATCCCAGTTTGTGCCAGGAAAAGACAATATACTGGCGGACAGCTTAAGCAGAAATATCATGGATGCACACGAATGGATGCTGCACCCAGACATCTTCCTACAGATAACACTGTCATGGGGAAGGCCGGACATAGATCTTTTTGCCTCCCCCCACAATCATCAGCTGAAGAAATTCTGCTCAAGGACATACCACCCGCAAGCATGGAAAGTGGACGCTCTCTCTTTCAGCTGGAGAACTCTAACAGTGTATGCATTTCCACCTCTTCCAGTATTGACCAAGGTCTTACTGAAGATCAGGACAGAGCATCCAAAAGTGATTCTGATAGCTCCGGACTGGCCAAGACAGCACTGGTACCCACTGTTAAAGAGCATGTCACGCACAAAACCATGGCCTCTTCCTCAATGGCCACTTCTCCTGACACAGCACAATTACAAAACTCTGCATTCCAACCTGAAAACCCTGCAACTAACAGCCTGGAAAATACCTTGACTCCTCCTCAGGATAAGCTATCCAAGCGAGTGAAGGATATCATCATGGAAGCTCGCCGACCTTTCACAAGAAAGGCATTTTCAGCAAAATGGAAAAGATTTCACACTTAGAGCACCACAAAGGGCCTAGATGCGACAGTGATGAACATGGCACATATCCTGGAATACTTAGCGGAAATGCTCCACAATGGCCTGTCCTACTCTTCCATTAAAATTCATGCTTCAGCAATTTCAGCAGAGTACAATACTGATCCACCTGTCTTTTCTCATCCTCTCCTAAGACAGTTTCTAAGAGGAATTAAAAACATCAATCCTCCAAGGAAACCTCCAGTGCCTACTTGGGACCTTAACTTCGTGTTGGAAAAACTAACTCTGCCTCCCTTTGAACCAGCAGCATCTGCGGAACTACAGTTCCTGTCTTGGAAGACTGCCTTCCTTCTGGCCATAACCTCAGCAAGAAGAGTATCTGAGTTACAGGCCCTCATGGCAGTACAGCCATTTCTTATTTTTCATCAGGACAGAGTCTCATTGAGAACCAATCCTTCATTTATGCCAAAGGTGGTATCCAGGGTCTCATTAAACCAAGCTATTCACCTGCCTACCTTCTTCCCAAATCCACAAAACAAAGGGGAGAAACTTCTGCACACCCTGGACATACACAGACAGTTGCGCTACTACTTGGACAGAACTAAAAGCTACAGAAAAACTGACCAGCTGTTGGTAGCATATGCTGCTGGTGCACAAGGAAAAGCAATTTCCAAACAGAATATTTCAAAATGGATAGGGAATTGCATTTGTTTTTGTTATTCCTTTCACGGAAAAACTGTGCCAGCTAACATCAGACCTCATTCCACCAGAGCCACAGCCACCTCCACAGCCTTCTTAAGAGGGGTGGCTACCAAAGACATTCTAGAAGCTGCTACATGGAGCTCCGTGCATACATTTTCCAAGCATTACAATCTACCTTTATATTCCAGATCCAGAGCAGGCTTTGCTACGGCAGTCCTGCAGGGTATTTTAGCTACACCATCCTTTATATAGATCCTCCACCCCCAGATTGGCTATGGTATTCTACCCATATGTGATGACTGCAGATGCATCCTTGAAGGACATAGTACAGTTTTGTACCTACCATAAATGTAGATGTCCGATAGGTATGCATCTGCAGTCAGGTTTACCCTCCCTCCTTCCCCTCTGTGGTATTTCTTGGGTACTTATCCCTCTTATAGCTAGCTGGGATTATCTATTATGGTGTATTTGTTTTATATTACTGTGCATGTTTGGAATTTTTTGCATTTCTCCAAATTTAGCCTTCCTTAGAGGGCACCTGGCATCTGGGGCAAGAAAAACTGAGGAAGATGGCGTCGGCTGACGCTTTTATACCCCAGGCGCTCTGACGTCGGGGAAGGGGCGACATCAGCCGACGCCGGACCCAGACTTTGGAATCCGGCCGACCGAAGGGCTGCCTGAGGCAGGACAACCCATATGTGATGACTGCAGATGCATACCTATCGGACATCTACATTTATGGTAGGTACAAAACTGTACTTTCCACATGCCCTTAATTAGTTCCATAAGTCTTTCCATGGCTTTGCATATAATGCTGGTCAGATTTGTGGGTCAACAATTGCCTGAGTCTGGGGAAAGTACTTCCTTATACAGGGGAGTGACTGTAGGTATTCTCTATTAGCTTGGTACAAAACCTGATGGAGTTTGAGGTTGAACAGTTTTGTTATGGGGGTGTCTAAGTCATGCTTTATGCTATTTAAGATGCATCCAGAGATATTGTCAGGATGCATCGATGCAGTATTTTTATAGGTTCATAGGTGTTTACTAGGCTAACGACCACAGGGGCCTTTTTAAGCCTAGTCACGCATCCCAAATCTGTGACAAGTTTAGCTTTTGGTAGAGTTTTCTGGATTTTGTCTGGTACGGTAGCTGGAAATGAGTGAGTTGGTTGGATGTACATCTTGTGGGGTATATGGAGGGGAGAGAGGGGTAAAGCTTGTGCTGAATTCATCAGCCAGTAGGGTAGATATAGCCTCATCTTCAGAGTAGATAACATCATTCACAATCAGCTCAGTGTATTGCTGCATTGTGCTTCTGAAATTATGAACATGATAAAAAGGCCTTGTTATTGTCTTTGGCTTGAATGGCTATTTTAGCCTCAAAGCTAGCTTTGATGGATTTTATTAAGCTCCTGATCTGTTTGTTTCAGTGAGGAGGGTGTTGTCATTCTGGAAATCACGGTTCTTACTTTTAGTCAGCATTTTCTTCCTTTTATTGTAAAGCTTGTTGAGATTATGGTTCCACCAAGAGGGAGGGCTGTTTCTGAGGTTTGCCCTGTGCTTGTTCTTACAGGGTTCATCTGCATCTTCAGCTGTTTACATGCTGTTATAGTGATATGGTGTAAGAGTCTGCATATTTAGCGGAGTTAACTGGGTTTGCCAATGTAAGACTTAGGAATCGGTAGCTTACCATAGAGAAGTTTCTAATGGTACCTTGGGTGGGAGGGATTTCTGGTTTCAGTTTTTTTTCAAAGGAGACTTCTTTATGGTCAGCCTAACAAGAGATGAAGGTGTGGCAAGGGATTGTGCAAGATGTCCTCGTATTAGTAAGGGTAATATCCAATATGTTGTTCTCCCTAGTGGGTACTCTAATTGTTACAGGGCATTTGTATTGACAAAGTCCAGGAATCTCTGTGCTTGTGCATTAAAGGTGGTGAAGTGTTCCCAGTTTATAGTTGGATAGATCACCTTAGTAAATGGAATTGGATTTAATACAGAGTGATTCCAGTTCTTTTTGATAGCATTGGGCTTTCTTGAGTCATAAAGCGAGTTTTATGATATTGGAACTTTCTCATGGTTATTTGGACATGAAGAAGTTCTAGTGTATCATGCTGATTTACCAGTCTTGATGTGACTCTCTTCTAGATAAAGACTGAGACACCTCCACCTTTTTTCCTTCCTGTGCAGTAGCTGGTCTAAATGTGTGGAAGGTACTATAGTCCTTCACAGTTGAAGTGGTCTACCCAGTATTAAACCATGACTTGGTCACTGCACAGATGTCTGTATCCTCCATGATGAGGAGGGGTTGTAAGAGGTGGAGTTTCTTGATTAGGCTTCTACCATTGATCAGCGACACCTTCATATATTCCTTTGCTTGATTTGTTATTCTGGCAGGCTTGTCAGGTTGGCTTTGCGTGTAAAAAGAACTATGGGTGTGGACAATGCCTTTGCCAGTAATAGAAATCCTATAGGAGAGAGATGCTGGCCATCCCTGGCAAAGCAGAGTGGACTATCAGACATTATGTATTTACACCTCTCACACACACTGTGCTGTGCTATTTTAAGAAACCGGTCATTGTCCAGCTGCTCAAGACAATTTTTAAACTTTCCCAAGATACCCATCTCAATCAGGCTGGCTACAGAAGTTGTGGGAAAGTACTGGTCCATGGTTTCAACATGAATGACTTTGGGGGAGCAGAGGTGACTATAACTGCTTGGCATTTATTTTGTTCAGGATACTGTTTGGGTGGACTTAACTACTAAGACTTGTGGAAATGCCTAGTTACCTGGCCATTGGTGGAGTGCAACATAAGGTGTGTTTATTTGATCACAGGTTATTTAAGCCTCAGACCTGGTTTTCTAAGCAGTTATAGATTTTGGTGGTCTCTTATAGGGAAAAAAGCTCTTGCTTAGACAACTCACTATAGATCGAGCCCAGTGGAGGCAATGCTCTGAGCTGTGCTGAACTTTTCTTTCCTTTTTGATGAAGAGCTAATTTCTCACAGTCCAGGACTTTCCCTGCTTCTCAATGTCTTGAATCCAAGAGTCTGGGTGGGAGTAGGTCTGTGCAGGTCATAGCAGAGTGGTTAGAGAGGGATCCAGTCAAATAAAACCAGTAGTGGAGCTCTGTGACTTCACAACCTGTAGCAAATCACAGTTCTCTTAGTCCTAGGATTCTGAGCTACTGGTCAGTGACCTCAGGTAGGTTTGAATTTCAGAAACTGGCATTATTACAGCGTGGGCAGGTAGAAGAAGGGAAGAACTGTCATCAGTGTACAAGCAATAGGGAACAGGAGGTAGACCAGTACTTAATGTATCTGTGGGGGTTGGGGTAGACACAAGAGCAGGGGAAAACAGTAGCCCTGTAGCAAACAGGACACTGGAATGCAACTTCCGTAAGCAAGTGATGAGCAAAACACAAGACTCCAGCTTCAAAACTGGAATGTAAACAGATGTGGAAGTACAGGAGCCCATATCATGCATCAAAAATGACAATACTGCCATTATTACAATCCCACCACAGTCTAAGGCACTAGACTAGGCAGAAATTTATCTGTGACACTCTTTAAGAAAAAAAATGTGGTGATAAATGACTAAATGAGGCTCTGATCCTGCAGCAGTTCCACATCTGCAAATGAAACTATAGGACTAGGGCTCCAGACCAAGTTTAAAGTATGAATGGCTAACATTTTCAAGTAATTCTACTTATGGTGGTAGAAGTGCAGTATAATGCATAAACGGTGCTTAGATATTGCAGTAATTCACAGTTATCCCGTAATTGCAAATAAAGCTAGAAGACTAAGGTCTCAGAACAATTAAAAAAAAATCTCCATAATACTCAAAAAGCCAAACCACAAATTCTTCAGAATACACCACGAAAACACTCAGAGAAAGGAACACAGAAGTGGCATTAATCCATCTTTATTCAGTCCTGGTACCTCAGCAGTTCGCCTTCAATGGGACACATTTAGACATTTCGAATGTTCTTTTTATATATGCATCAATCAATTAATTAAACAAACATTTTTTAACCCCCTCAACACTGAACATTTATACACAAAACTTCAAGTATAGTGTTCTTTTACATTTTTTCCATTTTTAAGAATAAATTAGTTCATTTTTAACAAAATTATTATACATAATTACAAAAATATAACTATGAAATAGATACTCTATGATATTCAAAATTACAACATTAATAAATTTCATCAATTTTCTAAATTCATTCCATTTGGAAATGAAGTATAATACCCTATGAATCATTCTCTATTCAAATTTATTCAAAATAATTTTAAAGTTCCCTGTACACAAATGTGAGTTCACAAATTTGAATAAATACTTTATAATATTCAAAGTTACAGCTTCAATAAATGTCATTAATTTTCTAAATTCATTCCATTGGGAAATAAAGTATGATACCCTATAATCATTCTCTGTTCAAGTTTATTCAAAGCAGTTTTAAAGTTCCCTATACACAAATGGGGTCTAGCAAGTACACTAAATCTAAAACTATCATTTTTACCATTATGTATATTACAAAAGTGAGTAGCCACCGGACTTTCCAAATTGCCCCTCCTTATATCACCCAAATGCTCCAGAATGCGAATCTTAATCTTCCTAGTGGTCTGGCCAATATACCACATAGGTGGGACACAATCACATCCCAAAATATATACTACACCAGATGACCTACAATCAAATCTCTCAAATGCAACATTTTTCTTTCCATTTATTTTAATTCTATGCATATTCTTAACTTTATTACAAACTGAGCAACTGCCACAGCTATACATCCCAACATTACTATCTGCCATAGGTTCCAGTTTTCTATTTAATATTTCTTTTAAGTTGGAATACCTTTTGTAAGAAAAGGTAATATGCTTTGGAAAAAGATGACCAATTATTGGATCTTCACATACTACATGCCACAAACCTCTAATAATTTTCTCCATTATAATGGAAAAACTGGAATACCTAGACACAAAAAATATTTTATTCAAGTCTGAGATGGTTTCAGGATGGTGTATATTCTCATATCTACACATCCTAGATTTCTGGTCTTTGCACAACTTCCATTTTATAGCTAGAAGTTGATCATGATCATAACCACGAGATAGTAATCTATCCAGAATTCCATCACAAACTTCCTCCCAAAGTTTTTTGTCTGATGTATTTCTCAAATTCCTTTTGAATGCCCCATCTGGTAGAGCCTTAATTAAATGTAGAGGGTGCATGCTACTAGCATGCAAAAAATTATTAACCGATGTAGGTTTCCTGAAAGTTCTATGTTGAACCAAACTATCCATTCCTACATAAAACTCTACATCAAGAAAAGGAATTTTAGATTGTGATATGTGCGCTACAAATTCTAAACCATGATGGTTCTTGTTCAGATCCACCAAAAACTGATCAAACAAAAAAGTATCACCCCTACACACAAAAATTAAATCATCTATATAACGTTTAAAAAATACAACATTATTAACAAAAAATGTATTTTGAAACATAAATTCCTTCTCAAATTCCCCCATATAGATTATTGCATAGGTTGGTGCAAAAGCTGCACCCATAGCAGTTCCATTTACTTGCAAAAAATATTAATTTTTCCACAGAAAATAGTGTGTTAAACTAAATTCTAGCAAACTTAACAGAAACCTAGTACGTGGTCCTTCTCCCATCACTTTATACATTGCTTCCAAACCCCATCTTATTTTAATAATGGTGTAGAGTGATACAACGTCAACAGTGGCCCAGTAATAATTCTCTTCCCATTTCAGCCCTTTTAAGGCTAAACAAACATCTTGAGTGTTTCTCACATGCGACTGTACTTTTGGAAGAAATTTCTTAAGATGAAAATCCAGGAAACAATTAACCCTTTCAACAAAGGAGCCGATTCCTGAAATAATGGGCCTACCAGGCGGATTGGCAACATTTTTATGAATCTTCGGTATAATGTACATATATGGGTGACGAGGTTCCTTTACTACTAGATTTTTCACATCTTTACCTGTGAAAAATCCTAATCTTTCCCCTCTTTCTAATAACTCAATGAGTTCATTAGAATATGAGGTTAAAGGATTACCTTTCAATTTTTGATAAGTATCCTCCAGTAATAGGTTGTTAACAATATCCTCATAATTATCAGTGTTCATAATCACCCAATTGCCCCCCTTATCAGCCGGTTTAACAGTAACCTTATCCAATTTCGTCCTGAAAGCCTTAAGAGCCACCCACTCATCCTTACTTAGATTAAAAGCCTTTTCATTCACACAAAAAGACTTGTGTGCTTGTTCTAATTTGGATAGAATAACATGCTCAAAAGCATTTATTGCCTGAGATTTTTTAGGAGATATAAAGTTACTGTCACCAGAAAAATGGGGGACATCAATATGGCCATATCCCTCTCCATAAGCCCCCTCCACATTAGTATCTGATTCCAAAGAAGGTTCAAGTACATCTACATTCTCATTTTCATTCAACATTAAACCTTCATAGTCATATATACTCAAATTTAAGAGCGATTCATCCAACAAGCTTTCACTCCTTGTTGGAGAACATTTTTCTTTCTCATGAAAAAAGACCTTCAGATTTAACTTTCGAATGAAGTCTTTCACATCCGAAAAGATGTCTGAAAAAGAAGGTATTCTGGTAGGTACAAATTTTGTGCCCTTAGATAGAACACTCAACATTTCATTAGACAAATGCACACCAGAGAGATTGATCACACTCAAACCGGTGTTATTAAAGGAACTACCATTCAGTCCCACATCATGTTCACCACCATTGCAAATTGCATTTTCAAAACATGGTTCAGCATCATTAACATGGTCAGACAACACAGTTGATTTAACTTGTTAAGCATTCTGAACAGAAGCAGATTGATTATAAATATTTTCTGAACAGAAGCAGATTGATTATAAATATTATGAGCACTACAAATATCATTTGCATCCTTACTAATATCTTCAGAACACATTTCAGGCTCATAAATATCATTGCGCATCATTGTTGTAACATTTTCATTAACATCTTGAACATTTTCAACACTTTCAACATAATGTTTAACAACAACGTCACTGGCGACTTTCTCACAGTGCAAAACTTTAAATGCATTGAATACATTAGAATGTTCACCTTCATTCCCTGCTACTAACCCCAAATGCGTATAGACATCACCCTTTGATTGTCGACAGCCATGCACACTTTCAATATCTTCCGAAGATACACTAGAAGGCATTAAAATACATTCGCTATTACAAGGAACATTAACGTCATTAGTGGCGTATTTTCAGAAGAGACACTAGCATTAGTTAGCGTGCTTTCAAAAGAAGCACGCTGAATGCTTAAATTCAGCAATGGGGGCTGGAATTATTTACTGGAGAAAACTCGCAAAGGATCCAAGGTTTTTGGAGCAAGTAATTTGAGAGAGAAATGGGATGGAATGTGATAGGCCAAGAAGACATTTAGGCTGCAGGCTAGAAACTGCCTTCCGTACCAGGGGCTGATATTTTAGTATAGGCAAATAGAAATGGATAGAGGAATCTTAAGTGAAAGCCCTGCTCTGGAAGGGTTTTTAGCTTAATCTAGAACAGAAGTTGTTTTTAAAAAAGGAATAATAATTAGGCTATGTAAAATATTGCATGATAGCTATATAATAATCAATCAGAGGAGGTTAGAAAAGTTTGAGAAGATAAACTGGAAAAGCAATTTACAAGAGAAACTCGTGTATTTCTCCCAAATGTGCAACAAAGTCCAGAAGTTTTTAGTATCTGTGCTTGGAAGTTTTTGCATAGGTATATTTACAGCTCAAGCAGACTTCAAAGAATTATCCTTAGGAAGTTTACAAATGTTGGAGCTGTGTTGGGGAAGAAAGAGGTAACTGAGAACATGTTTTGGGAGTGTAAGGAGATGGCGGGTTTTAAATATCCCCTACAGAATAGCTGTCAGAAATATTGGTTGAGCACATGGTTGTAACTAATTATTCTTTTAAGCTGGGTCACAGGATCTAAATTGCATGGACTTAGCAAGGCATTATTAAGTTTAATTGTTGGCTGACAAAAACGCAATTACTAGTAAATGGAAATAAGAGTCTAAACCAACTGTATTTGAAGCACTGAATATTATAAAAGAACCGAAAGAGGGATCTTTAGAAAATAGGAGTAAATTACATACATATAAATGGAAACTGTTTTAACAATACATGCTGGACAATGGTCAGTAGAGGGAGGAGTGAGGTTTATGGGAAGGCAGGAGTTCATAACCAAAACAAACAAAATCTGCCTTGTTTGTACAGTGTGCAGATGCAGAGATAGGTCACCAACAAATATAAGTAAAACAAACTTCTTCTGTTTTATTGAATAGAAATAGTTAACCACTTTCGTCCATAATAATTGTTGAACAGCTTCTGTTAATGGCAGGAATTTAGCAATTTATATAATGATGGACTGATGATAGTTACAAAGAAAAGATAGGTGATGTATAATGTATCTCAGTGGAATGTTAATATGGCTTATTGTCTTTTCTATTAGTGAATGTTTGTCTTTGCCTTAAGGTAATTTAATAAAGGTGTCTAAAAAAGAATGTCTGCAAATAAGAGTATGGAGAATAGGCAAGAGTGGGCTGGAATTTACTGGAGGAAATTAGCAAAGGAAAGAAGATACTGGGATCAGATAACTCAATAGGGAAAGGTAATAAAGTGGGATGAGGCTAAGCATGAGTTTGGAATGCAGATTAAAGATTGCTTTCCCTATCCAGGGATTGATAACCGAGCATAGGCAAAGGGATAGGGGAGTGCTACATGGAAGACCGTCTTAGGTAGTTTTTAGTCAAGTTTTCAACTGAAGAAGTTGCTAAAAAGAGATAATTATTAGTAGGGTGTATAAAATACGTTGTCGCCTCACAGCAAGACGCTGTCCGGTTCGATTCTCAGCTAGAGCGTCATTTGCTTGGAGACATGCGTGAATGGGCATACCTTCGTTGAAGGTTGTGCGTCAGGGCTGGTAACTTGGCACGTAAAAATCAACTACCAATCATTAGTGGACCGGAATTCCGCTGTGGCGACCCCTAACCGGGAAAAGCTGAAAGACACAAACAAACTGTGGTGCGACTGGTACTACTATATCGTACAGAAACCTGGGCACTTAAGACAAAACAGTCATGGAAGCTAAACATGATGGAGATGAAGTGCCTGATAGGCAAATGAGGACATCAGAGCAGAAGCCCTTGTAACTCCAGTTGCAGAGCAGATCGAAAGAACAGATTACAGTGGTTCGGGCACTTTTCGGAAAGCAGAAGATAATTTGGTGAAGAAGAGTTGGGAAAAAAAAACAGAAAGAAGGCAAGAGGAAATTAGGGCTTCCAGCAAAGAGATGAATGGATTGTGTGAGAGAAGACCTGTGACAATCAGGCATAACTTTCAAAGAATGTAGGAGAGTGACATTGAATTAAAAGATTTGTCAACAGTTGATACAACACCCTGAACCCATGTTGAAAATGGCAAAAAAGGGAGGTTGATGATGATGATGATGATGATGATGATGAGGATGTGTAAAATATTGTATGGTAATTATAAGACCCAATCAGAGGAGGTTAGAAAAAATAGGAAAAGTGAATAAAGGGCAATTTAGAAAGACAATGGGAAGAAATCTGTAAGACTTCCAGTGCAGCAAAGACCAGAAGTTTTAGGATTTTTGCTTGGAAGAGTTTGCATAGGCATTTTTATACCCCATGTAGACTGCAGATTATTTTTTTTTCAGGTAGATAGGAAATGCTGGACAAGTGATGGGATAGGGGAAATATAATGAGGTGGTATATTGTAAAAATTCCCTTTAAAATATTTCAGTAGAAATGCTGTGGGTATAAATGGTAGGATTTAATGAAATAAGTCTTTTGAGCTGGGTTGTCTGATCTGAATTGCCTAGACATACTAAGGCCTTACTAAGATTAATGCTATTGGCTGTTAAAAATGGAAATGCTACAAAATGGAAATCCGAATCTATGTCAAACATAGCAGAAACTTGAATATTGTAAAGGCGATAAAAGAACTACAGGTGAGGCTTTTAGAAAAGGGAAGGAGGAAATTGCATACAAATAAATGGAATTTGTGGAAATGGTAATGTAGAGAATTTAGAGAATGCAAGAACTGAGCAATTTATGTGATGTTTGAATGAATAAAAATTGTTTAAAAAAAGAGTACTGCATGACTGTAATATCAGAACATGTTTGCTTTCTGTTAATGTGTGTGAACTTGTGTTGCAGTTTAAATGTGCTTTAATAAAGATGTGTAAAAATGCATAATTGTCTCATTTTAACTAATCATATGCATAAGAGTTGCATTAATGCAATGTGTATCACTTAATCATTTCATACATGAATGTGTGTATATAAACAGAAAGTCATATAGTAGGTGTGTGATGTATTTTTCTTTAAGAAAGACTGTACTTTAAGTTTCAAGTCTTGTAACTGGTTTGGGTCCTCACTTTGGAATAAAGGTTTGATGATGAAGCACATACGTATCTGCTTATGTTTTCTTTGCCTTCATGACTTATATTATGACATGTTTGTTAGCAAGTTTCTGCCATTGTAGATCTGACATGTCAGCAGGGCTGAGTGATATCCTTCCATATCACTGTTGCAGTATTCCTTACATAAGGGCTCTCCTGTACGTCCAGCCAGTATATCAAAGCCTTTAGTATTTACTGGTGATGTACATCATATGTATACTCCCCGCACAAGGCATAGGACATAAAGGGTGACGTATGGATGCATGCACTTCAGAAATTCTTTGTCACCAGTCCAAACACCATCATTGCATTGTTGGCCTGAACACCTTTCTTCTGTTCTGGTTACTGAGCCATTTTTCAGATAAATGCCCCATTGTAGTTTCTCCTAATCTTCTTTTTATTTAGTATTGATTGGTTTCATGTCATCCAGAAATGGAATATGTCATTTTGGGAGGCAGATTCCCCATACAGATCGTCATGACCAGTTTTTGTTTGGGTGTTTCTCATGACCATATGCAGTGTTCTGTCAGCCAAGTTTTTGTCCCTAAGACCTTGCATAGTTGTCGCCACCGCCCTATCTGTTTGCCTTGAAAATCAACATCTTACGCTGTTGGCTCAATGTGCTTTGGCAAAGACTTCCCATCCAGCTTCCCCTAGACATCTGTCTCAAGGTTGGTGAAAGCCCAAAGGATCGCCCGTTCCCTTCTTTGGATTCCTCTGCTGTGAGCCTGTCAGAGGCTGTCATAGATCCGACTTCTCACACATCCTCAGAGGCTCTGCAAATGTCTGCTGCACATGTTCAGGGGGGAACCTCGGCTGATTATATCTGATGGGCCGAGGGAGATTCTGCAGGTCTTGGTGAAGGAGGAGATCCCTACTATGATTACTGAGTGCCGCTAAGAGTCTGAACTTCCCAAGGTATTTCATGCAGACATCCCACTGAAAAAGAAACAGAAAACCAAGCATATTTCCACTGCAGTTAAGGATCCCAAATGTGAATGGCAAGATTTTACTTGGGGGTTGTTTCTGTAAGATACTCAAGACATAGGCACAAATCTATGCCATCCTCTTGCCCCTTGCACTTAGTTGCCGTATATTGGGTAAAATCTTGTTATATTGACTAGGTTTGCAAGGACTCTTAAGCCTTTAGCCTAGTTATCTCGTGTGAACCTATGAATTGCCTTTAAATTCTCCTCAAGGGGTGTCTTGGCCTGCTCCTTCCTGGTCTTCTACTCCTCTTAAAAGACCTAGAGGTTGGATCCTTCTGATTAAAATCAGGATTCAGGGGAGGATTAATTAGCCGACTCTTCTCAAATCCCTTCACCCTTGGACTATAGTTCAGAGGAAGAGGATTCTGTTAGCCCAGATTCACCTTTAGAGGAACTCTCCTTTGGGGGCACTATTTCCCATATGATGGAATTCTTAAAGTTGGATTGATGTCCTTACATTCACTGCTGCAGTATTCTTAGTGTATGGAATTCCCTGGTGTTGAAGCCTGATGTGTGTCCAGTCTAACAAAGACTACTGTTGCTTTAAAGGTACACGGAACATCACCCAATGCTCTTTGTGTAGTGTAGGGCATAAAGGTGACATTCAGGCCTATCATAGTCAGAACTTCTGTGCTGCCAGTCCGAACTTATCTTTTCACTGTTGGACTGTTTTCTGCCAGTTGAACGCAATTTCATTCTTCAGTGACTACCTATGCCTGTTTGCTGACTTCTTTACAGTTGCAGATAAATGCCCCATTGGGGTTTTTTGTTTTTTCTTGTCTTGTTTTGTGCTCCTTGGGTTTAATGTCATCCAGGAAGGGTAAACACCAGTGTGGGAGACAGATTCCCCATAAAGACTGCCACAATAAGTGCCTTTTTTGTCTAGGAACTTCTTCTGACTATACGTCATTTTGTCTGGCGTTCATCCTAAAAACCCTTTGCAGTGGACTTTTTTTGCCCTTTCCTTGTATCTTGAGAACTAGCATCTTCAGCTTCTTGATGAAGATACAGTGGAAGGAATTTCCCACCCCGAGGGTCATCTGTTAAGGAAGAATAAGGTACGACCAGAATCTTCTGCTGTTCAGCCTCTGCCAGGTGTTTCTCCCAATGTCATTACAAACCTGGAGGCTCACCTGGCTGTGTTGTTGGATTTCTCTGCTGCATCCATGTTGGAGGCCGATGAGGATCCAGTTGGCAGCACATCCGAAGAGGCTTTGCAGGCGTCCGTCTCTGTTGTTCAGGGGGAACTACTGTTGATTTTTTCCCCCGAGTGGCCTAGAGGAGTTCCTCCATTTTTAATTGGGGGGAAAAAGTTCCTACTGCATTTCTCGACTGTCATCCTGGGTCTGAAACTTCTCAGTTTTTTGGAGGGGACATTCCCTTAAAAAAGAAGCAATAACTTAAAGATGTTTCTTGTGCTCCTATGGAGCCACAAAGTGAGTAGCAGGTCATCACTCAGAAGCTATTTACTCCTTTAATGTCCTTAAAGCCTCCTCGGGGGGGGGGGGGTTCTTGCTCCTCTACTCCCCTTAAAAGGCTTAGAGAACAGGATTCTTCTGAGGATGAGTTGGATTCTAATAACGAATCCCTAACTTATTCTATTTCAATTCCTTCTGCTTTGGACTATGGGTTAGAGGAAGTGGAGTCTGTTAGTCCTGATGTTCCTTTTGTGGAAATTTTCTTTGGGGGACACACACTCTAGGATGATGGATTTTTTTTTTTTTTTTATAAGTGGGATTGTGCTTGGGTCTCTGATATCCATAAGAGGTACTATGAGTTGCTGCAGTTGGACTCTCATAAGCTTGCAGCTATTCCTCCTGTTTTGGCTGCTTTTTTTGGATGCTTTTTCCAATGCTTGTCATGTGACTGATTATCTGCTCCCTGCTTCCAAGAAACCTGACAGGTTTTATAGGATGCCTGAGGATTGTTATTTTTTTATATAAATGTCCTGTTGCTGACCCCTCTGTAGTGTTTGTAGCCGCTGATAAGCTGTCTCAGTTGCTTCTTTTGCCAAAGTTATTGCCTTATGACAAGGACAGCAGAGTTGTGGAAAGGCTGGGTAAGAAGGTTTACACTTCTGCTACCCTAGCTTTTAGGGCTTTTAATTATCAGACCCATATGTCTGTGTATGTGTTGGCTCTTCTTTCTCAGGCTTGTCAACTTATTTCTGATTTTCCAGACTGTGAGGGTAAAAAACTTCTGTTCTTTCCTTGCTGGGGACTCCCTCTTGAGTCATTTATAATTCTGTTAAATGTAGTTATGATGCGACAGATGCGTTTTCTATGCCTGCTGTTTTTGGTTCAGTGATGAGGTGGTATGCTTGGCTAATGCTTCAACCTCTACCTGACGATATTAATTCTAAGTTGAGGGATGCTTCTCTGGATTCTAACCTTTTGTTTGAGGAAGCTGCTGCTGGTTTAAGCCCCTTCAGGATAAGAGTAAGGCCTTACAGGAGCTTAAACATGTGCTTGTTTCTCCTGTACCTAAATTTCAGAGAAACTACCCCGCTAAGCTTGCCTTTGTGCATTGGCAATCCCTCCCTTCTATTAAAGGATAAGAAGAATGGCAAATGGGCTCCTCAGTTTTCAGGGACTCTGAAGCCTGCCTTTCCAAGCAAACCAACTGCTGTATGACTATCCATCCCTCCCCAGCCACATTCCTCTTTCCCTTCACTTTTCTCTTTTTCTTCCTGTTTGGCTTCAGCTCACTCTGGATTCTTGGGTTCTGTCAGTCATTCATCAGGGGTACTTCATGGTGTGGAAATCCCATCCTCCTCTTTTGGGCATTCCTCAGCCTCCTCAGGAACCACTTCCCTTTTCCCCAGATGTTCTAAATCTCTTGACTCAGGGTACTAGTCAAGAGGTGGCTGTGTCCCAAAGTGTAAAAGGGTTCTACTCCAGACTGTTTCTCGTACCCAGGAAAGAGGGCACTTGTAGACCTCTCTCATTTAAACACTTTTCTAAAAGCGCCTTCCTTTCGGATGTTGTCCCTTTAGATTCTGTTTCCTGTCTTGCTCCCTCAGGCCTATATGGTGTCTGTGGTTCTCAGGAATGCTTATCTCTATATTCTGATGCATCGTCTTTTATGGAAGTTTTTGCATTTTTCTATTGCTTCCTGGTATTTTCAGTTCTCTGCTTTGCCCTTTGGTCTTTCTTCTGCCTCAAGGGTGTTCACCAAATGCCTTGCTCCTATGATTACTTTTTGCAGGGATCCAAATATTTCCTTACTTAGACGACCTGTTGATTCGGGTGTCCTCTCCAAAGACCTTTCTGCAAAATCTTCATTTTGCCATTGCCTTTCTTCAGAGTCTGGGGTTCACTGTAAATTTCAAAATGTCTTTTATGACTCCTTCTCGGAATCATGTTTTTGTGGGTTAGAGGATTCAGACAGTGCCAATGCTGGCTTCTCTGCCCCCTCCAAAGACCTTAACTTTCATTTCTTTCGTTCACACTCTACTTTCTCTGGCTTTCATTACCGCCAGGGAGTTTCTAAGAATTTGGGTTTCATGGCCTCCACCATTCCTATGCTCCCCCTGGCAAACTTCACATGATAAAGTTTCAGTGGTTGTTTGTCTTTATGGAGAACGAGGGCTCTCCGGCTGACGTTGTTAGTTTATTGCAGCAGATCAATGAACAATTACAAGAGCATTCGGCTCTAATTAAAACATTAATGGACAGAGAACCTACAGCATCTGTTACTACTTTTTGGGGGAGTTTGGGGTTGCCACTTACCCAAGCTACTCCCAATCCATCGACTGTAGTTGGACTAGATTCCAGCAACACAGCTGGTACATCTAAAGGGCAACTACACAGTATGCGTTCCAATGCTGTGGATAATCAGCCTAATACCTTTAACAGTGAGCATTGGAAAACTAATCTTTTTACCTTTGATGGTGACTGTATTATTGGGAACCTGACGAAAAGCAAACAAGGTAAATCCATGAACAATCACTAAAAATGTTCGAAACTAGACTATTCAAGCTTAAGAGAACACAGCTTGAAAATAGTTATTTGAACAAGAACATAGAGCTTGGGATGGTGCCGAAAGGTTTACGTGTGTGGAGATACCCGAATGGGTGTGATGGTAATGACAACATGATTAAAGAGCTGCACGAACTGTTTAATAAAACTGGTTTGGATATAATGGAGATTATGATTAAATATAATAAGGTTAAAACTGAAGCCTTGCTAGATGAACTTGAGTCCACCAACGAGAACATCAGCAAGGATCTCTTATTTGACCAATATTATACAAATTATATTAACATTATGCACGATGTGGAACATAGCTGTGACGTTATTTATAATAAGAAATTAAAGAAAATACAAAGGGATACTAAGGTTTACCAAACCGGGACCGTTTATCCGAAGTCTAAGAAATTGTCTAGTCGGCATGGCAACACCAATAGGGACGTGCGTATTAACAACAACGTAGAAACGGATGATGTAATTTCCCCCGCGGAGCATGAAAGATACAATAATTTCAACTACGGTAGCAGGAGCCCTTTAGAGGAGGGTGTGAGGTGTTCAGAGAGGATCCAGAACAGAGACCCACATACACGAGGGGGACGAAACTGCTCAGATGGGGGCACGCCCAAAGGGGTTTCATGGCACCAGCAGTGGTCAGAGTGACAGGTGGAGACCGCGAAAGTAGGTAGTGGTTCTTCATGGGACTGTAGTAAGTGACGATTTAACTTTTTCCACCGATAAGTGCAAAAAACTAATTGAGTCCACAGAATGTGCATTTGGTCGTATAAAAACTGGAACAGATACTGAATTTGATGTATTATTGAGTAGTACATCACCGCATTTTAGTCTCAATGATTTGATGGACACTGATTATTCTTCTGCCCCAAATTCCTTTATTAACAATGAAACGAGCATGCCTGAGGGGACATTTGAGCAATTGGAAAAATGTATTAGGGAGGTTTGTGGTTGCGATGGTGAGCACCATATTAGCCGGATGTTTTTGCTAATACTGAGCTTAGTTGTGAAGAAAATGTTTATGTTCCAACATATACAGGTGAAGTGACTAATGACTGTATTTATAATGCATTGCTTAATTTAAGTACATACAACCTTTTAGAGGAAGATGTTGGTACGGCACCTAATGCCTGCATTACTGTTTCCAAGGGGGTGCATTCACCACCTTGCTATTCCACAGATGGGGATGTTTTTGTTGACTATACAACTGGTAGTGGAGTGATAACTAAAACATTAGGACACAACTCTAATAATCAGGAAAGTAGAGATGTGCCACTTGTACATTTTGATAGGCATACCGATGTGGAAATGAACGTGGATGGTATGCAACACAGTAGTGATAACAATGTGTTTGGTTATGGTGTTTTAAATTGTGATACGGTTGGTTCTTTTAGTCATGTGATTTTGAGCAGCCCTATTGTTACAGTAAACAGTATGGGGGATTTTAAATTATGTAATTATTCTAGTGTTATCTTAGGTGTTGAATATGTTAATTTTTTTTCGAAGGGATTTAATTTTGTTCCTTGCAGGAGGGGAAATCTTGTTGATTCACTTATTGATTTGAAATTATTTACACGTAAAGTGAATCTTAAGGTTTTGTTTGAACACACTGACAATTGCAACCATATGGTAGGCCAAACCTAGCGTTTTTAACCCGCCTTTGAATTCTATGGTGGCCATGTTTGAAAAATTGTATGAATTTGACTTAAGGCAGTATTTTAAAAGGCGAAAGGGAAAAACATACTGCAATATGACAGAGGACGAGTATTTGTTAATGAAAAATTTGAGTCAAATGGGGAATATTCTTATTATGAAGCCCGATAAAGGTAATGGTGTGGTGATCATAGATAATTGTGACTATATTAGTCTTATGATGTCAATGCTTTTGGAGGATAGTTACACTGAAGGAAGTACAAATGAGATTAACATAGCATATAGAAATATCGATCTCTGTTTGGAGGATATGTTATATCAGGGTGAAGTATCTGACATTGAGTATGAATATGTGGTAAATGCTTATCCTGTGGTTAGTGGTATTTTCGGTATACCCAAAATACATAAAGGATTGAATAATGTGCAGTTCAGACCCATTGTTGATGGTAAAAGAAGCAAAGTATGTTTTATAAGTCAATTTTTGGATCACCACTTGAAAACGGGCATAAGTAGTTTTCCCCATATCACTAAGGACTCGTGGAATTTTTTGGAAAGACTGAAGGCATTTAAGTTCAAAGATAATTTTTGTTTCCTAACCATAGATGTATGTAATTTATTTACCGTCATACCGCATGACATAGGTTTAATGTGGTTGGAGGAACAATTGTTGGAAACTGGTATGTATGAGCAGGATAGAATTAATGTTCTTGTCAAACTTATGGAAGTCGTATTGAAAAATAATTTATTATTTTTTGAAGGACATTACTTTAAACAACAAACTGGGGTGGCAATGGGGGCTGCTTGTGCCCCTATTTATGCCAGTTATATTATGGCACATTGGGAGGAACATTATATTTTCCCCAGTGAGTTTTACAAGCACATTAGACTGTATTTGTGCTTTTTGGATGATATTTTCATCATTTGGGAAGGTGATGTGAATATACTAGAAGCCTTTATTAAATACATTAACAGTACAGTATGGTTTTTGAGATTCACAGATGAGTTAAACTTTGAGACCACCACTTATTTGGACGTTAGGTTAACTTACGACAGGGTAAGTGGTTCAATCAAATCCAATATATACAGAAAACCAACCTTTTCGAATTCCTATCTTTGTTACAATAGTTGGCACCCTAGCCACCAGAAAAAGGCCATTGTGAAGGGCCAAATGGTTAGGGCTGCCAGGATGGTCAGTGACGATAGGGAATTCGTGGATGAGTAAAATTTTATGATTTCATTATTTTTGAACAGAGGGTATCCTGAAAAATTATGTTCGGATTTGTTTCAGGAAATAACACACAAAAGGGAAACAGGTGTGTTCCAAGCTATCTTAAATTCTGATAATAATTTGAATAATCCTGTAGGAAATTCTTTGGTAAGGTCAACTTTTTTGGCAAAGTCATCCTTATTGTTTATTTCTACATATAATGGTGATTCTGATGAGATTAGGAAAATAATTAATAGAAATTGGGATATTTTGAAGCTGGATAAAGATGTGCCCCCCCCCCCCCCCCCCCACAATTTGAAAGTAAATTGAGTTATGTATACAGGAAAGATTTATCATTTAAAGATATGTTTGAAATTAATGTATGGGGAAGGGGGCTTACATGTAATAGACCAATAGGCAATTTTAAATGCGGAAGGTGTTCCATGTGTCCCTACATTTTTCCTACTGGTAGCAGCCTCATGATCAATCATTGTTATATTTCTATATCAGGTCATTTTGATTGTTACACCAAAAATGTGGTTTATCTTGCTTTATGTCAAGATTGTAACACCTTTTATGTAGGCAAAACAAGTAGGTATTTTAGGGAAAGGATAAGGGAGCACCTGTTGGATGTTAGACATCTCAAAACCACTAATGCTCTTGCCAGGCATTTGGTTGACCATTCTGATCACAGCTTTAAATTCTGTATATTGAAACAGATAAAGGTAGATCAACAAGGTAGGATTACAGACACACATGGATATTTGTGAATTACAATGGCAGCTTAGATTAAATGCACACAATTATCCTGGATTAAATGAGTATAGTACTGTCAAGCCTATACTCAAGTTAAGGAACATTACAGGCATTAAATAACATTATTTAGGTTTTAGTACTCACATATAGGTTCAATTCCATGAGAAGTTTTGCACTTTCAATAGTATTTTTGGTTTTAAAAATAAAAATAATAATATTCTTTCATTTAAATTAAATTATATATTTTTTATTCAAATTTATTTAAATTTATTCATATTCAAATTTATTATAGACGTGAGGTTTTTAATTTAATTAACACAATTTATTTTTATATTTATATTATGTATTGTAAGGTAGTCAAATGATCGACAACACTGGTTGGTTTTTAAGTGTTTTAATTGAATTAATTAATTCATTGATTGATTGTACCGCCTATTTAAGTGGTTTGTAGGCAGTATTGTGGCATTCTGAAGAAGTCTGAGTATTCGGACGAAACCTAGGTCAATGGTGTATTGTACGTTGTGAATAAACTTCTGTCAGCTGGACCTCGTCTTCCTTGTTTTTTGGTCATTTTGATTGTAGTTCCTGTTCTTCCTTCTCAGACAGGAACCACTGGTGGATTCAGCAGTTGTGTCTTAATCCAGGGACCCTTTTCAATCTCCTCTTCCCTCTTGGGAATTGTTCACATATGCTTCAGACATGGGATGGGGGACAACATTTGGCTTCCTAAATGTTCATGGGGTGTGGTTGCCTCTTCAACAGAAGGAGCATATCAGTAACAAAGAGATGAGAGCTCTTCTGCTGGCTCTTCAGACCTTCCATCCTCTTTTCTGTCCAGGGACTCTCAAGTTGTTCACATACAATATCACAGTGATGTGGTACATCAACAAACGGGGAGGAACAAGATCACATCTTCTTTGCTGGTTGGCACTTCTGGCATGGGATCTTGCTGTCAAATATCAAGTGACTCTTCAGGCAGTTTATACTTCTATCAGAACACTGTGGTGGACACTCTGAGCAGGTCCTTAACTCTGTTCCTTGAATGGATGCTTCACAGAGATGTGTTTCTGGACATTATCCACCAGTGGGGTACTCCTCAAGTGGATCTTTTTGCCTCCCCTCTGTACAGACAGTTTCCTGTGTTTTGTGCCAGAACCCCAGGTCCTCTGGTGTGAAAGGTGGAAGCCCTCTCATTTTTTGGAAGGTGATGTTTCTTTATGCATTCTGTCCTCTTCCTCTCATTCCAAAAGTCCTGTTCAAAATTCAACAGGATGCTCCCAAAATCTTGTTGGTGACTCCCTTTTGGCCGCAATAGCACTCCTTTCCTCTTCTGCATTTAGCCAGGGGCAAATGTTAAGTTGTCAATCTCGCCTTCATTCTTGCTTGATGGGTTTGGAGCCTATCCTCGGCTCCGACTCGGCACTTGCTAAGCTCGAGAGTCACTTTTACCAGCTCGAGGCAGCTCCATATCCCATGATGCAAGGCGGTAAGTACCCAGATCTCGTTTGCCACTTCGCTGATGAGGTCCTCCTTTTACCAGCTCCTGGTAAGTGAATTATTACTTTACTATTTTAGCCCCTTTTTACAAAAAAACCTTAAATTGTTAGTTTTAACTTAATTTTAATTCCTTTCTGACAGAAATTTTCCCTGTCTCCTCTAAACTTTTAGTCAGACTAAAACCCATCCCACCCCCCCCCCCCTGTTAGGGTGTGTGTGTGTGTCTGTTAGTGATACCTTTTGGTATATTTAATTTTTATTCTTGGACTGGTGTGTGTGTGTGTGTTTTACACCATGTCTAAAGAAAGGGTCTCAGGCTTTAAGAAGTGTGACTCGTGCTGTCAGAAGATGTCTCTGACAGACGGTCACACTTCTTGCCTGTACTGTCTGGGGCCTCTTCACCTGCAGGACTCCTGTGCTATATGTCATTCTTTTAGCCAGAGAGTCCTGCAGGAAAGAAGAAATAAATTGATTTTGAGGGGCCTTCTTAAGCCGGAGGGCTCTCCGGCTAAGTCGGCCCCATCTAAGACTTCTAAGTCTTCCAAGGCCCAGGCTTCTGTGTCCAAGCCTGTGGCCTCGGCTCCGACTCATTCAGAGTCAAGATCGGCTCCGGCTGGAGCCGATTCTGGGTTACCTAAACCTTCGGCACCGATGGCTATCTGTGCCGACTCTGGTTCGACCACTTCGGTGTCGGCTCCGATCGGTTCTGACCACCATGTGGCCCAGGCATCGGTGTCGGCTCCGACACCCTTACATTTATGGCTGTATCGGCTCCGGCTGGAGCCAGTACATCGAAGCTACCTGTCGGTGCCGATAAGTTGTCGGCTCTGACAGTTTCAGTAGTTTCATCGGCTCCGATGGTTCCTTCGAGGAAGAGGTCTAGGTCCCCTTCCTTGGAGCCGATACTTTCGGCTCCGGCTTAGCCTCTCCTCTCGGAGCAGAGCCATCGGAGCCGATCTTCAAGGTCACCTAGGCTTTCTGACCATGATTTGGAGAGAGTGGTCAGTAGACTACTAAAGTCACAGGCACTGGCCCAAATGCTACATAGTCCGTCTCAGCAGACGACTATTAGTCCACACCCCATTGCAGTTCCTCCTTCGACTCTACCCCAGAGTTTGGAGTTGGAGTCTTTGGGAATAGTTTCTGCTACGGCTGAGGGACAGATACCCCCTTCTGCTCCTTCAGCCTCTACTCTTATCTCCTCTTCGAGACCTTCCTTAGAGGGATTCGGTGGCCGGGCTTCCCTGGTCTCCTCCGAGGGGATGAGTGGCATTGGACCCTTGTCCGACTCCGCTCTTCCCCTTGGAGCCTCGGCCTTGGTGAGTTCGGCTCCGACATCTGCCTCGGAGCCTTCCTTTTCGGTGGGTCCTGGAGTTCCTAGCTCTTCGGAGCGGGTTCTCTCGGACCTCCCTGGGAGGGGAGCCTTCGAGGTGATGAAGAGTGTGCTGGCCTCTGGACTCAGCCAGCAGTCTGTTCCCTTAGCTCCTCCCTCTATAGTGCCTGTTGACATCTCTGCCACTTCTCTTGCTCCCGGACCCGGAGATCCTCCGCCTCAGGTTTCCCCACTGGGAATATCCCCCTCTTCTGAGGATTCTCCTGACTTGTCAGGTGATCCTCCGCGGAAGAGGACTTGTAAGAGGAAACACGTAGACTCCCCCGAGTCTATCACTTCGGATACTGACTTAGATGAGTCAGAGGGATCCCCAAGATCCCCCTCTGAGGATGTCTCCTTCACAGACAACCTAGAACGCCCTAGCCAGAGGTGAAACTGTCCAAGCAACAATTCCTCTGAGGATGAGTCAGTATACCTGGAGGCGGTTGGATCTTGGACCTCCACCTCCTGGGTGTCTCCGCCTTCGACCCCTTATGCAGGTTATTGCTCGAAGGCGTGGACTGCTCCTGACTCTGTAGAGCCTGTCCCTAGGAGGCCTTCTAAATTTATTACTGCCCGTCGGACAAGCAATTCCTTACAAAAGGTGTCCCCGCTGATGCCATGGTGGTGGCGGCTGCCACTAAGAAGGAACTTGCAGATCCTTCCGTACCTGTCCATCCTCCTAATAAGGACTCTAGGACCATGGATAGATATGGTAAGCGGATGTTTTCTTCAGCGACCTTTGCTATGCGTTCGCTGAACTATCTTTGTCACTTCACCAGACTCCAAAGGGATATCCTTAAGGAGCTAGGTGAAGTTGTGCAGGATCCTACAGCTGCAGGGGCTCAGGAGAAAATTGCTTCGCAGCTAGGAACCCTTAACTCCATTGCAAACTCCTCCATGCGGCTTATATCATATGCTGCTGATGGAGCGAGTAGGGCTGCAGGTACAGGTGTGGCTCTTAGACGCCAAGCCTGGATGCGACTATGTAATTTTGCAGATCCCTTTAAGGCGTCCTTCACAAACTCTCCCTTTGATGGGTCAGCTCTGTTTGGCCCTCAAGTGAAGGAAACGTTGACCAGGTGTGAGCAGGACGGCAAAACTCTTTCTGCCGTAGGAGTCCGTTTTTCCATCCCTTCTAGACCTTATCCCAAAGGACAGAAGGGTGGCAAAATGTGGTTCCACAAATCCCAAGGAGTCACGCCGGATTCACGTGGTCAGTTTACCCCTAGAGACAGAGGGGTAACAACAACAGACGCTCTAGAGGCAGAGGGGGTCCACAAAACCAGGGAAACAGAGAGTCTCTCTCTGACAAGCCCTTTCAGCATCCCTGAGATGTTGCCCGGCTGTCCCTCCTTGGAGGCAGTCGAGGGAAGACTATCACTGTACCCAGAAGCCTGGCATTCTCTCACTCAAGACAGATGGGTACAGTCGATCATATCCGAGGGTTACAAAATTCCTTTCGAGGAAAGTCCTTTCTATCCCTCAAATTCCCTTCCAGACGTACCACCCGGTCTAAGGGAAATTGCAGAGTTGGAAGTCTCAAAACTACTGCAAAAAAGAGCCATTCAGCCAGTTACAACAGACCATTCAGAGCCCGGAATCTACTCAAGGTTCTTTTTGGTCCCCAAAAGACGGGAGACTGGAGACCAATATTGGATCTCAGCAGACTCAACAAGTCTGTGAGGAAGACAAGATTCCGAATGGTCACTCTTCAGTCGATTCTGCCCTTCTTGCAGAAGGACAACTGGATGTGCTCAATAGATCTTCAGGATGCGTACTATCACATAAAAATTCACAGACGCTCCAGGAGATTTCTCCGCTTCGGCTGGGGTCCAGTCATTTCCAGTTCAGAGCCCTGCCCTTTGGTCTCACCACAGCCCCAGAGTGTTCACCAAATGCATGGCAGTGGTCACGGCTCACCTGAGACGTCAAGGATTCCAGGTGTTTCCGTATCTCGATGACTGGCTCCTGTCAGCCACCACCAGGCATCAGCTTGTTCAAGCCAGGGATTACACAATAAATCTTTGTTCTCATTTGGGCATCTCGATCAACTTGAAAAGTCATCCTTATTGCCCTGCCAGTCTATTACTTTCATAGGCGCAAACTTAAACACTGTTCGGATGTCAGCTACCCTTACAGACCAAAGAGTTTCAGACATTCAAAGTCATGTCAGGATCATTCTAGCCAACAAGAAGGTACAGGCCAGAATGGTTCTAAAAGTATTAGGTCTCATGGCTGCGGCCATTACTCTTCTTCCCTGGCTCGCTTCTACATGCCTTCTTCAGTGGATGTTGTTCACTCAGTGGTCTTACCAACAACTTCCAATGCATCACCAAATTCTGGTGACACAGATTTGCAAAAATCATCTTGCTTGGTGGATCACTTCTCCCCAGATTCACCAAGGCAGACACTTTGTACCCCCATCCCCGGTAGCCACTGTCACCACGGATGCCTCCCTGATCGGGTGGGGGGGCATTATCAGGGCAGGATGGTTCATGGGACGTGGCAACCGTTCGAGTACCACCTGCACATAAATGTCCTAGAGATGAGAGCAGTGCTTTTAACGTTTCAAGCCCTCAACGACTCTCTTCCTGTAGGGACGATTGCAGTCCACACAGACAACATGTCTGTAGTTTGGTATATCAATAAACAGGGCGGAACCAAGTCCTACCCCTTGTGTCGAAAAGCGCTCAGACTGTGGCAATGGGCGATCTCCTCTCATCGGTTTCTGGTAGCAACGCACATCCCTGGGAAAACCAACATTTTGGCGGACAGATTGAGCAGAGCTATTCTCATGCCTCACGAGTGGTCTCTCAAGCAATCTATAGTGGAGGAGATTTTTCTGGAATGGGGTCGCCCATGTTGCGATCTTTTTGCTACTCCCCAAAACAGCAAATGCCCAGACTTCTTCTCTCTCTTCCCTCTGTCAGGCCATCCCCCCAGAGACGCTCTGACCCAGGATTGGCCCCAGGGACTTCTTTATGCCTTTCCTCCTTTTCCTCTAATCCCTCAGGTTATCCAGAAAGCTACCGTTTTGAGAGCCAAAATTATTCTCATTGCTCCTTATTGGCCTCGACAAATTTGGTTTCCGTTCCTCCATCGTCACCTTTTGGTGCAGCCATGGCATCTGGACCCAGTGCCAGATCTTCTGGTTCACCAATCCGGTCAGCTGCACCGGTCTATCCCTTCTCTCAACCTCTCAGCATGGTTGCTCCACTTCCTTCCTTAGCCAGGCTTCCTTTGATCTCTAACCCTGTTAGAGACATCATAGTAGCTTCTTTAAAATCCTCTACCAGGAGGATTTATACAAGCAAATGGAAACGTTTCTCTTATTGGGCTAAAGCCAAGAATATCGATCCCTTCACTGCCCCAGTTCAGGCAGTTTTGGACTTCTTAGCGGAGATTTTTCATGCAGGCTCCTCTTCTGCACAGTTAGAGTTCAACTGGCTGCTATCTCGAACTTTCATGTCGGGATCGCAGATCACAATATCATGTCCCATAGGCTTTGTAAAGCCTTCTTGAAAGGAATTTTCCTGCTAAAGCCTCCAATCAGGAATCCTCCTCCTCAATGGGATCTAAATTTAGTGCTGACATCCTTGATTCTTCCCCTTGAGCCAGCTGTTTCTTGCTCCCTAAAATTTCTTTCTTGGAAAACATTATTCCTAGTAGCTATTACATCGGCCAGGAGGGTGTCTGAACTTCAAGCTCTTTCGGTTCGACCCCCCTATTTGGTCTTTCACAAGGACAGAGTATCATTGAGAACTAATCCGACCTTTTTGCCTAAGGTCGCCTCAAAGGCTAATTTGAATCAATCCATTGAACTCCCTGTATTTTTTCCAAACTATTCAAACAGATCGGAACAAAAATTACATTATCTTGATGTCCACCGCCAACTCAGATATTATTTGGACAGAACTAAACAATTTAGGAAATCCGATCAACTCTTTGTTTCCTATGCAGATAACAGGAAAGGCTTTCCTGTTTCTAAAGTGACTTTATCTAGATGGCTGTCTTCTGTCATCTCTGAAATTTATCTGCTCAGGGGAAAACAGCTGTGCTCAAAACCTAAAGCACATTCAACTAGGAGCTTAGCTACTTCTACAGCCTTTCAAGCTAGACTTCCTTTAGACACTATTTGTGCAGCGGCCACTTGGGCCACTCCTCATACTTTTGTTTCCCATTACAAATTGGACTTGGCCTCCAGGGACAGAGCCAGTTTTGGCTCTACAGTCCTCAAGAGTCTGTTCCGTTGAGCCACCCAGGATAGAGGTGCTAGGGACGCGTCCCATCAAGCAAGAATGAAGGCGAGATTGACAACTTAACATTAAGAAGTTATGTACCTACCATAACGTTCCATGTTAGTTGTCTTCTCGCCTTCTTTCTTGCGACCCTCCCTCCTTCCCCAGGCCTGGACAGACCTTTCTACAAGAGATTGTTATGCTGAAGACCATTCAGAACTGGTCCTTCTTTCATCCTGTAGGCTTTCTTTCTTCCTTTGGGAAGTATTTATGCTTGGTGCTATTGCCCTTTGTCATCAAACGAGATCTGGGTACTTACCGCCTTGCATCATGGGATATGGGGCTGCCTCGAGCTGGTAAAAGTGACTCTCGAGCTTAGCAAGTGCCGAGTCGGAGCCGAGGATCGGCTCCGAACCCATTAAGCAAGAAAGAAGGCGAGAGAAGACAACTAACATGGAACGTTATGGTTGGTACATAACTTCTTATTATCAGAAGTTACCTCACAGGGTGGATCTACTTTCATAAGACAAGGGATCTCTCATCCATACCACTGTAGGTGATAGGAATTTGATTCCTCATAGACAACCTTTTTTTCTGAGGATGTGCTGCAAGTCCTGCAGAAGGCCAAGAACCCTACTACTAGGAAATCTTGCTTATCCAAATGGAAGAGGTTTTCTATTTGGTGTCTCTCTCATAACCTGGACCTACTTACTGTGGATGTTTCTTTGGTTCTGTCTCCTTTGTGTGAGTTGCGCAATGCTGGTTTTGCCTGTTCTTCTATTAAAGCCCACTTATCAGCTATCTCTGCTTGTCTGCCTTTTTCTCCTCCTTTAGCTTCCAGATTTGAGAAAAAACTAATCTGAAGTAGGCACTTCATTTGTCAGCAACCTTTGGGATACGGATCCGATCTCGGATCCGAGCCGGCAGCTTCTACCACAGCATAGATCCGAGCTCCTAGCTCCTCCCTTTACCCATAATCCCCTGCCAACCCTGACTGACCTCAGATCTAGTTTGCCATGCTTCAAGCTACAAGCTAGGTTCCTGAGCTCCGCCTTATCGCAAACTTTGTGAGACAAATTTTTCCTTTTCTTATTCTTTCTCTTTCAGTGTGAGTGAGAGTGATTTGTTAGGTTCCCTATAGCCCTCTTTATCTTTTTTTTTTTTAAACAAATTTTTAAATTTGTGGTACCTTTTCTCCTCCCTGCCCTCGCTGGTCGTAGTGTGTGTGTGTGTGTGGTGTGTGTAGGGGCCTAGTGAGTGTGGTTTCCTTTAGTTAAGATGTCAGAGGCCCCTAAAGCCACTTTTTCTAAGTGCACCGAGTGTGGCCAAGCTTTCACTGGCGGATGGCCACACTCGGTGCGTTAGGTGCCTTGGGGTTGAACACCTCTCCTCTGGATGCGCGATCTGCACGGCGTTCAACCCCAGGGCACTTAAGGACCGGAGGTCGAAGCTGATTCTGGCAGGCCTTTTGCCCCCAGATCCGGCTCCGTGCCCCCAGATCCGGCTCCGGCCTCCGGTTCTTCTGTGGCCACTTCCCAGCCTTCGGTGGTGGCCACTCCTGCCTCCCTCCCTCCGGTCGGGACTCAACCTCCCGCTTTGATCCCGGAGGGGAGGGAGGCCAGGATAGACAAGCGGAAGGAGAAGCACCATAAGCGGTGGGCCGAGGACTCCTCCTCGGCCCCGCCCGCCAAACGGGCTTCACCTTCCAGGGATTCTGGATCGCCTCCTCCTCGGCTCCGGTCCCCTTGCTTCTCACCGGGACCCGAGGAGGAGATGACCCGGTCCCCGTTGAGGTCATCGAGGCGGCACTCCAGGCCTGCCTCGGTGGCCTCTTCGAGGTCCACTTATAGCCTTTCTGATGCAGACATGGACAGGATGATGAGGAGATTCATCCAGGCCCAGCTGCAGATGGGAGTGCTCTTGCCCCCCCCCTCCGGGGGGGGGGGCTCGACCACATTCTTTGCTCCAATCGCTCCTTCTCCGACCCGTTTTCTGGGTTCGGAGTGTTCGGAGCCGAGCCGTGTTGGATCCGGAAGTAGGTCAGAGCCGACAGTGCTGGGCACTTCGGCTCCGACTGTTCCCTTGAGTTTGTCGGATCTGACCTCTTTGAGCCGTGGGCCGAGCTTCGGATCCAAGGGATTCAGTGTGCCTTCCGCTCTGTCCCAGTCGGAGCACACGGGTCCTTCGGATCCGATGGTCTCGGCCCCGGGTCCGGTCCCCGCTTCGGATCCAAGTGGGAGTCGGCTCTCGGATCCGAGAGAGAGCGGCTCCCCCTCGGCTTTCACTGTGGTGGAGAGGGCACTGTTGAGTGCATCCGGGCCCCCGGTCCTGGCTTCGGCTCCCCCCTGCACTCCCTCTCAGCTGGTCCAGGCTCCCATCGCCCGGCCCTTGGGGCAGCCTGCTTCAGCGCCTCTGCGTGTTCCTTCGGAACATGACATTGCTGGTGAGACTTTCTCGGACAGCCCCCCCGAGGAGGTTCCTCACAAGTCTAAGTGTAAGAGGAGGCACGTGGACTCCCCCGAGTCCCTTATGGAAGATATGGACTTAGATGAAGGGGAAGGCTCCCCAAGGTCACCCCCCGAGGATGTCTCCTTTTGGGACATCATGGAAATGCTTAGGATCGGGGGGGGGGGTTGGTCTGCCCCCAAGGCTTCCTCGGTTGAGTCCTTATTCCTAGAGGCATTCGAAGCAGGACCATCTATCTCTTGGGTGTACCCTCCCCCCGACCCCCTGGTGGACCTTATCGCCACCAGGGCTTGGAAGGAGACGGACACTGTAGAGCCAGTCCCCAAGCGCCTGGATAGGATCTTGAGTGCCCCCGCAGACAGACCCCATTGGAGCTGAGGTCCCCCTGTGGACGCCATGTTGGTGGCGGCGGCCACCAAGAGAGAGTTGGCTCAGGAGAGCTCCGCGGTCCACCCACCGAGCAAGGAGTCTCATGCAATGGACCGCCTCAGGAAGCGGGCCTTCAGTTCAGCAACCTTCTCAATGAGGGCGCTGAACTATATGGCACACGTCATTCGGATGCAGCGGGATCTAATAAAAGAATACGCTGCCCCCCCCCCCCCACAGTCCATGTCGGAAGGGAACAAACAACTGTACTCCTCCTGAATGTCCACTCTACGCTCAGTTTCTAACACCTCTATGTGACTCTTGTCTCACGCCACTGAGGGAGCCGCTAGAGCTGGTGGAGTCTGCCTGGTCATGAGACGACAAGCCTGGCTCCGACATTGTGATTTCTCGGAACCCTTTAAGGCGTCATTCGCGAATGCCCCCTTTGATGGTTCTGCACTGTTTGGCAAAACCGTTCGCGACACTTTAGTCCAGAGCGAGAAAGACGGGAAGACATTGTCTGCCGTCGGAGTCCACTTCTCTGCTCCCCAGAGGTCCTTTTCCAAGAACCAAAAGGGTCAGAAGAAGATGTGGTTCCGGAAAACGCATCAGTCCCAGTCTGCTCCAGACAACCAGTCTTCTCGTGGCAGAGGAGGACAGGGAGGACGCCACCCTAGAGGCAGAGGGGGTCCCAGGAATTTTGGATCCAGAGAACCCTTCTCTGAGAGGCCCACGCAGAACCCCTGAGGGGTTGCCCGGCTGCTCCTCTCTGGAGGCAGTCGGGGGGCGTTTTTCGAGGCACCTAGCGATGTGGGAGTCCATAACAACAGATCGCTGGGTGCTTCTCATCATATCCAGAGGTTACCAAATTCCCTTTATTGTAACCCCCAAAACCAGAAGCCTCCCTGATGTACCACCCAGAGGGAGGTGGCTGCTACAGAAATTCAGCAGCTTTTACAAAAAAGAGCCATCCAACCCTTCCCCCCCAGATCAGCTCGGATCAGGGTTTTACTCCAGGTTTTTTCTGGTGCCAAAAAAGACGGGGGACTTGAGGTCCATCCTCGACCTCTCTCTCTTGAACCTGGCAGTACCCAAAGAAAAGTTCCGGATGGCCACGCTGCAATCTTTTCTCCCCTTGTTACGGGAGAACGACTGGATGTGCTCGATAGACCTCAAGGATGCGTACTATCACATTCTAGTGGACAGATGCTCCAGGAGGTTCCTCTGCTTCCGGCTGGGAGTCAGTCACTTTCAGTTCACGGCCCTCCCCTTCGGCCTCACCTCAGCCCCCAGGGTGTTCACCAAAGTCTTGGCGGCAGTAGCGGCCCACCTGAGACTCCAGGGAATTCAGGTCTTTCCGTACCTGGACGACTGGCTCCTTACCGCCCCAACAAGGCATCTGCTTTGTTCATGCAGGGATTACTTCCTCAATCTTGCTCCAAGTCTAGGATTGACTATCAACGTGGCCAAATCCTCTCTTGCTCCCACACAGGTAATAGATTTCATAGGGGCGAGATTGGATTCCAGACTAATGCTTGCTTTCCTGACTCCAGATCGGCTTCAGAACCTGAGGTTGCATCTACAGGCCATCCTCCAACTTCAAGCTCCACCGGCGGAATTGGTCCTGAGGGCTCTAGGGTCCATGGCGGCAGCAATTTCTCTGCTGCCCTTGGCCCGTTTGAATATGAGGGTCCTACAGTGGACCCTTCAAGTGCAATGGTCCCTATCTTGCAACCCCCTGTCCCATCCTATTCCCCTAAGCAGGACTTGCAGAAGGACGTTCGTGTGGTGGCTCCAGTCCCCAAACCTCCACACGGGACGCCCATTCTCGATGCATCCTCCCATCGCCACAGTGACCACGGACGCTTCTCGCCTGGGGTGGGGGGGGCACTATTCAGGCAGAACGGTCCAAGGCACGTGGAACGACATAGAGACCTCCTTGCATATCAATGTCCTAGAGATGAGGGAGGTGCTTTTGATGTTGCAAGCACTTCACGACCTTCTTCCAATTGGGACGATTGCGGTACAAACTGACAACATATCGGTGGTCTGGTACATCAACAAATGGGGGGAACCAGGTCTTATTCTCTTTGTCGCAAGGCCATGAGAGTGTGGGAATGGGCGATATCCACCAACCACTTTCTCATTGCAACGCACATTCCGGGACGGTCCAACATCCTAGCAGACAGGCTCAGTCGTACAGTCCTGACCCCATACGAATGGTCTCTCAATCCTCTAGTAGCAGAGCGGATATTTGCCCAATGGGGGCAACCCTGTTGCGATCTTTTTGCCTCTCCCTCAAATACCAAATGCAACAGTTACTTCGCTCTAATCCCCCCTCAGGGGGAGTCCCCGAGAGACTCTCTAGTACATGCTTGGCCTCCCGGTCTTCTTTACGCTTACCCTCCACTGCCCCTGATGCTGAAACTTTTACAGAAAGCCAGTCGGTTGGGGAGCAAGATGATCCTCATTGCCCCATTTTGGCCTCGTCAGACTTGGTTCCCGTACCTATGGTCTCACCTGATTCATCCACCCTGGATTCTGGATCCCCTTCCGGATCTCATTTCTCACCCTCTGGGTCTTCCGACCCCCAGCCTGGTCAACCTCAAGCTGACGGCTTGGTTGCTCCAGTTCCACTCCTGATAAGGACTCCCGGAATCTCATCACCAGTCAAAGCCATTCTAGTAGCAGCACACAAGCCATCCACCAGAAGGGTCTATCGGAGTAAGTGGAAACGTTTTTCCATCTGGGCTGAATACCATCACTTAGATCCTTTTACGGCACCTTTGGCATCGGTTTTGGATTTTCTAACTACCCTTTTTCATCAGGGGGCTAGCTGCTCTACGGTCAAGGTACAACTGGCAGCGATTTCGCACTATCATGTAGGGCATGAGTCGGGCCCTCTTATTACCTCCAAGCTCTGTAAAGCTTTCCTCAAGGGTACCTTCTTCCTCAGACCTCCTGTCAAGGAGGTAGTACCCCCATGGGATTTATCTTTAGCTCTACAGGCCTTGACAAGCCCCCCTTTTGAGCCGGCGGCCACGGTTGATCTTAAATACCTCTCTTGGAAGATGGCCTTTCTGGTGGCCATTACTTCAGCTAAGAGAGTCTCTGAACTTCAGGCTCTCTGTGTCAAACCACCGTACATGGCCTTCCATCAGGATAGAGTTTACCTCAGGATCAATCCGTCTTTTCTGCCTAAGGTATCTTCCGAAGCTAACATTAATCAATCTATTAATCTTCCCGTGTTCTTCCCTAACTATCAAAACAAAGGAGAATGTAAACTGCATTCTTTGGACGTGCACAGACAACTGCGCTTTTATATTCATTGAACGGCTGGTCATAGACAATCCGACCAGCTGTTTGTCTCCTTTGCCAAAACCAATTTGGGCAAGTCAGTTTCTAAAGTTACCCTGTCGCGATGGATAGCTAGTTGTATTCTCTTAGCATATCAGAGTTCGGGAAGGCCTACGCCTCAGGGAGTCCGCGCTCATTCTACTAGGGCCGTGGCTACATCAGCTGCTTTTAGATCTAGGGTTCCCTTGGATGATATTTGTTCTGCAGCCACTTGGGCTTCATCTTATACCTTTATTAGCCATTACAAACTGGATATTGTCTCCAGAGGTAGGGCATCCTTTGGCTCTGCAGTGCTCCGGAATATCCTCCATGAAGGCCACCCAAGATTTAGGTAGCTGGGGACTCTGTCCCAAAGGTTGCTGACAAATGAAGTGCCTACTTCAGATTAAGAAGTTATGTACTCACCATAACGTTCCATCTGAGTAGGTATCTTCATTTGTCTGCAACCATCCCCCCTCCTTCCCCCTGACAAATATGATTCTAATTAGGAGTTGTCTAAGACAAGTCCCTTCTGGGACACAGTAATAAGTTGTTATATGGGCAAACTTGATCTGAGGTCAGTCAGAGTTGGCAGGGGATTATGGGTAAAGGGAGGAGCTAGGAGCTCGGCTCTATGCTGTGGTAGAAGTTGCCGGCTCGGATCCAAGATCGGATCCGTATCCCAAAGTTTGCAGACAAATGAAGATACCTACTCAGATGGAACGTTATGGTGAGTACATAACTTCTTATTTCTTAAGGGCGTCCTTAATATTAGACATCCCAGGAAGCCTGTTCTTCTTTCCCAGGATCTTAATTTTGTTTTGGAGAAGTTGACTCAGGCTCCTTTTAAGCCTGCTGATGTCCTTCATGGATGCATCTGCAGTCATAACAACTGGGTTGTCCTGTCGTCAGGCAGCCCTTCAGTCGGCCGGATTCCAAAGTCTGGGTCCGGCTTCGGCTGATGTCGCACTTCACCCGACGTCATCTCTGCTGGCCTCCGGGTATAAAGGCATCAGCCGACGCCATTTTCTCCAGTCTTTCTTGCCGCGTGGCGCCCGAAGCAGAAGCTGTTCGCAAGTGCCGGTCGGTCGGATCCAGAGATTATTACTACCGAATACTACTTCGAAGACTTCTAAAAGCCCGTTGGGGACTCTTTCTTGCCTCAGCCGATGTCAGAAAAAGTCAATAACTGTTTAACTTGTGGGAAACAAATACCTCATAAAGATTTCCACTCTTACTGTTTGCCTTGTTTAGGCCCAGACCACGACGTAGCAGCCTGTTCGGCCTGTGCTTCCTTCAACCGACGAACGCTTAGGCGTCAGTCGGAGTTTGCTGAACAGTTTTTCGGTTCAGATTTTGCATACATTATGCCGTCGGATCCTCCGACTACCCAAATTATTAAGAAACGCAAAGAAAAAGACCGACACTCGCGGTCCACGGTTTCGGCCGAAACCATGGTTAAGCAAACATGAGTGTCTCGGTTTCGGCCGAAACCGAGAAAACTGATAAAAGCACAGCTGAATCTTTGACTACTTCTGAGGTTCCTGCTACCTTACTTGAATCGGCCTCCGAAATTTTACCTACTACAGTGGTTCCTAGTGAATTATCAGACACAATCCCTTTGGATGTCTCTACCCCAGCACGTGGTGCTGCTAGGCCTCCTGCAGCCATGTCCATTAAGGCCTTTGCCAGGGCTAAAGCAGCCAAGTCTACTAAATCAGTGCCTGTTAAACCCCCCTCAACCAGGCCCACTTCTAGTTCACAAATGCTTACTCTGGCAGAAGATTTAATATCCTTAATTAGGGGATCTCAATCTCACCCAGACAGGGCCTCTCAGCCCCCAGAGAAGAGACCTAGGGCAGAGCCCCCCGAGCCTGTGTCCTCTGATGATTCTGCGGATGACTCCGATATTACAGACCAGCCAGAGGCTCCCTTCTCCAATTATGAAGACTCAGATGCTGAAGAATCCATTCCTGCTGCTTCTCCACCAGAAGAATTCTCCTTTGGGGAAACCTTACATGCCATGCGAGAACAATTCCAATGGCAGCAACAGGATTTCTCAGATTCCAGTAAAAGACTTAGGACTTTTCTGCACCTTCCATAACACAGGCCCTTAGCTATACCTCCTGTCCTCTCTGTTGTGGACGATGCCTTTAATGATGTCTGCTCTGCACCAGATTCCTTACCTCCAGCCCCTGCCAAACCAGACAGATTTTACAGGGTTCCAGACACTCATCATCACCTATACAAGGCCCCACTTGCAGACCCCGAAACTATATCCCAGGGGCCTAAGGCAGTAGCCTCGACCACAGCAAAAAACCCTATTCCTTCTGAAAGGGAAGCCAGGTCTTTAGACAGATGGGGCAAAAAAGTTTATACCTCAGCTACTCTCTCAGCTAGAGCTTTAAACTGTCAGTTTCACATGATACAATACCAAGAGTTTATGCTTGATCAGTTAACTAAAAAACTATCCTCTGATGACTCTTTAGATAAGAAATATATATTAGAAATGCTAAATAACATACAACAGGTTAGTAACCATTCCTTAAAATGTGGCTATGATGCACTGGAGGCTTCATTTAGATCAGCCATGACTGGCACAGTGATAAGAAGACATGCATGGCTGAAGGAACAAGTCTAACCGGATCATGTTAAAGCTAAGTTATTAGATGCTCCTATGGATAAGACCAGTTTGTTTGGTACACCTGCCCAGCAGGTAATGAAGAAAATGGAAGAAAAGGCAAAATCTGTTCAAACGGTTAAAGATTTCTTGCAGGTTCAGCCCCCAAGGTTTAGCAGGAACTGGCCTGCCACAAATTGGCCCTTTCCTGCCTCCACAAGATCCCAAAGGGGCAGGAATAGACGTTCCAGAGGCAGAAACCAATCCAGAGGAGGTGCCTACAGAGGGCGACAGTGGCAAGGTAATAACAGAGGCACAGACGCAGCCACTACCACTACAACAGCACAATCACAGTGACTTAACTCTAAATCCGCCTACCAGGGAACAAATAGCAGCTCCATTAGGCGGAAAATTAACCTTATTTTTGAAAAACTGGCACTATATCACAAAAGACAAGTGGGTTTTGCAAACCATAGACCAAGGTTACCGGTTCCACTTTCACACTTTACCAGTCAAAAGAGGAATGCCAAACCTGCCTCCAAATCAAAAAACAGAAGTTTTACAGCAGATAATGCAATTAGCAAAGATGAGAGCTGTGGAAAGAGTGCCAATAACAGAACAAGGCAAAGGATTTTACTCCAGACTATTCCTAGTTCCAAGAAAGGAAAAAAGTTGGAGACCTATTCTCGACCTGTCCACCTTAAATACATACATCATTGTCCCAAAATTCAAAATGCTGACCCTACAGCAACTTCTTCCCATGCTGGGCAAGGAGTGTTGGCTTGTAACTCTAGATCTCAAGGAGGCATACCTGCACGTCCCCATTCGACCAATTTGCAGAAGATACCTCAGATTTCTTGCAGGATCAGAGCATTATCAATTCTCAGCATTGCCCTTTGGCTTATCTACTGCCCAGAGTATTCACAAAATGCCTGGCATCAGTAATCGCCCACTGCAGACTACAGGGAATCCAAATTTACCCATACCTGGACGACTGCCTGCTACAAGGGGACAACAAAAGCAAGCTGACAACAGATTTACAAAGGGTCATTTACTTGCTACAAGCACTGGGATACACAGTCAATTTACAAAAGTCAAGGCTGATACCATCCCAAACAAGAACATTCTTGGTGAATCGGACACTGTAAAACAAATGCCATTCCTAACCAGAAAAACAAAAGAACTCCTCTTTACTTCTTGGCTCTAACAAAACAGAACAAGTTAACAGCAAGAAAAGTTCTGCAGGCCTTGGGCTACATGGCATCATGCATAATCTTGGTTCCACATGCCAGACTACATATGAGAAAACTACAGTGGTACCTAAGGAATTTATGGTCCCAACACAGGCACAGCCTAGAAGCAGAAATTCCACTAATCCCATGCCTAAAACAGGAGTTCCTATGGTGGGCTCAAGCATGCCAGTCAAACCCAGGCCTACCCTTTCACAGCTATCAAGCAAGCCAGACCATCACAACAGCCGCCTCAGACCTAGGATGGGGGGCTCACATGCTGGACAAATGCATTGCAAGGATTGTGGACGCAGGATCAACTTCACCTGCACATCAACCTAAAAGAAATGCTGGCAGTAAAACTGGCAATCCAAAATTTCAGACCATTTCTCAAAGAGGGCCATTTGATGATAAGGACAGACAACACCACAGTCATGTGGTACATCAACAAGCAGGGAGGCACTCATTCATACCCCTATGCAGAATGACTTTGGAGCTTTGGAACCTGGCACTCAGCTACAACATCCAGTTACAGGCAATATTTGTACCGGGAAAGGACAATACTCTAGCAGACATATTGAGCAGAACCACATCGGATGCCCACGAATGGATGCTACACCGGACATCTTCAAGACCATCTCAAAGAAATGGGGAAGGCCACAGATAGATCTATTCGCTTCCCCTCTCAATCACCAGCTCAAAAAATTCTGCACAAGGACATTCCACCCACTTGCATGGAAAGTGGATTCGCTCTCCTTCAGCTGGAAAGGTCTAACAGCATATGCATTTCCACCTCTTCCCTTGATACACAAGGTATTACCAAAAATCAAGGAGGAACGTCCAAGGATAACCCTGATAGCTCCAAACTGGCCAAGACAACACTGGTACCCATTGCTGAGGAGCATGTCTCGGGACAACATGTGGCCAATACCCCTGATGCCTTTGATGTTAACTCAGAATTATTACAGCATCATGCATCCAAACCTAAAAACGTTGCAACTGACTGCATGGAACATCACATAGCAGCAACTAACCCAGAACTTTCCCAAAGGGTTAAAGACATTATCCTTGAAGCCCGCAGACCTTCAACAAGAAGGAACTATGCAGGAAAATGGAAGAGGTTTGTCATTTGGAACACTGAAAGAGGAAAAGACGTGTCAATTATTGATATGGCTAACATTCTGGAGTATCTGGCAGAGCTTCTACATTCAGGCCTGTCCTATTCCTCCATCAAGATACATGCATCAGCTATTTCAGCAGAATACAGCTTTGATCCACCTGTCTTTTCACATCCTTTACTCCGGCAGTTCCTCAGAGGAATCAAGAATGTGAAACCTCCAAGGAAACCACCATTGCCAGCTTGGGATTTGAACTTTGTGCTAGAAAAATTGACACTCGCACCTTTTGAACCAGCAGCTACAGCGGACCTACAGCATCTATCGTGGAAAACTGCTTTTCTACTGGCAATAACCTCAGCAAGGAGGGTCTCTGAACTTCAGGCCCTAATGGCAGTACAGCCCTTCCTAATCTTCCACCAAGATAGAGTGTCCATGAGGACTAATCCTACGTTTATGCCTAAGGTGATATCCAGAGTGTCTTTAAACCAGGCAATCCACCTACCTACCTTCTTTCCCAACCCACAAAACAGAGGGGAAAGAATGCTGCATTCCTTGGATGTACATAGACAGTTACGCTACTACCTGGACAGAACAAAAAGTAGCAGGAAAACTGACCAGCTTTTTGTAGCCTATGCAACAGGTAGGGAAGGAAAAGCTATTTCTAAACAGACAATCTCCAAATGGATAGGAAATTGCATACGATTCTGTTACTCCTTCCATGGAAAACCAATTCCACAGAACATAAGGCCTCATTCTACAAGGGCAACAGCCACTACCACAGCCTTCTTACGAGGAGTGGCAACCAAGGACATTATTGAGGCGGCTACTTGGACCTCCATGCATACATTTGCCAAGCATTATAACTTACCTTTGTACTCCAGATCCCGAGCAGGGTTTGCCTCTGCTGTGCTGCAAGGGATCCTAACCACACCATAATCTATTTTTTCCCTCCTCCCTTAGTTGGCTATGGTATTCTACCCAGTTGTTATGACTGCAGATGCATCCATGAAGGACATAGTACAGTTTTGTACCTACCATAAATGTAGATGTCCGAACTGGATAGCATCTGCAGTCAGCATTACCCTCCCTCCTTCCCCTCTGTGGTACTCCTAGGGTATTTACCCTCCTAATAGCTAGCTAGTGGGGGGAGTCTCTTATGGTGTATTTGTTTGTATATATGTACATACATGCTTATTTTCTGAGTTTGCCTTCTATCCTTTTGGAAACATTGGCATTTATCCAAAAATTAGCCTTCCAGGAAGGGCAACTGGCATCTGGGGCAAGAAACACTGAAGAAAATGGCGTCGGCTGATGCCTTTATACCCGGAGGCCAGCAGAGATGACGTCGGGTGAAGTGCGACATCAGCCGAAGCCGGACCCAGACTTTGGAATCCGGCCGACTGAAGGGCTGCCTGACGACAGGACAACCCAGTTGTTATGACTGCAGATGCTATCCAGTTCGGACATCTACATTTATGGTAGGTACAAAACTGTACTTTTCAGCTTCCCTGCAACATTGTTCCTGGAAGACTGTTCTTTTGTTAGCTCTTACTTCTGCCAGATGGATGTCAGAGTTATAGGCCCTTGTGGCTTGTCCTTCCATTTTAATCTTTCATGAGAGCAGAGTGTCGATGCGCACTAACCCTCCTTTTATGCCTAAGGTGGTTAATGAGCTATCATGTCACTTAATCAGTGTATTAATTTGCCTACTTTTTTTCTCCTCTCCGCAAACTGACAATAAGAGGGTGCTGCGTACTTTGGACATGCATAGACAGCTCAGGGTATATTTGGATAAGACCAAGGCTATTGGGAAATCTAATCATTTGTTTCTTTTCACCCTAGATCATTGGGACTTGCTGTATCCAAGCAAACTATTTCTTCTTGGATTTCTAATGCTATTTCTTTGTGTTACACTTTTCATGGCAAGAGCCTTCCCTTCTCAGTCAAGGCTAATTCTGCTACAGCTGTGGCGGCTTCTGGTGCTTTTTTCAAGGGCTTATATACTAATTCTATTTTTGCAGCAGCGTTATGGACTTCTGTGCATACATTTACCAAGCACTACACATTGGATGGTATCTCTAGAGCTAGGGCTGGTTTTGCTAGTGCTGTTCTTCAGGGGAAGACTCTTCTGCTCTTTCCCCCTCCCTATTTTCCTCTTGAGCATTGGCACTCTCCCATATGTTAAGAATACTGCAGCAGAGAATGTGAGGACATAGTACAGTTGTGTAAAATATTACCATAACGGTAGATGTTCTTGCTTTCACTGCTGCAGTATTCACTCCCTTCCTCCTTCCTCCTAGTCCTTTGCCTTCCTGGATGTACAGATTACTTCTTGGGCTCCTTGGACTGGTGTTCCTATTAGGACAGTCAGTTCTGACTATAGTAGGCCTGAGTGTCACCATTATGCCTAACACTATGCAAGGAGCATTTGGGTGACATTCGTCATACCTTTAAAGCAACAAGAGTCTTTGGTAGACTGGCCGGATGTCGGGCTTCCATGGCACGGATTCCCATATGTTAAGAGTACTGCAGCAGTGCAGGCAAGGACATACTGTGCAATGAAAAAGTATTTGCCCCCTTCCTGATTTCTTATTTTTTTTGCATGTTTGTCGCACTTAAATGTTTCAGATCATCAAACAAATGTAAATATTAGACAAAGATAACCCAAGTAAACACAAAATGCAGTTTTTAAGTGATGATTGTATTTATTAAGGAAAAAAAAACTATCCAATCCTACATGGCCCTACGTGAAAACGTAATTGCCCCTAAACTAAATAACTGGCTGTGCCACCCTTAGCAGCAACAACTGCAGTCAAGCATTTCGGATAACTGGCAGTGAGTCTTTCACATTGCTGTTGAGAAGTTTTGGCCCACTCTTCTTTGCAGAATTATTTTAATTCAACCATATTGGAGGGTTTCCAAGCATGAACCGCCTTTTTAAGGTCATGCCACAGCATCTCAATTGAATTCAAGTCCGGACTTTGACTAGGCCACTCCAAAACCTTCATTTTGTTTTTTTAAGCCATTCAGAGGTGGACTTGCTGGTGTGTTTTGGATCATTGTCCTGCTGCAGAACCCAAGTGCACTTCAGGTTGAGGTCACGAACTGATGGCTGGACATTCTCCTTCAGGATTTTTTGGTAGAAAGCAGAATTCATGGTTCCGTCAATCACAGCAAGTTGTCCAGGGGCAGAAGGAGCAAAGCAGCCCCAGACTGTCATACTACCACCACCATGTTTGACTGTTGGCATGATGTTCTTTTTATGAAATGCTGTGTTACTTTTACGCCAGATGTAATGGGACGCACACCTCACAAAATGTTCAACTTTTGTTTCACCAGTCCACAGAATATTTTCCCAAAAGTCTTGGGGATCATCAAGATGTTTTTTGGCAAAAGTGAGACGAGCCTTTATGTTCTTTTTGGTCACCAGTGATTTTGGCCTTGGAACTCTTCCATGCATGCCATTTTTGCCCAGTCTCTTTCTTATGGTTGAGTCATGAACACTACCCTTCACTTAGGCCCTGCAGTTCTTTAAATGTTGTTCTGAGTTCTTTTCTGACCTCTTGGATGAGTCGTCACAGAGCTCTTGGGGTAATTTTTGTAGGCCGGCCACTCCTGGGAAGGTTCACCACTGTTCCATGTTTTCTCCATTTGTGGATAATGGCTCTCACGGTGGTTCGCTGGAGTCTCAAAGCTTTAGAAATGGCTTTGTAACCTTTTCCAGACTGATAGATGTCAATTACTTTGTTGCTCATCTTTTCCAGAATTTCTTTAGATCGCGGCACAATGTCTTCCTTTTTGGGATCTTTTGGCCTACTTCACTTTGTGTGACAGTTTCTGTTTTATCTCTTGATTCAACAGGTCTGGCAGTAATCAGGCCTGGGTGTGGCTAGTAAAATTGAACTCGGATTTCCCAGACATGTTATTAACCACAGTTACTTCATGATTTAACAAGGGGGCAGTTACTTTTTCACCCAGGGCCATGTAGTTTTTTTCCCTTAATAAATAAAATCATCACTTAAAAGCTGCATTTTGTATTTACTTGGGTTATCTTTATCTAATATTTGTCTAATATTTAAATTTGTTTGATGATCTGAGACATTTAAGTGTGACAGACATGCAAAAAATATAAGAAATCAAGAAGGGGGCAAATACTTTTTCATTGCACTGTATACTGTTATGGTATGATTTTTACAAAACTGTACTTTCTCAGGTTTCTGTTATCCAGAAGAGGTATTATGAACTCCTCCAGATAGAGTTTTCCAAGCCCTCTGTTGTTCCTGCAGTTTTGGCTGCCCTCCTGGATACCTTTTCAGCAGTTTCTGTAACCCTTGGTTGTCAGCCCCCTGCTCCTAAGAAGCCTGATAGATTTTACAAGGTGCCAGCTGATTGCAAATTTCTGTATAAATGCCCTTCTGATGATCCTTCTGTGGTCTCTCCTGTGACAAATCCTCCAAGCTTTTGCTCCCTAATAAGCTACTTTCTTCAGATAAGGATAGTAGGGCCATGAAGGGGCTGGGCTAAAAGATCTATACTGCTGCCACACACTGTCTTTTAGTGCTATTAATTACCAGACTCTCATGACCAGGTATGTTTTGGCCCTCCTCTCAGGTGATTTCTGAGGGGAAGGCTTTGCCCCTTTCTTGTTGGGTTATACCTCTCAAGTTGCCTGCCACTGTATTAAATGCAACTGTGACGCAGCTGATGCCTCCTCCAGGTTCATTGCTTTTATTTCTTTTATGAGGCATTACTTTTGACTTCATTTTCAGGCTTTGCCTGATGACATTAAGGCCAAATTATTGGCTGCTCCCTTGGAGATCAAATGAAGCAAAAGATTTCCTCCCTAGAGGACAAGAACATTTCCAAACATTTATTAGACCTTTCCCATTCCACCTCCCAGGTGGCTAGACACTCATTACACTGCAGCTGTGATGCTGTAGAGGTCTCTAGCTGAGCTGCAGTATCTTGTTCTGTCATTAGAAGGCATACTTTGTTTAGGGAACAGACCCTACCAGGCCATGTCAAATCCAACCTTCTGGATGCACCCATGGATAAGGACTTCCTGTTTGAGCCAAAAGCTGAGGCTGTCCTCAAAAAGATGGAAGGTAAAGCAAAATCTGTCAGACTGTCTAGGACTTCTTCCAAGTTCAGCCTCCTGGGTTTAGTAAGAATTAAAAAAAAAAAAAAAAAAAAAAAAAAACAGCAGGCCGGCACTACAAAGCTCTAAAATACTAGTGTATTTAGTACAAATGCAAGAAAAGTCTTTCACCACTTAAGGCTTCTTCAGGCAAGAACAATCTTTTATCCCTGTGACCAGAGACGATATAGCAGATTATTTAACAGAATTTAAACCGTTTGTTAGAAGTTTGAATCTCCAGTTGGCGTTTGGAGATAAAGCTTCAGACTTTTCTAACAATGAATGCAATAATTTAAAGAGATGCAGCACCTTTGTCTCTATATGTAATCCACTTGTAGCTGCTTTTGAAGAAGCAGTAGAGAGAGACATTTATGAGTTTATGGCTACAAATGACACCAAATGTTTTTATAATTTGTCAAAGAAACAACAATTAGCAATAAAATATTTGTTTTCAGATAAAGACACTGCCATGGCATAGTACTTCTGAATACTGCTTAGTATGATTCAAAGATGTATGAAATGCTTGAGTCACAGGACTATGAATTAATAGATAAATGTTGCATAAATCGTATCATAACTTCAGTAAACAACAATGTTTATGAAATGCACCTTAATGGTCAAATTATACTAGATGTGCTGGACGTTTTTCATGATAAGCATCCAAGGATTTAATTTATTTATGGAATTCCTAAAATTCATAAGTCCTAGCACAGCTCCACCATTGAGACCAATAGTTTCAGCTACTGGTTGGCTTACAGAGCCTATATCTAAATACATAGAATCTAGACTGAAAGTAACTTTAAACTATTTGACTACTATCATTAAAGACAGAACACAGTTTTTAGAAGAACTGTTTACTTGGTCATGTAAAAGACAATATTGCTGACTGCTATTTTGTTTGTTTAGATGTAGATGCCCTTTTTACTTCCATCCCTAACAGTGTAGGTCTTGAATTTTTAAGGGAATTTATTACACATTTTGCTATTTTTAATGCTGCTGAAACTGAAATGCTTTGTGCTTTGATATAACTAGTTTTAGAAAATAATATATTTTTGTTTCATGATAAAATGTATAAGCAATGTAAGGGTGTTGCCATGGGCACTCCCATGACTAGCAGTTACGCAAATGCAGTAGTTAATAATTTTGTATTGAAATGCATTCTGGATGGAAGTACAAATGTACATAAAAGTAATAGATCGTTTTATAAACATTTTGTAGATGATCTTTTCCTTATATGGAACAGTTCCTTAAATGGTTTCTATGAATTCATTGAATATCTACACTCCACTTCTAGTTTTTTACGTTTTAAATATACTGTGCACTGTACCCAAATAGATTTTTTTGGATATCAGATTAAAAATGCGAATGACTTCATTGATAACTATTTTATTTAAAAAGAATGTAAAGAAAAATACTTATTTACATAAAAGCAGTATGCACCCCCACATATTTTTAATAATTTAGTTAAAAATCAGCTTACTATGGTGGCAAAACTGAATACTAATAAGGATAATATGGACAGACAGTTAAACACTATGACTGAAGATTTTTTTCTTAGAGGTTACAACAGTGAAGCTATACAAAGATTTTCTATGCAAATAAGGAACAGTTATAATCAAGAAATGTTTCCAGTTTTTCCTGAAAGAAATTTATTAACTAAAGGAAATAGAAAAAAAAGTAATGTTCCAGCTATCCAAAATAATCAAAGAACTTTTAGATGTATTTTACCTTTTGATAAAAATGCAGAAAATGTTCAACAAATGATTAGACAACATTGGACCATATTGAAGCATATATCAGCTTTTAAAGACCTTACTTCTAGTCATTTGTTTTTTGGATATAAGAACTTAAGTAATATTAAACATAAAGTATGCTGTAAGGAACAGGAAAAGTAATCTAGATTAGATAGAATAAACTGGGCACTCAGAAATGTTTAAATTGTAACTATTGTAAGTATATTTTTTCTGAACCTTATATTATACATCTAGTCTCACAGAAAATTTTCCATTCAAGAACTCAAGGGACTTGTAACACCACAGATATTATTTATATGTGTAAATGCATCCTTTACAGTGCATTTTATGTAGGAAAAACAAACAGGAAACTTAAAGTACGTAGAATGCTTCACACTATTGCTTTATATGGACACATTAGAGATTTAGATTCTTTATACTACAGAATATACACGAGATTATTGGGGGGATATACTAAATTACACTGAGGTAGTAGAGAATAAGTGGATATTACGATTTAAAACTCATGAATATCCTTGTTTAAATGAGGGCATAACCATTAAACCTACAGTTAAAGAAAGACATAGGCAAGGATTCACGAAGCCTCCGTGTAAGAGTTAACTCTTACACGGAGGCTGCAGTTAAACGGAGTGATGTCAGCATGCTTTGCATATTCATGAGAGCATGCTGAATCACACCTAAGTCTAACACGGTCTGTGTAAGACAGTAGGGGGCCTGTCCGTAGGCTGAGCCCTGCAAGCGGACACGCCCCCAGAAGTGTAAAAGTGCCCAAAGTAAACACCCACAACAGAGTCCACGGAAATGTGAATAAACACAACACAACACATGCCCCCACAGACTATGAACATAAAATATATATAAATGAACATGTTATATATTTTTAAAATTGTAAAGATGTTTAACCGTGAGTGCTCGTTTGCTGGTGTGCCCGTAGCGCAGCTACAGTTAGCAGTCAGTGGGAAAGCATATAAGAACTAAATATGCAAAATAAGCCAGGAAGCAATAGCGTAGCGGTAGAGATGTTGGCTGAAGAGCAGGCATTCATGGTTCGAGCCCCCACAACACCAATTTTTTTTTTTTCAAAATAAGCAGGAAACAAGTCCCTGACAAATATGTACACATAAAACCACAAATTTATGTAAAATGTAATGAAGTAGCCCATTTATATTGAAGACATGTGAGGTAACAAAAGAAGAAAAAATGCCAGATGTGCTCATAGCTGAGCTACAGTTTAACAGAGTGAGTGCCTGTGCCCGTAGATGAGCAGTGGTTTAACTGGTGCAAAATGAGTGCCTGTAGCTGAGCAGTGGTCTAACACGCTAAATCTATGTGCCCCTAACTGAGCTAAGCGTAATATGCGTGCCGATAGCCAAATGAGGCTTAAACCAGCATATCCCGTTTGCGCGGAGCTGCGCACCGCGCAAACGAGCTAACCAACGGGCAACGTTGAGCAAGCCGTATCAAAACTGCCTTTACACAGATACACCCCTCAGCATGTCTAGACAGTCATGAAAAATAAAAAGCAGTGGCCAGGTTCGAACCCAGGATACTATACACCATAGTCAAGGTACCAAACCACTAAGCCATGACAGCAGTACCTAGAAATGCAATAATAGCTAATATATAGGAATGAATACAAACTGGAGCATGACAATGCAGGTTTACTGAAGTTGATACAATTCCAAAATGGCCAATCACAGATATGTGCAGGAAAAATGGACTATATAAGCCCCATAGGCGGGAATACACAGCATAAACGATTGTAGAACTGACCTGCAGGCAGAATGACAGGAGTAGGAGAGGGTAGTTGCTTCCGAGCACAGAGGTGGGGTGTTGAGTCCAGGTACATGGTCTGGCTCCTAGTCCATAATCATGAGGCCCAACTCATGCAGGGCCAGGTCCTGTGGGGAGCATACAGGGCCGAGGCGTGGGACCGGTTGGCTCATGATCTCACCAGTGCCACAGGGATTCCAAGGACTGGTGAGCAGGTCCGTCACCACCATGCGGACCTGAAGAGACGCAAGCAGGACCAACTGAACCTTTGGATCCAGGAGGCCCGACAAACACCCAACGCCCCACTACTGAGTAAGTAACATTTAATTATATATGTAAGAAATTAAACTAGCTGATATTATGGAGATGTGTATTCCAATATTACTTCATTTATATTACAGCTGCAGGTGTCCGTTCTGCGAACCGCAGAGCCTATAGCGATAGGCTGGTGCGGTTGCGCCACCAGGCAGGTCAGTAATCCACTACCAGTAACTGTAAAGAAATATAAAAGTATGACAGTTAGCAAAAGAGTGCAGTGTAGTCAGTAAGGAATAAAATCTGCAAGTAACAGCGTGAAAGTGTATGCAAGTATTGCTTGATTACAAAAGTGTGTTTCAGCCTGTAAGTTAAACCAAAAAATGAAACTGTCTGACATATATTCTGAAATAAAAATGCCCTACCTGTAAGAAAATAGTACACAACCTGCAGCAGGCTGAAAGGTATAGCTGCAGAAGATGATGAAATCACATGTCTGAAATATATCCCTGTGGAAATACTGAAACATGACAGAAGTGAGACTGCTGGAAAGGATTGTAATAACTACTGGTCAAACATGTCAAAAAAGCCTAGAAGTACCATCCTGAATAGTAAAATGAAAGCAAGTGAGAGAGTGCGAGAAAGTGTCATGAATCCAGCAATACAGTAGTAATAACCCCTGAATAAAGTGTACTGCAGTCAAGACAGAATGAAATGCATGTGAGATTCAAAACCAAACAGCAAAATCTGTTCAAAGTGTTGCTGCATCTGGAATGTGTATCCCAAAATCTGGATATGTTGCTCTCAGTCTGCAATATGCAGATAGGATGATTGTCTGATATACCAAACATCCACACTTGTCTACAGCTATATAAAGCAAATGTAGCAGGATGATGTAGCTGAACAAAGCTAGATATGAATGTGTATGAAGAACCATAAAATGTATATTGATGTTGCAGTAACAGTCCTATCACCAAGTTGAAATAGTTATCATATAGGAAACTGTAGTTAGAACAGTAGTGTGTATGTAACTGTAGCTATTAGAAATGTACAGCATATGTATTGTTATTCGAAGGTGTTAATATTACTTTCTTTACCCCACCCTATAACCACATATAACCCATTCCACGTGAAAATGGTATGTGCAATCACAATTAACACCCCTGGACGTTTGTCCTGTTGGGTCATATATATTTGCATGGCCGTTGATGCATCTGCCCTGTTCATACATCCACACCTGATGGCCTGTTGCCATCAATTAACCCTGCATGTTGTTGGACTGTGTATTTCTGTTCAAATTATGCATGTGTTATGCACGCTATTCAATGGTGTGAATATCTGGGTGTTTGGTTAATGGGAATACTAATGCATGCTGTTACAACTAATTGTGAATGGTATTATATGTCACTAACCCAAACTGTCATGACATAATGCAAAACATAGGACAACAGGGAAGGCAGGTTCCAGCGGACCCACCTCTCCCACCTCAGCTGGCGAGTGCACCTGGTACTAGTGCCGAGTCCGGACCCTCCTCCGGTGGCCCTGTGCCACCTGCGGGTGGAAGCGCTGCAGGGGATGGGGCTCACCCCCCCTCTACAAGTGTGGCCGGAGGAGAACCACCACTCACCCTCCGTAGCGTCCGGACTATGGTGCGTAGGGAGATTCGGGACTCTGTTCTCGAGCCCGTACACCAGCTCAAGGCACGGGTGGCGCAACTAATGGGCATGCCTGTTGCCCCGCCTACACAGCTCCCAGCACAGCCCCGTCCTGGGCAGTGAAGGAACAGTGGCAACTGCCTATGGGTGGGGATATCAGTTCCACTGTTGCCATCTGTGGGCTCATGGGCTCTGGATATCCAAACCTCCGTCCCAGTCAATTGCGTAACCCCCCCACACTTGTCATACACCGCCCCTGTATGCGTCTTGTTTGTCTTGTCTGTTTACCTACCCAACCTACCTCTCCAGCTGTACCGACTTCCTTCACCTGACATACCACTCTCACCTGAAAAAAAAAAAAAAGGGCACTCTGTACCCACAAAAAAATTACGCCCCATACATAGCTGCCCATTCCGCACACATGTCTGCTGGACATGGAACCTATCAATTACAATTGGCTGTACAACAAGTATTATTGTTGTCCTGACACCTCTCTCAGGGGTGGAAGGTTTCAAATGTCACACCAAATTACATACATATGCACAGCTGTTGCTGATGAAGAAATGGGCAGCTATGGGCCTTACCTACATCCCTCCTGCACATCCCAAGCTTGTTTCCCTACTGTCTTACCCTCTTTATGACCCCCTTTTCACCACTTTCCTGTCTCCCCATTTTCTTTTCTTTCAAAGAAAATAGCGGTGTCTTGTAAGAGTAAGCACGTTTAGCGGTTGTAGCGGGTGTGCGCTTGTGTGAGCTAACAGCCAGTGCGCATGCGTGAGCTCCGCGCAAACCAGCGCTAACCCGGTTACAACTGCTTAAAAGTGCCTTAGTCACTTTGATTGACAGGTCCTGTACTCAGTTCAAAAGCAAAATAAAATCCCACTGTCAGTCCCGAACCCAGGACCTTGGAAACAGTAGTCTGCATGACTTACCACTAAGCCATGACTCTTATACAAGAACATTGTGCTAAAATAAATATATCATGTAATAGTAGGAATGAATGTAAAGGGAATATAGATGTGTAGTACACAAAGCATGCCATTTAGAATTACTATCAAAACTAGTGGATTTCCATAATAGTAGTGTGTGAACAGAAACAGCCATGCTAGTTGGAAGCTAGTAGGTAATAATGTCACTATAGCACCTTGCAAGCCACACACATACTCACAGCAGGATAATCACTGCCCATACCCCACAACCTCTTACAGGAACACATCTGGATCAAGTAATAAAATATGTGGAGCAAAGGCCCAAAACCAGGGACACATTACAAATAATGTTGCAACAAACGCAGACAGTTCAGAGAGTAACAGGGTCTGCACTTTGTGGGATGTTTGGAAGGGTATGAAGTCTGAAACTTGAATGTTTGTCACCATATTCTGACTTGAGCCCAGAGTGATTTACCAGAAAAAGGTGTGCATGAGATATTGACCAAAATATGAGGCAGAAATGTGGACAACCTGCAAGTATTTGTACACATGAGAGGTCTGACACCACCATATTTGAATAGTTAAGAGCCTAGACATAGCAACAGTGAATGACTTACAGGGATGCCCCACAGACTCCATGTGAAATGTACAAACAGTAGGCAGAACGGTGTAACACATGCAATGGTAACTATGGAGTCCTGAAAGTATTCACCACTTCCATGACAGAAAAAGTGTAGCAATACATATGCTCATGCTAACCCACAGTCACAACTGCAGCATACCAGACATTTTAATGGGCGTACCCCACTGATATGTACCATTCCATGAGGCACATAACAGATGAACCTGAAAGTCTCTGGGGCCTGCTCAGCAGCATACTCAAATACCCTAATAGATGTCAAGGCCCACACCATGGCCAGACCACACTGCATGCTGTAACACCCTAGCAGATATAGCAAGCATTCCAAGGTGTGAATGTACATAGAAAATAGGAAAGCTACAGCAGCACACTACAGTCAGGACACCTAGCAGGCATACAAGTAGTGACTGTAAAGGGCAACTATTGAAGCCTTAGCAACAAAGTGCAAGCAAAAGTGAAAAGAAAGCACACACACTCACACATTAACAGTAGTAGTAGTTGTAGGTGTCAGTGTACATACACAGTTAGTACAGGAAACTGGAGAAATGAATGGAGGAATGTTAATCTACAGCACGGCTGGAAATATGAGAGAGATACCAACCTTTACACTCACAGAACATTGTCCACAGCATAACAGCATGGCCCCTGCCCTTAAAATCTGAAAGGGCTACGCCTATCTCACATACCTTTTTATAGCACTGTTCTGAAATCACAGTGAGAACTGCAATCAGTACACAACTGGCTGCATGCAATTAGCAAATGCTGGCTAACAACTGGTGCAGAGGCCATCACATGGGCATATGCAGATACTTACAAAAGTATGCTGTACTCCCAGTCCACACAATGCAATACTTTCATTGCACCCTGCGAAGGACGTGAGAGACAGACAGACAGAGAGAGACAGAGACAGAGAAAATTGCAATTAAGCAGACACAAACAAATTGTTCAGCAACAGCCACCTGAAAGCTGACAACTGGGAAGTGGAGCAGCAGGACAGAGAACCAGACAGCAACACAAGCAGCTGTGACAAACACAGGTAATGTAAAGTAATACTATAAAGGTCTACATACTGTGAACCCTCCATATGTGTCATTGGTCTGTATCCATATGTATATGAAGATGTGTAAAGGGCAGGGGACATACAGCAACTATCAGTGAAGGCTGTACATACATTTGTATGTGAGAGCATCTATGTGCACATATCAATGTTAGTTGATTGTAGGTTGTAGTGCCATGTGCAAAGTAGGTTTCACAGTTATGTATGTTTAGCAGTATGTTAGTGTGTGTATACAGTATGGTAGACAAACATGTTGATATACCTGTCTAACATATGGATACGTATGTATGTCAACATATGTATGTGTGTGTATGTATGTATATATATATATATATATATATATATATATATATATATATATATATATATATATATATATATATATATATATATATATATATATATATGATATGCATATATGTATACATACATAGAGAGAGAGATGTAGGAATACATAGACAGATGTAGATAGAATATTGTACAAACATATATATGTAATGCACACATACAGATATAGATATATGTAGATACATATACATAGACAGACTGATCTGACTATCTACAGGTATGACTGTATATGACGACCTTCAACACAGCCTGTCCCACCCCCTCTGTGTCCCCCCCCTTCTCCACATCTATAGCAATATATGTACATCAGTATATATATATACACATATATATATATAATATATATATATATATATATATATATACATATAGATATATACATATAGATATATCTATATACATATATATATATATATATATATATATATATACACATATATATATATATATAGAGAGAGAGAGAGAGAGATGTATATAAATTCTGAGTGAGGCACATGTGTACAGATGTATTGCAACAGGTGCCTGGTGACAAAGGCATGGAGTGAACGCCAGTGTCAAAACTGGAGTACCATACCACATTCCAAATCACCTACACCAGTAACCACCAGATATGTGATTGGCTGCCCACCACTGCATGTGTCAGGGGTGAACAGGGTCATAAATGTGTACAATAGTGGCCCCAATGATATTCGCAGTGACACACTATCTCTGGAATACCTGCACATGGTATGTGTCAGCGAACATGGTGTGTCAGCATTGGACATGTAGGTCGGTGTACCCCTCCACACCACATAATGGATGCCATGGTATGGACCTCACATGACAGCTACAGATATGGAGAAGGACACAGTGACATGTACAACATTGTGACAATGCACTCAAACACATTACCAATGCACAGTGACTGACAACACCACAGAGTACACATATACTACCCACATAGAGGTTACCACTCCCGGATATACATATGTAAGTCACACCCATGACAGATGTCCAACAACCATAGTAACACCTCACACCATCCACAACCTAAATGACTGCTGTGTGTCATCCGTGCCACTGCAATAGTGTGCACATGTGGAGGTAAAAGTTCCTACCCACAGATAAGACATACCCTGCAATAAACCACACAGTGTTAAGAAGCAAGACTCCCCATGAGTACATGTCACACATACCCCTGCTGAATGTTAGTCAGATAGGTAATATGCCATATGAGTCACCCTGTGTAACTGTGTGACAGCAGCAGGTACCATCACACCACGTGTCACAATGGTCAGGGTAGCAGAACAGTACGCTGCTGTAGTCCCAGGGCAATAGCATATTGTATAGTATTGTATTGTAATGTAATGTATTGTGTTGTATTGTATTGGTATGTTGAGGTGCCTCCTTCGTGGAGTGGAACCACTGCTGCTGTGTGCCAGTGTACAGGTACATATCCTGTAGTCAGGCTAGTGTTACATAGCACTTCTATATGTGTGTTTAGCTCCTGTCAGACTTTATGTAGCATGCAACTGGGGATACCATCAGGTCCCATTCATGTTGTGTATTCTGCTGTCCTGAGGGTGGCTCTCACCTGGACATCTGTGATGACAGGGAGGTTACAGTCAGCTAGGATAACTATGTCTTATTTTTTGGGAGAGGGCGGGGTGACAGCTGAACTGAACCTGTCTGCCACAATGTTGTCAATATCTGTGGTGTCAGTGAAATATGTGTTGTTGTGTACTAACTATGGGCATAGAGGATGGATCCTGACCAGGTTGCTAACATAACTGAAGAAGGCCTTCTGGTTATCTGTAGTGTCCCTCTTGATTTCCCTCTCAAAGTTGCCCATGGATGTTTGTATGATGGAAAATAGATCCTTACTAGTGCTGCTCAGACATGCCCTCCCTTTATGGAATTATGCTCTGTCTTGCAGTAGCTTCCATCTTCTGTAATACAATCTGTCTATGGCTAGGGTCCACCAGACAGGATGCTGTCCCTTTGTGGAGAGTGTCTTGGTCATATATGGGATTGCATGATCCATGCATTCTCGGAGATGTCTGTAGAAAGCAATTGTGTAGGGGTCAGCATTGTGGGTTGTATCTGCCACTGGCCCAGTGGGCTGAAAGGATACCATGTCACTGTTACAAAGTGTAAAGTTTGCATCTGTAATGTTATTCACTATAGTCGTTTGTGCTGGTGGTCTAGGTGGGATATGTATATCCAGGGCAATCAGTGTGTGGTCAGCTCACAGTAATTGATGATGTAGGCCATACAGTACCTAGATACAAACCCCCAGAGTGAGGAGGTGCTCTTGACCTGAATCAGTGTTCTGACTGCTGGGGTTTGATAGTATGTCGTATGGAGTGTGCCAGGTACTGTTGCACAGTTGCTGGCTGAGCACTGATACCTGGCCATTTACATGTGTATCCACCAATAGACAGACAGATGCTACATATGTGAGATATGTTGTATCACAACAGTCGAGTAGCATGTGTAGTATGTGTGCCAAATTCTGCTGACATATATTGCTGATATCAGGTTATTTTCTTTCTCAGGTACATGGCCCACCCGCGGAATCCCACTTACTCCACAGCTGAGGATGAGGAGATACACCAGACCCTGGTGCGGGATTATGCAATACTCTTTTCCCACACCAGCCAGAATCAGCAGGAGAGGGCTGCACTGTGGCAAGACCTTGTCCGTCGGGTAAATGACATAGGCACGCATAACAGGACATATGAGCAGGTACGACATCACTGCAGTGATTTAATCAGACATGTCCGTCAGCGTGCGTCGGATATCTACAGGCAACAGGTCGCCACAGGTGGTGGGGTGGCTACACATCCCCCACTCACCAGACTGGAGGGATTACTCATGAGTGTAGTGGCTCCAGTCCGCCAGCAACAACAGCAGCAGCAGACATGCATTATGATGGAGGCTGGAGCCACGCAGCAGCAAGACAGTGAACGTGCAGGTAATATGCCATATGTATAGTTGACTGTTGTGTATACTGGTAGTTAATGCATGTGTGAGGTGTGTCCTTGGTTTGTAGCTGTCACCATAGTATTTAATGTGCAAGTATGATATCCTCAATATTAGCAGCTGACCTGTGAAAGGCGACTGTTGTACTACTGACCTCTATCATACTCAGTAACAATGGCGCAGTTGTGCCCACTGACATTAGTTTCTTCACGTCTGCAGGTCCCTCTGGTATAACAGCAATGCAGCCTATCCATGCTGGTGAGTGTGTATTAACAATTCCTGTATTAGTCTTGATAGTAATAGTACTATTTGGCTCACTTAGTAGTGTTCTTTGTATGCATGTAGGTGTGTCTGTGTCTGTGTGTAGATATCACGCATACTGCGTACTGTACAATTGTGTGAAACTGTGTGCACGTGTGCATGTGTGCACCTGTGCACATGTGCATGTGTGCACCTGTGCACCTGTGCACGTGTACATGTGTGCACCTGTGCATGTGTGCATGTGTGCATCACTGGTAATGTGTAGACATTGTAAACTGTGTTTCCTGATGTTCTTCATCTCACATTGCTGCAGTCCTAACACTTGGGTAGTCCGCTGTCCCTCATTCGGCCCGAATATCAGAGCATAAGGCTGACGTCGGTCAGGGCGCATTTGACTGACATCAGAACGTCAGGGTACAAATGCGCATGACCGACGTCATATCCTCAGTCTTTTTTGCCGCATGGTCCGATGCAGAAGCAGTGTTGCAAGTGCCGTTCGGCGTTCTGAAATTTTTCGAATTCGGAGTTTCAGACCGAAGTCAGAGTTGGTTAAGTACCCCGTTGGGGAATATTTTGGTTTTTTCTTGCCTCAGTGGTTTACCGGATGTCAGAAAAAGTGAATAACTGTATTTCTTGTGGGAAACAGATACCGCATAGAGATTATCATAATTTGTGTATACCTTGTTTAGGACCTGAGCACGACGTTGTTGGTTGCCGCTTTTGTGCTAGGTTTAATAAACGCACTATAAAGCGGAGGTTGGATTGTGCAAGGTTGGTCTTTGGGAAGCGGTGCAATTACAAAATGCCGTCGGATGCTCCGACGCCGGCTTCCGCAAAGAAGTGCAAGGACAAGGCAGTTAAACCTAGGTTAGAGGAGTCGTCCGAACCGGACGCCAGTTCTTTAGAGGTGTCAGTGGAACCGGTGGTTCCGACGGAGGCCTCTCTGGAGACCCAGGGAGAAACTTTGATTCTACAGGATGTGGCCTCCCAGGAGGCAGGGCAAGCTGTAGGGGCTTCTCAAGTAACTGTACTCCCCTCCCTTGCTAAGAGGTCTAGGCCCTCTCTTTCTGCATCCAAGGCTTCTCCTAGAGGCAGGCCTAGTTTAGCTTCGGTGGGTGTCACTCCTAGTTCTTCAGGTGCTGTGCCCAGGAAGCACATGCTCAAAATGGCAGAGGATTTAATTACTTTAATTAGGGGCTCTATGCCCCCTCCTGATAAGAGGCCTAGGATGGAACCTGTGTTGGGGGATTATGAGCAGGCTTCGGATGTGTCTGAGTCTTCGGCTGAAGACTTGCAGGAGTATTCTCATTATTCTGACTCTGATATGGATGATTCTACTCCTTCTGCTTCTCCTCCTGAGGATTTTTCTTTTTCAGAGACCCTTCACTCCATGAGAGAGCATTTTAAATGGGAAGATCAGGATTTCTCTGATTCCAGGAAAAGGCTTAGGGAATTTTTGTTTTTACCCCAGCATAGGCCTTTAGCTATTCCTCCTGTTCTGAATGTGGTGGAAGATGTGTTTGCAGAGGCTTCTCTTAATTCTGATTCTTTGCCTCCTGCTCCTGTTAAACCGGATAGGTATTACAGGGTGCCTGAAGCTCATAAGTATCTTTTTAAGAGTCCTAGGGCGGACCCAGAAACTGTTAGCCAGGGGCCTAAGGGTGTTAAGGCTTCTGTGGTCAAAAATCCGGTTCCTGCAGATAAAGAGGCCAGGGCCTTGGATAGGTGGGGAAAGAAAGTTTATACTTCTTCCACTCTAGCCATGAGAGCTTTGAATTGCCAGTTTCACATGTTGAAATATCAAAATTATCTCCTTTCTCAGTTGAAATCTAAGGTTGATGCCCTGGCGGAAGGTATTGACTGTAAAGAGTTACAAGATTTAGTGCATGTTTCTGAGCAGGTGGGTAAGCATTCTTTGCAATGTGGTTTTGATGCTGTACAGGCCTCGTCTAGGGTGGCTGCCACTGGGTCAGTTCTTCGCAGGCATGCCTGGCTGAGGGATCAAAATTTATCCGACCATGTTAAAACTAGGATTTTGGATGCCCTTTGCAATCTGATGTCTTGTTTGGTTCTCCTGTTGAGGCAGTTTTAAAGAAAATGGAAGATAAGGCTAAGTCTATGCAGACTGTTAAAGATTTTTTGCAGGTTCAGCCTCCAAAGTTTAGTAGAAATTGGCCTACTAAAGGGTGGACGTATCCTTCTTATGATTCCCAGTCTAGGGGTAGATCTAGACGTGGCAGGGGCAGAGGTCAGGGCTCTTTCAGGCCCAGAACAGGAGTTCTCCTGCACAGTCTTCGGTGAGGGCAGGGTCAGTCCTTTCGTAAACAGACCCAATGACCTACCTTTTCAGCTGCCAGAACCTTCTCGCCTGGCAGCACCTTTGGGAGGAAGGTTGGCACTTTTCAAAGAAAATTGGAGTTTGATTACCCAAGACAAATGGGTACTGGATATCATACATCACGGTTACAGGTTTTATTTCCATACCTTGCCTCCTTTCAAAGGCATGCCAGACATTCCTCCTCAACAAAGAATAGAGGCTCACAAGCAAATTTCACTGCTACTCCAAATAGGGGCCATACAGCCGGTTCCTTTGCCAGAAAGGGGCCTAGGATTTTATTCTCGCCTGTTCCTAGTCCCAAAGAAGGGGAACACGTGGAGACCAATTTTGGATTTGTCTATCCTCAACACTTTTCTGGACATTCCCAAGTTCAAAATGTTGACGTTGCAGCAGCTTTTACCTCTGCTGGGCAAAGATCATTGGATGGTAACTTTGGATCTCAAGGAGGCTTACCTTCATGTTCCTATCAGACTAAGTTGCAGGAAGTATCTGCGTTTTTGAGCTGGGACTTCTCACTATCAGTTCTCTGCATTGCCCTTTGGCTTATCTACTGCGCCCAGAGTGTTCACGAAAGTTCTGGCTCCAGTGATAGCTTTCTTCAGGCTAAAAGGAATACAGATCTATCCTTATTTGGACGACTGCCTGATTCTGGCTCAAGGAAGGGAAGAGCTTCTTCATCATTTGGAATATGTGATAGCAGTGCTAAGATGCCTGGGGTATTCTGTGAACGAAATAAAGTCCAGTCTAGTACCCTCTCAAGACATGTGCTTTCTGGGTGTGAGACTGAATACAGCATCCCAGATGGCCTTTTTAACCCCGGACAAACAAAAGAGTCTATCCCTTTACTTCCATCAGCTATCTCATCAGTCCGGGCTGACTGCAGAGACAGTCCTTCAAGCCTTAGGGTTCATGGCATCTTGTATTCTGGTGCTTCCCAATGCCAAACTGCATATGAGGAAGCTACAATGGTATCTCAAAAATGCATGGACACAGCACTGCCAGGATCTGGACACTGTCATTCAAATAATACCTTGCATTCAAAAGGAATTTTTGTGGTGGGCTCAGGAATGTCACCTAAACAAGGGACTCTCTGTGACCCGGCCAGAGGCGAGTCAGATTTTAACGACAGATGCCTCAGACATAGCTTGGGGAGCTCATCTAAATGGAAAGTGGATACAAGACAAGTGGCCTGCCAGACTACAACATCTACATATCAACATGAAGGAGATGTTGGCAGTCCAGTTTGCATTAATTGCTTTCAAGGATTTACTTCTTCCAGGGCAGGTGTTGATTCTAACAGACAACACAACTGTCATGTGGTACATCAACAAGCAAGGGAAACACATTCTTATCCTCTATGCAGGCAAGCAATGATTTTGTGGGAGACTGCTCTCAGTTTACAACTAAGTCTTCAGGCAAGGTTTCTGCCGGGAGCACAGAACTCCTTAGCAGATGTGTTAAGCAGACAAATCATGGATCCCCACGAGTGGAAACTGGATCTTCATGTATTTCAGAAATTGACAGTGTCCTGGGGAACTCCAGACATAGATCTGTTCGCTTCTCCACTAAACAACCAGCTGCCAAAGTTTTGCACAAAGCGGTTTCATCACACAGCTTGGAAAGTGGATGCTCTTTCTTTCAGTTGGAAAAATCTTCATGTGTATGCCTTTCCACCTCTGCCTCTCCTCCCAAAGGTACTTCTGAAGGTCAGACAGGACAAGCCAAGGATGATTTTGATAGCTCCAGATTGGCCTCGACAGCACTGGTATCCACTTCTGAGAAGTCTAGTACGGAAGCCTCCATGGCCTTTGCCTTTGATTCCACATCTGTTGTCCCAGGAGGACAGTCATTTGCTCAATGTCAAACTTCACTCTCTTCACCTAACAGCATGGCATATTCTGTTTTAAACCATAGAGGGTCTCCACTTCCACAACAAGTTTTGAATGTGATTTTGGAAGCTAGAAGGCCTAGTACAAGGAAAGTGTACGCAGATAAATGGAAGAGATTTTTATTTTGGAGTGCAGCTAAGGATTTGGATGTTTCTGAGCCTGATTTAAGTGTGGCTCTTCAATATCTTACTGAGTTATTGGACAAAGGTTTGTCCTTCTCTTCTATTAAGATTCATGCTGCAGCAATTTCAGCTCACTACGATTGTGACCCACCATTGTTTTCTCATCCTTTATTCAAGCAATTTCTCAGAGGGGCCAAGAATATAAGACCCCCACGAAGAGCTCCTACTCCTGCTTGGGATCTCAATTTTGTGTTGGAGAAACTCACTCTACAACCTTTTGAGCCTGCAGCTACTGCTGAGTTGAAATATTTGTCATGGAAGACTGCTTTTTTGTTGGCCATTACCTCTGCAAGAAGGGTTTCTGAATTGCAGGCCCTTATGGCAGTTGAGCCTTTCTTAATTTTTCACAAGGATAGGGTATCTTACGCACAATCCCTCCTTTATGCCTAAAGTGGTTTCTAGTGTGGCTTTAAACCAAACTATTCATTTGCCTACTTTTTATGCAAATCCCCAAACTAAAGGGGAAAAGATTTTGCACACCTTAGATGTTCACGGGCAGTTGCGATATTATTTGGACAGAACTAAAGGGTTCAGACAATCTCAGCAGTTATTAGTTCCTTTTGCTTTGTGCTCTCAGGGCAAGCCTGTGTCAAACCAAACTATTTCTAAGTGGATTGGGTTTTGCATTGCTTTCTGTTATTCCCATCATGGCAAAGAAATTCCAGCTGGGATTAGACCTCATTCCACTAGGGCTACTGCCACTTCAACAGCTTTTTTGAGGGGGGTGGCTACTAAGGATATTTTGGAGGCAGCCACTTGGAGTTCAGTGCATACCTTCTCTAGGCATTACCACCTTCCCTTGTATTCTAAATCCAGGGCTGGTTTTGCCACTGCTGTGTTGCAGGGCATTTTGGCAGCTCCTGCTTCATAATAGTTCAGCCATCCTCCCTTACCTCTGCTTTGGGATTCTACCCAAGTGTTAGGACTGCAGCAATGTGAGATGAAGAACATAGTACAGTTTTGTACCTACCATAAATGTAGATGTTCGAAGATCCACATTGCTGCAGTCCAATTTACTGTCCCTCCTTCCCCTCTGTTGTTTGAGGTGGTTGTGTGGGTTGGGTTATCCATCTGAGGTAAATTGCTTTTTGGATATTGCATTTTGTATATATTGTATATATTATACATATTTTTGGTGTTAGACTAGCTGTTGGTTTAGTTGTGGTCTTTGGGTTTGGACCTTTCTTTTTAGGGTCTTCTGACATCTGGGGCAAGAAAAGACTGAGGATATGACGTCGGTCATGCGCATTTGTACCCTGACGTTCTGATGTCAGTCAAATGCGCCCTGACCGACGTCAGCCTTATGCTCTGATATTCGGGCCGAATGAGGGACAGCGGACTACCCAAGTGTTAGGACTGCAGCAATGTGGATCTTCGAACATCTACATTTATGGTAGGTACAAAACTGTACTTTTCCCTCCCACAGGTTCTGGTGCTGCTCTGGTGTCATGTAGCAGGGAACCTGAATCAGGTGCCGTGGGTACTGATAATGATGACATCTGTGTAATGGCACAGGAAGGTATGCCATGGTCCGCCATTGGTCAGCCAATTGACAGTACACAGCTGTCGACCCCATCAATGCGCACAGTTATCCTGCCAATACACCCTTTGTCACCAATGTCCCTAGGTGATGGACAGCATACAGTGGGCATTGACCAGGGTAATGTGGTATCTGTGGCACATGCCTCCCCACACAGCAGCCATGGGCATGGCCCAGAGATGGTACTACACAGACAGATGTCCAGGGGTTCTCGTGGGAGCATCCGTGGGCGTACTGCCCCTGTCAGACGTGCCCACAGAGGTCTTACAACCTCAGCTATGTTTTGGGCTGCCATGCAGGCACAGTCACATATGGAACGGTACACCAGACAGGGTCTGAGGGAGCTGACAGCATGTCACACAGCCATGACTGACAGTATGCGTGACATTGCGGCTGCCATCCGTGATTTCACCGATGTCATAGACAGACGTTGTGGGGACATATCAGACCAGTTCCACAACTACATGTCCATGAGCCAGGGCGATGGTGGGCGGTTGTGGCGTCGACATTGTCGTATGCCAGCAACAGCAGCAGCTGGCAGTTGTCGCGGACGACAACAGGGCCGCGGCAGCCCCCGTAGTGCCAGCAGCAGCCCCAGCAATGCTGGGTCTGTGCTGTCATCAGACCGCCCCAGGAGACCACGTGCACGTGGCTCTGGCCAGGCCCGACAGAGATCTGTGTCCAGTCAATGAACACCTGCTTCTGATGACAGTACCCAGTCTGGGTTGGTACCGGATACGGTCTGTAGCACCCCTGCAAGGCACAGGTACCGTGTCCGTGGCCGGAGACACTGATCTGTATGACCTGGCAGGTACAGTCTGTGGCTGTCCACAAACACCAGTATATGGCAGCCATGAGGTGGAACTGTGTGCATCCATACACACATGCGAATTGACAACACCTAGGGCTACCGCATACACGCACACACTGCATCAACATTGCCCCACCTTCTACTGCTGTCCCTCACCAACACACATACACATACATGTCAATCGGTGGTATCGGTGGCTGGCTCAGGCATACCAAGTTCACACCCTGTGCATATGATGAAACTGTGCCACCTCCTGCAATCTGTAACAACTGTGCAGGTACAGGTTAACATGTTGCTGATGCACAGGGTGACCACATAGATGTGTAGTAATAGTATCATGTTGTTAACAGTACTGTGTGCTGAATTAATTGTGGGTATATCACAGCATGCCTGATGCAGTAAGTGTGTGATTGTCATGTACTGTTGTCTACACCCATGGTAAGTACCATAGTGTATCATCTGCACATGTTGGCATACTGGTGGTAATGATGTCAGCAGAAGGCTACATACATAGGTAGCACAGCGGATAAGGTAACGAATGTAGTAATACGCAATGATGGACGTGTAAATTGCAAGTGGCATGTTGCCCACACTTGACTCTGCAATGCAGATGTTTGAGGATGTTGATATGTGTGCAGTACTACACGACTGGTACAGGACACACAGGAGCACCCTAGCACTGCATGCTCACATCTCATACCATGCTAGACAGCCCCAACACACAAAACTAACTGTCACAGGAGGGAGAGTCCCCATATATGTCAGGGATACTGTGGTGGCAGGCCAGGTTGAATACATCCTACTAAGTATGAAACCACTGAGTGAAGGCTCAGTGTCTGTTATTTGACATGTGTATTACTGCAGGTATGAGCACATGGGTTTCCATCCAGTTATTGTACATCCTGACAGTACATGGTCTGTACACTTGTGTGCACTGAGACTGGACCCTAGCCACCTGACCCGTGTCTTTCCATGTACATGTGCATAGTACCTGCATATTTGCAGTGTTGCCTACTGGAACTGGTACAGCTTGTTTGTTGTACAATGGACTACATGCAGCCCTGTTTACTGTAGCTTTGTTTGCATGCATGTTTGCTTGCAATTCCCTGGAATACTGATCACACCTGCAATGCATAGTTATAGAGCTTCTGTGGACTCCTAGTGCCATCTGCATAGCTTACTATATGTATGTCCATGTCCCACTTGACAGGATGTCACTGTTTGTTCTGTTCACATGTACATTGCCTGTGACACAGTGCATATGACTTACCTGGCCTGTGTCCACGTGAGCAGTCATATATGCTACTGCTAACTAATCACAGGCACTACACCTTCACATATTCATCTTCTGTTGAACTACCTGCTTCGCTAGGGATGGCATGCACCTGTCACCCCTGGGCTTTCAGATATTGGCAAAGGCTCTTGCTACCCCCATAGTGCCTATGTTAAGGAAGGCTCAGATGACAAACCCACCTTCAGAGGTATCACAAGGGATAAGAAACTAAGAGTAATGCTACCCAAAGCCAGAAGTCTAAACCTCCAGATGCATGCACCCGAAACTCTCCTTGGCATGGAGAACATCGATATCTGTGCAGTAACAGATGCCTGGTTCAGGGCTACTGAGAGCACACCAGCACTACCAGGTTTAACCTGGTTGATTTCTTTGAAACAGTCACCAAGCCATTGACTAGGGGAAGGTGGCTCACACAGCCTACCTGGACCTCGCAAAAGCCTTCACAACAGTACCCCACTTGGGCATTCTAGAGAAGCTCACCAGCTTAAATATAAGCCCCTATGTCACTAGATGGATTGCACAGTGGCTCAAGGACAGAACCCACATGGTTAGAATTGCTGGAGCGATGCCAGACTCCAAACCAGTTAGGAGTTGTTTCCCACAAGGCTCAGTCCTGGGACCTCTCTTGTTTGGTATATATTTATTGGAGGTACAGGCCAACATGGACGGACTGTGGCTGACCAAATATGCAGATGACTGCTAACTGGCCACCATAATCGACTCTCCAGCCGACACAAGCATCTTCCAAAGGGGCATCATAGAAACAGACAACTTGTGCCAGAGCCATGGCCTTCAGCTGAACAGTGTTTAGAAAGGGAAATGTGCATCCTGTAGTCTGTTCACCTAGTTGCCAAAAGGGACATTTCCCTCACACACAATTGCACACACACTAACCCCCCTCAGCCAAACACACACACTTGCCATTTGCAGGATTCAAACCCCTACCTAACTATATTATGACACTTGAGACGGACGCATTAGCAGAGTGTGCTATTCGCATTACTGGGAGGTTTCCCTTCTCTTGCTGTACTTATAGGGTGCTGACATCATCAGTGTTTAGAAAGGGAAATGTGCATCCTGTAGTCTGTTCTCCTAGTTGCCAAAAGGGACATTTTCCTCACACACACTAACCCCCCTCAGCCAAAAACACACACTTGCCATTTGCAGGATTCAAACCCCTATCTGACTATGTTATGACACTCGAGACGGACACATTAGCAGAGTGTGCTATTCGCATTACTGGGAGGTTTCCCTTCTCTTGCTGTACTTATAGGGTGCTGACATCATCAGAGTTTAGAAAGGGAAATGTGCATCCTGTAGTCTGTTCTCCTAGTTGCCAAAAGGGACATTTCCCTCACACACAATTGCACACACACTAACCCCCCTCAGCCAAACACACACACTTGCCATTTGCAGGATTCAAACCCCTACCTAACTATGTTATGACACTTGAGACGGACGCATTAGCAGAGCGCGCTTTTCGCATTACTGGGAGGTTTCCCTTCTCCTGCTATACTTATAGAGTGCTGACATCATCGGTGTTTAGAAAGGGAAATGTGCATCCTGTAGTCTGTTCTCCTGGTTGCCAAAAGGGACATTTCCCTCACACACAATTGCACACACACTAACCCCCCTCAGCCAAACACACTTGCCATTTGCAGGATTCAAACCCCTACCTAACTATGTTATGACACTTGAGACGGACGCATTAGCGGTGCGCGCTATTCGCATTACTGGGAGGTTTCCCTTCTCCTGCTATACTTATAGAGTGCTGACATCATCGGTGTTTAGAAAGGGGAATGTGCATCCTGTAGTGTGTTTTCCCAATTGCCAAAAGGGGCATTTCTCTCCCACAGACTTACACACACACCAACCCCACTCACACACACACACACACACACTGAGCATTTGCAGGATTCAAACCCCTACCTAACTATGTTATGACACTTGTGATGGACGCATTAGCAGAGCGCGCTATTCGCATTACTGGGAGGTTTCCGTTCTCCTGCTATACGAGTGCTGACATCATCGGTGTTTAGAAAGGGGAATGTGCATCCTGTAGTGTGTTTTCCTAGTTGCCAAAAGGGACATTTCTCTCCCACAGACTTACACACATACCAACCCCACTCACTCATACATATACACACACACACACACACACACACACACACACACACACACACACACACACACACACACACACACACACTGAGCATTTGCAGGATTCAAACCCCTACCTACCTATGTTATGACACTTGTGACGGACGCATTAGCAGAGCGCGCTATTCGCATTACTGGGAGGTTTCTTTTCTCCTGCTATACTTATAGGGTTCTGACATCATCGGTGTTTAGAAAGGGGAATGTGCATCCTGTGGGGAGGCAGACGCCAAGCACACTCTGGCTAAGCTGTCATTCCCTAGGGCAAACAGCCTAGTGTTGACCTCTACACCCATATGTTTAATTGTCAAATGCACATTATTTGTTGCTGATATACTGCTTGCACATCTTTATTGCCATAGCATTCCCTGTTTGTATGAACAACTTGTGCATCTGTGGAAGATGTTTGCATATGGGAGGGATCCACTATATCATGTATGTCTCTGTAGTCATTTAACTGTGTGCACTGGGCAGACTGCTGTAATGTGGTTGTTTCCTGGAATAACACGTAAAAATACCAGATATGTGTGTCCAACTGCTAAACTGAGATTTGGCCTAAGTGTGTGAGCATGCCCAGTTCAGCCTTCCCATGGCATGTTGTCTGACATATGTCTCATTTATCAAAGTGTGTGAGCATGCCCAGTGTGAGCATTCCATATGTTGGACTCTGCAGCCCACCACATTTGTGGCTGAGTGTGAACTTCAACAAATATCACCCGTTTATGGTTGTGTGTTGTGTGTCATGTTGTGTAGTTACTGTACAACTGCTTTGTGTGTGAACACAACAGGATTATACTGTGCCTGCAGTGTTTGCATGGGATACTTTGTATACAGTTGTCAACATCCTTTCACACTGACCTAACACTGTAGTACTTTGACTGTGGTGGACAGTATCCTGGGCTTTAGTGCTATCACTGCTTTACATTTCGATAGTGAGCACAACAGCCTGGTTAGGGGCCAGTTGTGTACATCTGACCACGTTGCATTCTGTTCAGATATGAACTACTTAAACCAGGCTTGTCCAACATTGGTAGTGTATTCCACAACATAGGTGTACATTTGCAAACACTAGCGATGTGCCCTAGTCCATGTCTAATGCTAGTTGGAGAGTGTGTTTGTCCTTCAACACACATTGTAAGTGGAGTTTGCCATGACATATGTCATGGTTAGTATACTGTGCCTCTGTCTACCTGTGACATGACAGTGATACCCATGATAAAGCTACCATCTCCCATCCACTCATCAAGATTCCTATTGAGGAAGATTGATAAGTGACTCTATGGGTAGCCTGTACTGGGAGTTCACTCATGGGTGGGGGTGACTTCTGTGTTATGGATCATGCAGTACAACTTGTCCTATGTAAGTCAGTGCTGGGGTTCAGGTCTCTCATGTGCATAGCTCACTGCCATTCAGATTGTACAAGGTGCAGCATGTTTATTGATACCAGCAACACAGGCAACACATGGCATCTGTGCAAGCTCTTTGATACTCCTGGTGAGGTACTGTTGGGTTCTTTACGGTTGATGGAGGTGTCTGCTGAGGTACATCCCACAGGGGCTATTGTAGTCAATTGTACTGCTGATGAAGGATGACTGCAGAGCCACAATGACCTCCCCTTATCTAGATCTGACAACCTTCATGATTAGGTGGGTATATGGTATGTTTCTGTAAACACTACAGCACATGTTTGTCCAATGCAGGATATCTATCACCTTGTGTCCCCAGGTCTCTCATTACATGTTAACTACATAATGGGTTAACACCTATGTGGTAATTGGTGGGCACTTACTGTATATCCACAGGGGTTGACTATACACTTTTCTGCAATTAGCTTGCTGACATGGCTATGGCACCAGTTGTCTGTTTCTATGTGACCCTTTTGTGGGATGCTTGTGTCAGCTGGTTGATCATATGTGGTGAGCAGTTTGTAGTCCTCTGCAAACATGTTCAGACACAGTCCTTCCATGTTTGCCTGTACCTATGGGACATATATACCAGACGAGGGAGATCCCAGGACCAAGCCTTGTGGGATGCCAGTTATATCTGGTTTGTAGTCTGACATGGCTGCAGCATGTCTGACCATGTCTGTTCTGTCCTTGGTCTGTTTTGCAACCCCTCTACTGACATAGGGGTTTATATTTAAGCTGGTGAGCTTATCTATAATGAACACGTAGGGTATTGTATAGAAGCCTTTGCAAGGTCCAGCTACACTGTGTGGACCACATTGCCCTCATCAATGACCTTAATGACTGTTTCAATTGAGTCAAACATGTTTAGGGGCAGGATCTGCACTTAAGAAAGCCACACTGGGTAGGGTCCGGTGTCAGTAGGTCCCCAATACCTTTATGTCTGTGGTACATGCTGATCCTTTCCATAGCTGTGCAGACCGAGCTTCTCAGGATTCTGGAGTAGTAGTTTTCAGTATCCATTCAGGCAACACCTTTGTTGAGAAGGACCACTGTTGTTGTACACTGCTCTTTGGGTACATATTCTGTTGTAAGGCTGACATTGAGCAGTAGTGTGATTTGGCATTCCATTCATCTTGGAGTCCATGTTGCACTAAGCCCAGGACACCATCTCATACCATTGCTGCTGTGTGTTTTGCTTTGTAGATGCTGACTGTTACCTCAGCATCTGCAAAGTCAGGGGGCCGGCAGTCTTCTGGGATAGGTATTCTGCATTCGGGGGGGGGGGGGGTTGCACTGCACCTGTCAGGATGTATGTTGGCAATATGTGTGTGTGTTTGTGATATTTGTGTGATTCAGAGCATATCTGTGAATTCCCAACATGGTTCCTACCATCAGTTGTGAAAGCCTTGGGATTATCCTTAGTGTCCTGTACAATTTGTATCTTCATAGGTTAATAGGTTCATACTAGGCTGTCCACCCTAGGGCATTTGTTAGCCTAGCCAGAGTGTGTGTGGCTTTTGCCACCCCTTTCTATGTGAATATTATGGCCATTTATGATTTGCTTTGCTGTGCCTCTGGACATGACACAGTGAAGACCCCCAGTGTAACTCTACAATCATCCATCCACTTGGCAAAATTCCTGTTGAAGAGTGTCAGTGAGGGGCTCTGCCTAACATGGAGTTGGGGTTCTGGTCCAGGGTGTGGGGAGCCTCTGGATTATGTATCTGTCCCACCAGCACATCCTATTTCATTATTTCTTGAGGTTGACATCTCTCACTCTCACAGCTCCGATGGCTTTGAGATGTTCTTCGTGTTTCACTGTTGCAGTCATAACTGTAGGGTGCTCCTGCCGGCAGGCAGCCCGAGGTTGGCCAGAATCCCAAAGTCTGGGTCCGGCGTCGGCTGTATAAGCTAGTACCCTGACGTCAGTACGCTTTGGTACATAGCCCTCAGCCGACGCCATCTTCTCCAGTCTTTCTTGCCGTGCGGTGGAAAGCAGCTCGCAAGTCGTTGGTTGGCGATTTTCGAACAGCGTGTTTGGTTGTTGTCGGTCCGAAGTTCTTACTTCTCTTCTCAAAGCTAAGTACCCCATTGGGGAATCTTTTTCTTGTTCTTCCGATGTCAGAAAAAGTTAATAATTGTATAGCGTGTGGGAAACAAATACCTCATAAAGATTTCCACTCTTACTGTCTACCTTGCTTAGGCCCTGACCACGACGTTTCTTGTTGTCGGTTCTGTGCCAGGTTCAACTCTCTTACTATCAGCGCCAGACGATTGGGCTTTAAATTATTTTGGCAGACGCTTCAATTATAGAATGTCGTCGGACACTACCGGAGTCCAAAAGAAGCGCAAAGACAAAGACTCCTGTGTTGGGCATGGCCTTCTACAACAGGCATGCAATGCCTCTGTGTAGGCCGTATGTGACTGCATTCAGCTGGGGTGTCTACAGCCAGGCAGCATATGACATATATTTGAGACCCTTTATCCTCTTGGTGAGGTACCTTTGTCGTCTTTCTAACTGCTGCAGGTGTCAAGTAAGGTACATCCCATATGAGGCATTGTACTAGATTATGGGTGTGATAAGAGAACAGTATAGGGGCACAATGACCTCTGTTGACGTAGATGTGAATCCTTTCCTGATACGGTGTCAAATGTAGACAGTCTTCCTAGCCACATTGGCAATGTGGGTGTCACATAACAGGTTACTGTCCACTTGTGTCCCTAGGTCCCTGGTTACTCCTTCCATACATAATGGTTTACCACCTATGTGGTAATTTGTGGTACCTTGTTTGGTATTTGGTGGGACATTCATACTGTCCTGTGTCTTCAGGACGGCTGGGTGGGGTTCCTGTGTGTGAGAGTGTGGTCTGTAGCATGCTACAGACTGTACAGAGGTCTTGCCTTCAGTTAGTTGCACATGGGTGGACTCCAATGCCTTGTGCATTGTCAGTTACCTGGACGTATGGGTGTCTGTGCTGAATATGGATACTCACCCTCCTTTTATGTTTTGTTCCAGGTTTTGGGGCCATGACACATGATATGTGGTATAACCTGGTAGTGCTGGAGTGCTGTCAGGAGGCTTGCAGCAGGTTTCTGTCACTGCACAGACATCGATGTTCTCCATACTGGGGATGGCCTTGGGAGCATGCATATTGGGGTTTACACATCTGGCATTGGTCAGCATTACCCTTTTGTTTCTTTCCACTTATGTTTTCTAGGGTGGTGGGTCAGTCTTTTCAGCCTTGCCTACAAAAGGCTCTGTGGAGGTGGCAAAGGCCTTATCCAATATCCAGATGCCCAGGGGTAACAGGTGCAAGCCATCCCAAGAACAGATGCGTGGCTTGTCAAGCATGACATCCCAAGCAGACAGACATTGGATCCCCTTGGAATGACACCAGTAAGTGTGCCACTTGCTATGGACTGATCATTCCGTGTTTGCACTGTGGCATTTTTCTTGGTAAGGGTAGGATGCTGCAAACGGTGAGTGTCATACCGGCGTGGACTACATAATCAGAGAGCTCATCTATGTCTCTTTTCATGTAGTCTAGGGAGGTACATCTCAGGTCATTCACACCAGCATGGACTATGACTGCATCATATTTCTACTTGCTTTGGAGTGACCTGCATACTTCTGTTATGTGGCTTATTGTGGCAGCCTACAGGCAGCTTACTGTACCCTTTCCCTTGTCCAGTCTGGTGTGCGGGACAGCAGTGTGTCTGACTATGGAGTCACCTATTACAACTGCATCAGGCATGTTGTTTCTCCTTCTGGCCTGTGACTGTTTGGCACACCAGCTTTGTGTACTATGTGTTGCATGTGCTATGTTTGGAGGTTGTTTGATTGGGTGTATGATTTAGAGGCCTCTGTTGGTGTGCTGTGTTTGTAATTTGTGCCTCCGGGAATGTTTTTCTGTGTTTATGTGTTTGGTTTGCAGTTGTGATAGGTCTATGTGGGACTGTGTTTGTGGTGTGTGTGGTTACCTTCTCCTCCTGACTAGTTTTGGGAGTACTGAGTTGAGGGAGCTCAGCCTCCAGTTTGGATAGATGGTTGCATCTCTCATATATATTTTTATTTCTTGGGTGGAGTTGGGGGTTGTCTGTGTACTTGGGGCAGGTGTAACATTGCCTCAGGATTCACAGATTCAACTTGTTGTGGCTGGCCTTAGTGGATTGTATGTGTGGACAGATTTTATTGCCATACTACTGATCAGTAATTACTTCATTGTGTATGTTTGCTCTATCATGTAGTAGCTTCCTCATTCTCTTGCATGGTTTGGTTATGGCTGGTGTCCACCATGCCAGATGCCTGCGTGTATGGCATTGTGTCTTGTTTTAATTTAGGATTGCATAATCCAAGCATTCCTGGCAGTGTTCATGGAATGGCTGTATTACAGGTTCTGAGGTGTGGCCCATATTTTGCACCTGCACAGGACCTTTAATGGATACCACATCAGTTTGGAGGAGTGCAAATATTGCTTTACACATGTTTAACGGCCAGGGACTGTGGTCAGGATTTGTATATCCAGTGTGATTACTCTGTGGTCTGTTTTTACCAGTGAGCAATACACTTCTCATCTTGCCATCCAGTACCCATGTTGCTGATTATCACATCCAGTATGCTTACCCCTCTTGTGGGAGTGGTACGTTGTTCCTGGGCCTTTTGGTTTATGGATTCTGTGAACTTTTGTCCTACACTGTTGGAGCTAGTATAATGCTCCCAGTCTATGTCTGGGTATTTTCAGTCACCCAATATAATGTGGTTTGGAGGACTTGATATATTCATGTATTCCAGCGTAGGCCAGGTGCAGTTCCTGGTGTTGGGACAGTAGTCTGTAGCAGGCTATAAACTGGGGGGCAGTTTTAGCCACTGTTACTTGACCATGGCTAGTCCATGCTGCTTTTTGTTGTGCTACCAACATGGGGGTGTGGTTATCCTTGACTATTCTTGCTAGTCACCCTCCTTTTGTAGCTTGTTCCATGTTTTGAGGCTGTACAGCACAGTATGAGGTGTAACCTGGTAGTGTTAGGGTGCTGTTGTGAGCCTTGACTCAGTTTTCTGTTACAGCGCAGATATCAACATTCTCCATACTGGGTGAGTTTAGACTGCATGCATCTTGCTGTTTCGACTTATCCCTTATCTTATTCTTATCCCTTCTGATACCTATGGAGATAAGTTTGTGTTTTGAGCCTTACCTATTCAGGGCACATTGTGGGTAACAACAGCCTTTGCCAGTATCCATACGGCCTGCACTGATAGGTGCACGCCAGTCCTAGCAGGTGGAGCATCATGTCATGCTCAGCATGTCATCCCAGACTGGCACACATTGGATCCCCTTTGACTAACTGCGATACTTCAGTCAATTATTGCACTTGATCATCTCATTGTCATATTGTGGCATGATGCTTGGTGAGGGTAGGATGTTAGGGTCCTCAGGTGTGCATATAGTACATGGTTTTACATTACTTAACACATAGCATTCATGCCTCAGGTGGTGCTGCAGGGCTGCCTCTGTCAGATGCGCATATTACACTTCCCTGTACATGTTTGTGAGCAGGTCATGTCATTGTAGGCATCCATGTTATTATTTGAGTGAGTCAGAGGGGGTATCATTCCCAGGGTTTCTACTGAGCCAGTGTATGTGCTATGCGTTGCCTCTTTGCCAAGGCCAGGGCATACTGGGCACGCCTCCTTCTGCCTACTGGGGCAAGCTCAGGTTTTTCCTCCTCCGAGTCACGCTCTGCCTGTGATGGCCTTGGCAATGGTGGGGGGCTGTTTGGCCCAGCCCTATGCTGTTCCTGCTGCAGCTGTTTTCGCAAGATCATATTATGTAGCATAGCACATACCATGACAATTTGGGTACATGTAGTTGGTGTGTACTGCAAGGCTCCACCAGATGTGTCCAGACACCGGAACCGTGACTTGAGCAGCCCAAACACATGCTCTATTACATTACGTGTTTGTGCGTGTGCCTCATTATGGCGTTCCTGTTCAGGTGTGTGTGCGTTTCTGATGGGTGTCATCAGCCACGGCTCCAGTGCATAACCTGCATGCGGCAGTAGGTGTCGCTGTGGGATGTCCCCATTGGCAAATGTCTGGTACAGCTGCGTCAAATGCCAGATGTGGGAATCATGGTAGCTCCCAGGACAGCCAGCACACACATTCATTATTATGCCCTGGGCATCACACACGACCTGGCAGTTGATGGAGGGGAAGCCCTTGTGGTTGATGTATGCCCTACCCCGCTCACCGGCTGGTGCTTTGATGCGTATGGACGTGCAGTCTATTGCACCCACTACCTCAGGGTATTCTGCTATTTGCTGGAAGAGACGCATATTGCTGGCCAATACCTCACGGGCATTGGAGAAATGTACATGATCACCGACATGTGCTGACATGGCATCCAGGAACTGGTGCAGTACCCTGGAGGCTGATGCCTGTGATATCCCCATCATATCACCAGTTGGTCTCTGGAAGGTACCTGTTGCTAGTATTCTTAGGCCAACCCATACCTTGGTTTCCACTGGGATGGGTTCCCCTCTGTTGGTTCTGTGTGTGAGGCGTGGCCTGCACAGCTCCACTATTTGCTGCAGGAGGTCTCTGCCCACTCTAGCGCTCTACTATCTCCAGCTCATGTAACCCGTGGTAGGTGACCCTGGGCCTGTACACTCTTCTCCGTCTCCTCACTGTGGGTTGTCTGACACCATCTGCATTGTCACCACTCTCAGCAAGTCGCCTATGTCTCATTATGACAGCTATGGAAGCCCCTAACATTTCTGTTCTGAGTTCAGCTTTTTCAGTTTTCACTTCTAATAACTTAACTCCTGTCTTGCAGTGTTTCTTGAGAGAAACATCCTCCACTGCTGTTTGCAGAGTTTTAAGTGCTGGGCTGGGCTACTATTCTGCCTGTGTAATTGCCTGCTTCTAATTGTTTTCACCTGCTAGCTCCAGCAGTATTCCCTGCTAGCTTCCTACTAAATCTGTTGCTTCCTTTTTCCTCTCTGTTTCCTCAGGGAGGAGCCGTGTGCAGACCAGCAGAAACACGCTCACAGTGGCTTACACGCACGTACACATGCTTTCACGGTTCAGAATCTGCTTATTCGGGTTAAAACGTGTGCACGCCCGCGCAAACAGTGGTAAACAACTCCCAACATGCTCCCACATGCTCAGTCTGCCTTACACGCGCGCACACTGCCTTACTCGCGTGCAGTGTGCGCGCGAGTAAGGCAGTGTGCGCGCATGTAAGGCAGTGTGCGCGCCTTACACGCGCGCACACTGCCTTACTGCTTCATGCGCTGCGATGCGCATGCACGCCCAGCAAGAAACTTTGGTGTAGGCAACAGCGTACACCTTCCATTTCTTGACTTTCTCATGCTTGTTTAGTGGCACACCTCTTTCCATGATATCTGTCTGACATCTGTCATGTAACTCTGACCTCCAATGAACTGCATTTCTTTCTACCATTCCCCCCTGTGATGTCACCTATCTCCTACTCTGTTCCTCCCCCTTCTGTAACTCTTACACTACTCGGACTGTGCTCATTTGCTATGTGACAGTGGAATTCAGTATCCTAACACTCATTTGTATCAGATTGCTTACTAATGCTTAGTTACATCTCTTAGACTCAGCTTCCCCCCTTAGCAACCACTACATGGTGGCCATGTTGGTTTTGGTCTGCTGGTCCCTGCATTGACATTCCATGTATTGCATAAAACCCACATTTGTGGGTTTAAAACCTTCGTTTTTATGTTTTATACAGCGCAGCCCGTTTGCGCGGGGCTGCGCTGGGTTTAAACATCGGCGATCACCGAAAAAAATATATATATTTTTAAGATATTTGCATCAGGTTACCTTGCCAATGGCCACATATTTGGCCATTGGCATGCTGCCTGACACATATGCACCCTTTATTTGGAGCTGACATGGCTCCATTGCGGTTTTTGCAGAAACTTACTCAGTTGTCAACTGAGTACATTTCTGCAGCTAAAACAGCTCTTACACGGGCTGTTCTGGGCTTCCTGGATCGCTAATCATCCTCATTTGCATGCTGTTCGGCTGCAAGTGAGGTGATTAGCTTATCCACGCCCACTCCGTGTAAGAGCCGTTTTAGCTTGTCTCTTACACGGACTTTGGGCTGTTCCTGGATCGCGAAGGCTGCATGGAGTCTTACACTACTCTTAGACTCCGTGCAAGCCTTCGTGAATCCGGCCCATAGTAAGATAAAATAAAATTAAGTAAAGTTAATAAAATAATAGTTCTCTAATATTTTAGGTCATCCTCTAAAAAATGGTTTAGGCCATATTCTAAAATCTTCTTGTGAAAAAAGATGATTTTAGTCTTTGTTTTTATAATGTTTATTTTTGACTTTTTTTTTTTTTTATTGATTATTCAATTATCCGGTCATGTGATTATTTATGTATTTAAGAAGAGCTGGTTTTGATTTAATTTTTCTTACCTGAAGAAGCCTTAAGTGGTGAAAGATTTATCTTGCATTTGTACTAAATAAACTAGTATTTTAGAGCTTCGTGGTGCTGGTCTGCTGTTTTTTATTTTTATTTTTATTTGCACTTTCTGTCAGTCCAGCTTTATCTTCAATGTGGAATATTTTGTTTATTTTTTAATTTTCGTAGGAATTTTCCCACTAAACACTGGTCCTTTCCCTCTCAATCAAAAAGCAGGCAAAGGAAACTCCAAAGGGAAAGACCTCAAAAGCAGCATCAATCACAAAGGCCTAGGCAGTGGTCCTCAGAAGGTCACAGACAGGGGAATTCTAGGCCACAGGGCCCTGGCAGAGAGCAGCAATGAACTCTTCCTTTCCCTTCCCCGTGCCCCACCCTTTTCAGAAAAGATAGGAGGAAGAAGAGGAGGAAGGCTTTCCCTATTCAAAGAAAACTGGTCCCTCATTACTTCAGAGAAGTGGGTTCTGAATGTTATCTCAAATGGTTATAGGCTCACTTTCAAAGAGCCATTAAGGTACTCAGGTTACCAGCATGTTCCACAAAATCAAAGAGCAGAGGCCCTTTCTCAAATTCACAACTTGTGCTCACAGGGCTCAGTGGAACAAGTATCAGAGCACCAAATAGGGAAGGGGGTTCTTTTCCAAGCTATTCCTGGTTCCCAGAAAGGACGGCTGTTGGCACTGTATCCTAGACCTGTCCACCCTCAATCAGTCCCTGGTGGTACCAAAATTCAAAGTGTTGACTCTTCAAAAACTTCTTCCCATGAAAGCCCCTCAGGTTTTAATGGTCACCCCGAACCTAAAAGATGCTTATTTGCACATTCCTGTAGAGGAAGCTTGCAGAAGTTTTCTGTGTTTCAGAGCAGGTAACAGTCACTTTCAATTCTCTGTACTGCCCTTTGGCTTGTCTGCTGCTCCGTGGGTCTTCACAAAGTGTTTAGCCCTGCTGATCACCTACTGCAGAATGAGAGCAATTCAAATACCTCTATGTAGACAAATGCCTCATTGAAGCCATGAGTCAGTCAAATCTCCTCAAGGATTTGGCCTTCACTCAGGGCTTCCTCGGAGTTCACCATAAATCTCCGCAAGTCCAACACAGACCCATCCACCGGGATAGTTTTCCTAGGGGCTCTTCTGGATTCCTCCCTTCAGAAAAAGTCTCTTTCCTGACTCAGTACTTCCAAAACATTATACAGAGATAGTGACTCTCAGCCAGGGAATTCCTCGGAGCATTAGGCTACATGGCATCTTGTATCCTCATGATCCCTCTGACCAAGCTACACACAAGGAAGCACCAGTGGTACCTCAGAATTCTGTGGTGCCAGCACTCATTCCCTGGAGACTGAAATTCAGCTGACCTCTTGCCTCAAGGAGGAATTTGCATGGTAGACATGGTCATGTGCCCAGAACCTGAGTCCACTCTTCAGGTTCACTCCTCTGGGGCAATCTGTAGCCACAGATGCTTCAGAGACAGACTGGTGGGGGTGGGGGCTAATTTCCAACACCTACAATCCCAAGACAGATGGGAAATTCATTTCAGAAGCAAGCACATAAATTAGAAAGAACTGATGTCAGTTCTGAAGTGCCTAGTAGCTTTCAAAGAAAAATGGAAACCAGGAGTCCTGCTAGTAAAAACAGACAACACCACAGTTATGTGGTACACAAACCAACAAGGAGGAACTCACTCTTACCCTCTTTGTCAACTAACTGTGCAGATGTGGGAGACAGCTCACTCTCTGGGTTGCACCTCATGGCACTGTATCTTCCAGGTGGGCAAAATGCTCTAGCAGATCACCTCAGCAGTAATTTGATGGAGCCTCATGAGTGGCATCTGCATCCAGAAACATTTCTCAGCATAGTCCAGAAATGGGGATTCCTACAGATAGACCTCTCTGCCACCATAGAAAATGATCAAAAAAATATTCTGTTCCAGGAACAGACTACACACAGCCTGGATGACAGATGCTTTATCCTTCCTTTGGAGCCACCTTTATATGCGTTCCCCCTTCCTCTTCTTCCTTGGGTCCTCCTAAAAAAAAATCAGGGAAGAAGGCACAAGGATCATTCTGATAGCCCCAGACTGGCCCAGTCAGCACTGGTATCCCCTGCTACTAAGTTTAACCAATGCTTATCCATGGCAGTTATCTCCGAGAGTAAAGCTCCTGACTCGGGACAAGGGAGGTTTGTGCATCTCAACCTGCAGACTCTCAGATTCTCTGCCTGGATAATCCTCCAACATCCTTCTGTGAGCATACGCTAAGCAAACAAGTTCAAGCAATTCTCAAGGAGACTAGAAGGCCTTGTACTAGGAAATCATACTCCGCCAAGTGGAAAAGATTCTCCATTTGGTGCCAGCAGCAAAGCTTCAGTCCTAAATCAGCCTGTATCTCTGCCATTTTAGATTATTTGGCTGCCCTGTTTGACAGAGGCTTATCCTTTTCATCCATCAATATTCACCCCTATGTCGTTTCAGCCCTCATCCCCTGTTCTCCTCCTATCTTTTCCCACCACCTGCTGAAATAATTCCTGAGGTGAGTGATTCACATCAGACCTTTCAAGAGACAACCCACACCTCCTTGGGACCTCAGTTTTGTTCTGGAAAAAATGACACTACCCCCTTTGAACTGGCAGCTTCTGCTGAATTAAAATTCTTAACTTGGAAGGCTGCCCTTTTGCTGGCTATCACCTCAGCTAGGAGGGTCTCTGAGCTGCAAGCTCCCATGGCAGTTGAATCATTTCTCATATTCCACCCAGACAGAGCATAATTTAGGACTAATCCATCCTTTATGCCCAAGGTGCTGACAGGACACATCCTTGATTCAAACTTTACCCTTACCCACCTTCTTCCCCAATCATCAGAACCAGGGGGAGAGAATTCTTCATTCGTTGGATGTACATAGACAGCTCTGCTGCTATCTTGACAGAATTAAATCTTTCAGAAAATCAGACCAACTCTTTGTATCCTTTGCCTTTGGCTCTGAAGGGAAACCAATTTTCAAACCGGCTATCCTCAAGTGGATCTTTCACTGTATTTCCTTTTGTTACAGCCATCATGGTAAAAGAAACACCTGTGGCTGTCAGGACTCACTCTACTAGGGCCAGTGCTACCTCTGTTGCTTTCCTGAAAGGGGTCCCTACCAAAGACATTTTGAAAGCTACTACCTGGTCATCTGTACATACCTTTACCAAACACTGCCACTTGTCAGCCTTCTCTAAGTGTAGAGCAGGATTTGCCACTGCCATCCTGCAGGGCATCTTCTCTTCCCCATAATCTTCTTTCCACCCTCATCTCAGCTTTGGGAATCATCCCACAAGTCAGGACTGCAACTGTGAAACACGAAGAACATAGCACAGTTGTGTACACTCGCCATAAATGTGGATGTCCAAATGTATTCACTGTTGCAGTCTTCTTTCTCTCCCTCCTTTGCCTACAGTAGTCTGCTTCTATCTTCACTATCCAGGGGACCCCATGGGTGTTCTTCCTGCAGGGCCCATTTTCTGCCTTGGACCCTTGCTTTGTGTTTCATGCTGGAGGCTCCTAATTTCTAGGAGGCAAGAAAAATTGATGTCATGGCGTTGGCGGGCTCCCTTTATACCCAAGCATACTGATATTGGATAGGACATCCGCCAGCCTTAGGAAGAAGGAGATTTTTACTCTAGTAGTCGGGCCGGCCAAGGACTTCCACAGCAGAAAATCCCACAAGTCAGAACTGCCGTAGTGAATATACTTGAACATCTACATTTATGGTAAGTGTACAGAACTGTACTTTTCTGTGCTACTCCCTTGCATTGTCAGTTCTCTGCTTTACCCTTTGACCTCTCTACTGCCCCAAGGGTATTCACCAAATGTCTCACTTCTGTCATTGCTTTTTGCAGGATTAGAAGGGTTCAGATCTTTCCTTATCTGGACGATCTGCTCATTCAAGCATTGTCCCCCCAAGGCTCTGCTTCTGGATCTCCAATTTACTATTTCCCTGCTGCAGAGTCTGGGGTTCACCATAAACATTCAAAAATCAGTCTTGACTCCTTTTCAGAATCATGTTTTCCTTGTTTGCAGGTTCCAGAGCCATCCCCATGCTGGCATCTCTGCCTGTCCCTAAGGTCCTGTGTATGATTGTCTTTTTCTAGTCTCTTCCTCCTCTGTATTCAGTCATGGCCAGGGACTGCCTAGTGGTCCTAGGATTTATGACTTCTACCATTCCCATGCCACCTCTTGCCAAGCTACATATGAGAAAGCTTCAGTGGTACCTTAAGTCATTGTGACTTCAACATAGTCACCACCTGGACTTCTTAGTTCCGTTCCTTCCTTGTCTCAAGCTTGAGCTTCAGTGGTGGATTCTTCAACTTTCTCTCAACCTGGGGCTTCCTTTCCAGTCTCCAATCCTGACTCAAGAGCTGTTTACAGATGTCTCAGATAGGGTGTGGGGAGCTTCATTCGGTTCTCTCAAGGTTCAAGGTCTTTGGCATCCTCATCAGAGGTTGGACTATGTCATCATGAAGGAGATGAGGGCTCTGCTTCTAGCTGTTCAGGCTTTTCATAGTATCTTTCATCCTGGGCCCTTCAAAGTTTCACAGACAACACCACAGTGATGTGGTATGTCAACAAGCAAGGGCTACAATGTCCTACCTCCTTTGCAGGCTAGCAGTTCAGATCTGCAGTGTAGCTGTCCAGGATCAAGTCTTCAGACTGTCTTCATTCCCTCGCAGTACAAGCAAGTGGCAGACTCTTTGAGCAGGTCCAGCACACAAGCTTATGAATGGTTGCTTCACAGAGATGGGTTCCTGGACATTGCCTATTGTCTTTTTGCCTCTGCTCTGAACAAACAACTTTCTCTTTTCTGTTCCAAAGTCCCATGTTCTGAGGCTTGGAAAGTGGATGCCCTGCCTTTTCCTTGGAAGGGATGTTTCTGTATGCCTTTCCTCCCTTTCCCCTGCTTCCGAGAGTCTTCCACAAGATCAGGCAGGACTCTCCCAAAATCTTTTTGCTTACTTTCTGTTGGCACAGACAGCATTGGTTCCCCCTTCATCTTTTTCACTTGGCCAGTGGAAATCACCACATTACCACACCTGGTGGAACGTCTTACAAAAGACAGTGAGTCTGCTATCCATCTTCTCTCGTCCACTCTTCAAATTACCTTGTGGGTGATAGGGTTTTGATCCGTTTTAGGCACCTTTTTTCTGAGGACGTGCTTTGGGTCCTGCAGAAGGCCAGGAAGCCTACTACCTGGAAATCATATTTGTCCAAATGGAAAAGATTTTTTGTCTTGTGCCTCTCTTGCCGTCAGGATCCTCAGTGGAGTTTGCTCTGGCACCCTCTCATTTGTGTGATCTGCTCCATGGGTTGGCATATTCTTCAGTTAAAGCTCACTTGTTAGCAATTTCTGTTTGTCTACACTTAACTCCTCCTCTGGCCTTTAGATTTGAAGTCAGCCAGTTTTTCAAAGGTATCCTTCATTTCAGACCTCCCAGGAAGCATGTTCTGCTATCCTGGGACCTCAGTTTTGTTCTTGAGAAATTGACTCTGGCTGCTTTTGAGCCTGCTGCTTTAGCTTCGTTACAACATTGTACTTGGAAGACTGTTCTTCTTTTGGCTCTTACTTCAGTCAAGAGGGTTTCTGAACTTCAGACTCTCATGGCTGTCCCTCCTTTCTTAGTTTACCACAGGGGATAAGGGTGTCTCTTTATACTAATCCTCCTTTTTATGCCCAAGGTGGTCAGTGAGTTGTCCCTTAATCAGGCTATTCATTTGCCTTCCTTTTTTCTTTCTCTGCAGTCTGCTGGTGAGAAGGTTCTTCACACCTTTGATTATTTGCAAATCTGTGCAGCTTTTTTTTTCTTTTCATCCCAGGTCTCTGGGTTTAGCTACTTCTAAGCAGATCATCTCTTCCTGGATTTATAAAGCCATTTCCTTTTGTTATTCTTGTCATGGCAAATGTCTTTTCTCTTTAGTAAAGGCTCACTCCACCACAGCTGTTGCTTCCTCTGGTGCTTTTTCAAAGAGCTGGTTAACAATTCCATCCTTGAGGCTGCTACTTAATCTTCTGTCCATACCTTCAGTGAACATTATAAGCTGGATGTTTCCAGAGCTAGACTTGGCTTTTCCAGGGCTGTCTTGTTTGGGTTTCTTGAGGACTCTTCGTGCCATCCTCCACCCAGGTTTCCTATTGAGGTTTTGTACTCTCCCGTATGTAAGCAATACTATGACAGAAATATGGAAGAACATAGTACAGTTGTGTAAAATTTTACCTTAACAGTAGATGTCCTTCACTTCACTGTTGCAATATTCATTCCCTCCCTCCTCCCCCTATGCTCTAAGCTGTTCTCCTTGCCCTCCTGGGCGGGAGTTCTGTCTCTTTTCTTTTTCTGGATACACATGTTCCTCTTGGAGCATTTCAGTTCTGACGTGTGTGTGTCTGTATGTCACCTTTATGCTCTATGCCGTACTCAAGGAGCATACGTGTGACATAATGGTGCCTGTAAATACTAAAGGCTTTGGTATACTGGCTGGATGTTGGACTGTCCTTGGCAGGAGATCTCTTACATAAGGAATACTGCAACAGTGAAGAGGACATCTACTGTTATGCTAAGATTTTACACAGCTGTACTTTTCTTTTCCGCTTCTGTCCTAACTGCTGTTTTGGAAATAGTAAGGGGTCTGAATTTTTGATTGCTTCCTTTGTTTTGTCCCTGCAGTGCTCTGTTGTTCAGGCAATCATCTTGGCTGAGTCCAAGCCACCCTTCCAAAGTCGGTACCCTTTTCATCGGATGTACCTGTGATTCTGTAGGTAAATCTGTCAGATCAGCTGCTACAAGAGTCATCTTTAGGCACTGTTTTTCGTCATATAATGCAGGATTTTCCTGATCACATATATGATGACATTCTTAGTGCCCCTTTACATGCGTTCTTATTATTTGTACAGGCCACTGTAAGTCCTCGCAAAGTCTGAAATGAAAGCAAAAGAGCACAACTACTCTGAAAGCACATTTCATGCCATGTGCTCCGCAGTACTTTATGAATGTTGCTGGCCAGAAGAGTCCCATCCTTAGGAGTAACAGTCATTTCAGAACAGGACATCCTGAAAAAAAGTGGTTAAAGAAAAAAAGCATTGGTTATTTCAAGTACTTTCACGTATTCCAAATAAAACTGTTTAATATGAAAACATTCATAGACTTCATGGCAAGTCAAGCTGGTGATGCAGATTGTTGCAGAAGGTAATGCAGAATTGTTTCACAAATCATTTGCATCCCATTCTTTAGACACTAGCATCACAGCTTCATATTGTACCACTCCCATGTCTTTCAGTTTACTGTAGAAAAGAAGGTAATAAAGTGGATGCATCAATTCCAAAAGGGAAAGGTTTCTATTCACACATCTTTTTGGTATCAGAAAAGGACAGCACTTGGGGGACATTGTTCTTCGCATCCATGTCATCTTTTCCATTTGTCTTAGTAAGTGTCCTGTGTTAACCCTAAAAATGTTTTCCTTTGTTAAATTGTCTCTGTCTGAATTTGAAATGACAGCTCTATGCCATTATCATTATGCAGCTCTGTCATGTTTTTGACAACAATTGCATGAAGACTCTCTACAGTACTGGGATGTTCAGCAAGTGTGTAGATCTACTTTTTCCCCAGTATGAGACTTATTTCACTTGGTACTGTGATTTTCGACTTTGTTCCGGCAGTTGGCTTAGAAGATTAAGGAGCTGTAATTGAGCTGTTTCCTGTGGTCTACTGGTGCAAGATTTGATTTCTTCTGCCTCCATTGCCTGACTGTATGACTCTGAGCAAGTCACTAAACCAGACACCGCTCCAGGGCTGAGTCTGAAAAAGGTCCATGGAGATAAGTGCTGTACCCTGGAAAAGAAATGCAAATAAATGAATAAATAAAAATAGGAAGATGGGGGTTGGCATTATGGTTTAGGTGCTTACCATGCAGACATAACGTCCAGGGTTGATACTCACCTTGGAAAGCATAGCTAGGCTTTAAAGGGCCCCTAGGTTCATTAGTCAAGTAATCGCCTATGAAGCCTATGAAATTACTTATAAGTTGATCTGGTGACAGGCATTTGTTGTGTATGATGGGAGTAGAGGAGGGTTTTTGGGAGCTTGAAAGTTTTGGTTCTGTGTCCGCTGCTTGTTTGCATTTACTTCTCTGAAGTCAAAGCTAATGTCAAGGGCCTCTGGCTGACTAAATTTGCAGATGATTGCAAATTAGGAGCAGTCATAAAATCCCCCACTGGCACAGATGTTTTCAGAAAGGGCTGACATAAAAAATAGCTTGTGTCAGAGCTGTGGACTAAAACGCCAAGAAATGCATGATAGTATCCTGTCCTCATTACAGTAGACACATGATAGTCAAAGGCTAGATTACTGTCCATTACATATTCCGTCCACACCCCTAGCCAAGGAAACCACGGTGAAGAACTTCTCAAAAGCAAACTTCACACTTCTCAAAACTGAGACGGAATCCTTCAAAGCCCCCAGGCCAGTGGACAACATGGCCCAAAATGCAGAATCCTTTACAAAAGCATTCTATGGACACCTACAGGAATGCATGGAGCATGCTATCCCAAATAAAACCAAGACTCACTCCTCCAAAGGCAGGAGACCTGTCTGGTGGACCCCGGCCATAAATAAGCTATACAACAGAAGGAGAAAGCTAATACATGACAGAGCAAAATCCCAAAAAGGGAAGGCATCTCTGATCAGTACTAACAAGAAACTATGATCCCTCATAAAGTCTTCTAAGGCCAGCTTTGAAAGAAAAATTGCACAAGACACTAAAGATAATCACAAGGCCTTCTTTAGTTATGTCAGAAGGCTGAGAGGCAACTCCCAGATATGCTCTGAGTTAGTGCAAAATGACAAAAAAATTCACTGAACCCACAGACATTGCTAACATCCTGGCAGAAAGGTTCAGTGCAAACCCCCCCCCCCCAAAAGAGCAAATGTCTATCCCAACAGAGTGTAGCCTTCCTGAGATCACAGATGCACAGGTGAGAGCTGCCCTCTCCAAAGTTAAAAACACAGCCTCAATGGGACCAGACTGTGTCCCGGGCTGCGTCTTACACGAGCTCCAAGAAGAGCTAAACCGTCATATAAAGTCACTGTTCAATCTCAGCCTTACTACAGGATATGTTCCCTAGGAATGGTGTACAGCAACAGTGGTCCCACTCCACAAAAGTGGTGCCACAACAGACCCCGGAAACTATCGCCCTATAAGCTTGACTAGCCTGGTCTGCAAAGCTATGGAACGTATCATGGAAATCATAAACAAAGACACTGGGAACCTCCAGACACTGGATCCTACCCAATGTGGCTTTGTTAAGGGCAGATCTTGCCTCTTGAACCTGGTCGACTTCTTTGAAACAGTTACCAAAGCCATAGATGAAGGGAAGGTAGTTCACACAGCCTACCTGGACCTCGCAAAGGCCTTTGACACAATACCCCACTCGGGCATCATAAATAAGCTCACCAGCTTAGCTATCAACCCATATGTCACAAGATGGGCTGCAAACTGGCTCAGGGATAGAACCCACATGGTCAGAATAGCAGGTGCCATGTCAGACTCTAAACCAGTTACAAGTGGTGTCCCACAAGGCTCAGTCCTGGGACCTCTCTTGTTCAGTATATATTTCTCCGAGGTACAGGCTAACACGGGTGGACTTTGGCTGACCAAGTTCGCAGATGACTGCAAACTGGGTGCTATAATCGACTCTCCGACCTACACAAGCATCCTCCAAACGGGTCTCACAGAGACAGATAACTGGTGCCAGAGCCATGGCCTAAAGCTAAATGCCAAAAAGTGCATAGTCATCCCCCTTGGAAAAAACAAAGTGCCCACAAATTGCCACATAGGTGGTAATCCATTAAGTACGGAAGAAGTAATTAGGGACTTGGGGACCCAAGTAGATAGCAATCTCTCCTTTCACAATCACGTTGCCAAAGTGGTTAGAAAGACCTTCTATATAGCCCATCTTATCATGAAAGGGTTCACATCTAGATCTAGAAAGGTCATTGTGCCCCTCTACTCATCACTTATCAGGCCCATAATTGAGTACAATGCCCCATGTGGGATGTACCTTACCTGACACCTTCAGCAACTGGAAAGACCCCAAACGTATCTCACCAAGAGGATCAAGGGGCTCCAACAGATGCCCTATGCAGTTCGGCTAAAGAAACTCCAGCTCTACTCAGTTGTGTACCGCGTACTCAGAGGCAATCTGTGTCTGACGTATAAAGCCATGTCCAACCCAGAATTAATGTACATGCTTCACCTCTGGAAATCTAAATCCCTTAGAGCTACACGCTCCAGGGACCTGAACCTCAGCACAGAAATAAATAGGACATGCTGGAGTGACAGATTCATATCCCAGAGGCTCCCCTCACTCTGGAACAAAATCCCAATCCATGTCAGGCAGAGCCCCTCACTGACCCTCTTCAAGAGAAATCTTGACAAATGGATGGGAGATCGTAGGTTTACCCCTGGGATCTCTTCTGTGTCGCTGCTTGACAGAGGTACAGTAAACAAACCTTAAAAGGACTACTTTCTGTGACCTGTACAGAGGCACAGCCAACTAATCTAAAAGGGTAGCAAAAGCCAAACATACTCTGGCTAGGCTTATAAATGCCCTAGGGCAGATAGCCTAGTATCAACCTATGAACCTATGGGAAGTCATCTGCTCCTGGTAACTGTCATATTGATAACACACCCTAAGAGTTGACAAAGTAGTCAGGGATTTGTGGGCACACACAGACAGTAATCTAGCCTTTGACTATCATGTGTCTACTGTAATGAAGAAATAATTCTATGTTGTGCAACTTATAAACAAAGGTATGGCATCTAGATCCAAGGAGGTCATTGTTTCACTGTATTTGGCATTCATCAGACCTATCATTGAGTACAGTGCCCACTTTGATATGTACCTAACCAGGCACATCCAACAATTGGAATGTCCACAGAGGTTCTTCACTAAAAGAATATAGGGTGAAGTAACATGTCATCTGAGACCACCTCAAAATCCTATCCTTGTATTCTGTCTCGTACAGGCTGCTGATGGGAGAGCTATGCTTGGCATACAAGGTATTGTCAGACCCCACCCTGATGAAACTCCCACATGTCCGCAAAACAAACACCACCAAAATTACCCATTCTAAAGGCTTTAAATCTTGCTTGGGATGTAAATAGGAACTGTTGGGGAGATAGGTATATATCCCAGTGAACTACCCCTTCTCTTGAACAGGCTCCCATCCATGTGAAGCAGAATTCCTACCTAACCCAATTCAGGTATAACTCTGACAATTGGATAGGGAACAGGAAATTCATCCCTGGTTTGGCACCTGTGTATCGTATGGGCAGAGGCAGCCCATAAATGGTTCATCTCCCAAGCCCTTGCTTATGCATATCACGGGTACCAGAAGATTTGGGATACATGGCTAAGCTTAAAAAAGCCCTTATGGTCGTTAGCCTAGTATACACCTATAAACCAATGATTTACTATCCCTTATTAACATCATCATCCCTAGAAATGCTCAGTCATGTGGCAAGTCCTCTGAATGCTTTTATGCCATATACATGACATTAAGCTTCAAGAAGTCACATGTGGTAATACCTACCCAGATTAAATTTTTAATTTCATTTTTGAATTCATTGTCTACAGAAATTTTCCTGCCTCCAGGAATAGGCTTGGTGTCATCCTTTGATTCAAATGTTTGGACCTCAACCACAACAGGGCAGTCCGCCCTTATGGCTGTAGAATTTGCCTATTCCTGTAATAAGCTGCATCCAAGAAAGTTTCAATAGATGCCATTAAAAGTACCTTTTGAGTGAAGCAGAAAATCTTTTGAAGCAGAATGCCCTAATACTTTTGTGTTTCAGTGCAGTTTGCTACAATGGATTTGTACCTGCTTAACAATCATGTAAAATAATAAATAAAGCTCTCTATTCCTCTCAATGCATGCCTTTTTCTTCTCAGTCTTCTAACAGTGTTTGCGTTAGACTGTGCCTAGGGAACCAGTCTGGACTCTCTGAACACTCAGGGTACATAGCCATCACAGGAGTAAGCAAGCTGTCTTCATAATGAGAACGGAAATGAGCAGTAAAGAATTTTAAAAAAAAAAGCTTCTGTCTTGTTTCCTGCAGATCATCTTAGGAGTGTAGCTGTGATAAAGAATGTTAGGCAGGGAGGTACAGGTGCCTTTTTAGTCAACAGAGAAGCATCATTCTCATCTTTTTTGCTTAAGAATCAGGCCAAAAATAATGGGGGAGAAAGGCCCAAAATAAGGGATATTTTTTTCATATTACCCAAGGGAGGTGCGTGCATGAATGGGTGTGCCTTCTTTGAAGGTTGGGCATCGGGCTGGCAACTCGTCACTGTAAAAATCCATTCCCAATCATTAGCAGACCGGAGTTCCGCTGTGGCGACCCTTAACCAGGAAAAGCCGAAGGCCATTACATTACCCTTATTCAGCTAAAACATTACTGTAACAGCAGGTTTTGCATCAACATGCATTTTCCGAGCAATAAAAATATGACACAGTAACATCCGACAGTATCGTTGGACTGGAGTCCTCAGCGATTTACCAGAACATTGAAAAATTTGGAAGAACTGGCCAAAAATTAAAGGCAAAATTAGGGCTGCACGAATTACTGGACACTCAACCACAGTATTTTGTTCAGATAGTGTACCTTCCAAGACAACTGAATACATGGGTGCTGTGAAGATCACTTTTGGCTGACATCAAAGACTGAAACAATACTAATTTCATGAACTTTAATTGTATTTTGACTTAGGAATGGGGTCCACCGTCATGGTATTAAATCCAAAAGATGTGGAGAAATTAAAAAGTGAATAACCTAATGGAGAGATGATAGGGGTCTGAATGGAGAGATGGACTACATCCCTGGACTACATGAATACCACCCTGGACTACATGAAAAGAGACCTGGAAGAGCTCTCGGATCATGTGGCCTAGGGTAGGTATGACCGTAGCCCTGAGTAGCATCCTGCCTTCGCCCAGAATGATACCACAGTATAAGGACAAAATGATTGATTTCAGCAATTGGCCAAGCTTCTAGTGTCATTCAAAGGGGATCCAGTATCTGTCTGCCTGGGACGACATGATCGACAGACCACGATGCTTTGTCAAGAGATGGTCTGCACCTGTCACCTCTGGGATTCAGGTTACTGACTAAGGCTCTTGCCACCCCTATAGTGCCTTTTTAGGCAAAGTTCAAAGGACAAAACCACCACTGTAACAGGTACAAGCGTGCAAAATCTGAAGGTAAGGCTACTCAATGCTAGAAGTCTAAACCTCAAAATGCACTCTCTCGAGGCACTCCTAAAAATGGAACATCGATATCTGTGCAGTAACTGAGACCTGGTTCAAGGCTCCAGAGAGCACCCCTGCAATACCAGGGTACAACTCTTACCACACTTTTCAGCCACCAAGCTAGGACCAAAACACTAACGGTGGAGGAGTGTCCATATTCACCAAGGATATTCACACCACCAGGCTAGTTGCCTAACACAATGCGTCTGAAATTCTCCAGGTGCAACTAACACTAGGTAAGACTACAGTCCAAATTTTGGCTTGCAACAGATCCCCCACCATGCCCCAAGATTCTCACTACACCTTTCTAAACAATCTGGAAAATGTTAAGATACAGCCAAACATCCTAATACTGGGTGATTTCAACTACCTTGCCATTAACTGGGAAAACTACTCGTGTGCCAACACCTTTGCCCAACGGTTCTTGGAAATCATAAATTCCAATGCCCTGGATCAGCTAATCCATAGTCTCACCAGGGGCTCCAGTATCCTAGACCTGGTCATTACTAACATGGGAAATCGATGCTCCACACCTATAGTCACCCCCTCGTTGGTCAGGTGTGACCATAAGCTAATCACCCTTGACATCCACATCCCTTCCCCACCCCCCAGTAAGGAAACTTCTGAAAAAAACTTCTCCAAAGCCAGTTTCATGTTACTCACGTCAGAAGAGACAAACTTCATGACACCATGCAGACAGGAACTGAAAGTTCGACTGCTGAATCCTGCACTAAGGCACTGTACGAGCACGTCCACTCGTGCATGAATTGTGCCATGCAAATAGAACCAAGACGCTCTCCTCCAAAAAAAGGAAGCCAATCTGGTGGTCCCCAGCCATAAACAAACTTTACAACAAAAGGAAGAAACTGTTGCAGAATGAAGAAAATCCCAGGATGCAAAAAACTCCCTTACCAGCCTCAGTAAGAAGCTGAGATCCCTCATAAAATCCTCCAAAGCTAGCTATGAAAATAAAATTGCCAAAGATTCCAAAGGCCACCATAAGGCATTCTATAGCTATGTCAAGCATCTAAATGGCAATTTTCAGATCTTCTCTGAGCTACACAACAGAATAGCATTAAATATACTGATCCCAAGGATATTGCCAATATCCTGGCAGATCGATTCAGTGCCAACTTCACCCCCCTCTCACCCCCTAAAGGGCCCATCTCAATACAGAAAGATTGCCAAAGTCCGGTAATAACAGCCATACAGGTAAAAATCGCACTCTCCAAAGCTAAGAATACAGCATCCATGGGAACAGACATCCTGGGCTGTGTTACTACATGAACTACAAAATGAACTGGCACTTCACCTAAGTGTCATGTTTAATCATAGCCTCACCTCAGGCTTTGTGCCCACTGAGTGGCGCACAGCTACAGTTATTCAACTCCACAAGGGAGGATCCTCCTTGAATCCTGGGAACTACCACCCTATCAGTCTGACGAGCCTGATCTACAAGGCCATGGAACGTATCATCATGGAACTTATAAACAAAGACATTGGCAACCTTTAAACACTGGACCCCACCCAGTTTGGGTACGTGAAAGGCCGATCTTGTCTCCTGAACCTGACTGACTTCTTCGAATCAGTCTCCAGAGCTGTGGACAAGGGTAAGGCGGTCCACACAGCCTCTCTGGACCTCACCAAGGCCTTCAACACCATCCCCCACTCTGGAATCATAGATAAACTTACTAAGCTGGGCATTAATCCCTACGTCACTCGATGGGTTGCCAACTGGCTTACTGACAGAACCCACACTGCAAAAGTAGCAGACACCAAATCCAGCTCCAGACGTGACAAGTGGAGTACCTCAGAGTTCAGTCCTGGGACCGCTCTTGTTTGTTATCTACTTCTCTGAAGTACAGGCCAACACTAAGGGACTCTGGCTAACAAAGTTCGCAGATGACTGCAAACTGGGAGCCATTATTGAATCCTCAAATGATGTGGATATTCTACAAAAGGGCCTTACAGAAACAGATGCTTGGTGCCAGAGCCATGGGCTCAAGCTCAATGCCAAGAAATGTATAGTTATCCCCTTTGGGGAAAAAACGTACCCGTGAATTACCACATAGGTGGCAGTACACTAAACACCAAAAGTGTGATAAGAGACTTGGGGACACAGGTGGACAGTGGTCTCACCTTTGATAACCACATCACCACAGCAGTCAGGAAATCCTTCTATGTGGCACACCTCATCACTAAGGGCTTTTCATCCAGAAAAAGGAGGTCATTGTCCCACTGTATTAGACCCGTTATAGAATACAGCGCCCCGTTTGGTATGTACCTCTCAAGATATCTGCAACAACTGGAAAGGCTGCAGAAATACCTCACTAACAGAATCACAGGCCTAAATCAGATGCCCTATGCTTACTGTCTAAAAAAAACTCCAGCTATAATCTGTCACATATTGTCTACTCAGAGGCGAGCTCTGCTTAACATACAAGGCCATGTTAAACCCAGAGCTGTTGGACATGTTACAATTAAAAGAATTCCCAGTCTCTCAGAGCCACATGCTCCAGGGATCTAAATCTTATCATCACAATGAACAAAACATGCTGGAGGGATAGGTTCCTGACCCAGTGACTCCCCAGACTCTGGAATAGACTGCCCATACATGTCAAGCAGAGTGCCTCTTTGGCCCTCTTCAAAAGGAACCTTGATGATTGGATGGGAGATAGGAAATTCACCCCGCTAGACAGGAGTCCAGGGAAGTGAATAGTGTGGGAAGAAATAGCCAGGGAATTGTTATGGCTAGGCTTGTATAGACTCCAGGGCCATTTGCTTAGTACCAACCTATGATGATGATAGGGGTCTGAATGAAGAGGTAAGTCAGCAAGAGTAGTATTGCTGAAATTGAATTCATCCTCAAGTCTTGAGGAGTACTTTCACGAGGTGGACCCTGTTTTTCACAAAATCTCATCAAGAGTATATTGATATATAGACTGTATTTTCATATAGCATATATCATGGACAGAAATAGGTCAAAAATAAAAGATAGGTTGGTGCTCAAGACCCAGGATAAAAAAAATGCCCAAACCTGGAAGGCACACCTGGTGCCAGGACTGGAAAAATTAACAGTGTAGAATCCTCAAAACCCGGAAACATTCCTGCAGTGGGGCTTGGCCAGGCCCAGGGGGAGGATGGGCCCCCTGTTGTAGAAGGAAGTAGCAGTCCACAAAAATCATAAAAACTGATGGGCCAAAGAAGAACTATAAAGATGATAGAGTGGACTGTTGAGAATAAGAAAGAAATGATGTATTGTTACTCTTATACAAAAAGCCCAGAATTTCCAGACACAAGATATACAAAAAGATTAAGAGAGAAATTAGCGGAAAGAAAAATACTTCTACAAGTAAAACTGTCAGAAGCCTCAAATAAAAATTTCTGTTCATTAATACAACAGATTTGTGAAAGACATTATATAGACCAAGAAACTTTGATCTGTTTGGAAAAAGAAGCAGCTGAGCAAGTGCAGAAATATAAACAACAAAACCTAGAGATTTTTGAAAAGTATAAAAAAGAAATATGGAGAGAGAGATATTTGATATGGTGCAATATTTATGGAAAGTCGAAAGCCAAATTAATTAATATAAAAAAAGGCAGCCCCAGAGATGGTCAAAGAGAAATACAGGCAAAGGCATCCAGATATGTAAAACTTCACAATAAAAAAAATATCTCAAAGAGGAAATGTAGAAAAGAAGATTAGTGCAGTAGAAGTTAAAAAAAAAAATAGAAGCCTGCGAAGTGAAGGATTTGGTGTAGAAGATCTAACACAGGTTACGTCACAGCATGATGGAATGAGTCCCCAAAGTAAGAAGAAACAGGAAGATCACGAGACATCTGAAGAAGAAATATGAACATGGGGAAAGAAAAAAAAGATTTAATATGGTGTAACATTTATGCAAAGGAGAAAGCAAAATTAATCAATATAAAAAGAGCAACACCAAATATATTTGAAGAGAAATGCAGGCAAAGGAATCCAGACATGGAAAACTTTACAATACATAAAATAAGAAGACAAAGAGGAAAAGCAGAAAAGAACAGTAGTAATGAGAAGTTAAGAAATAGGAACTGAGGTTACAGAGTACCTGAGAAGTGAAGGATTTAGTATAGAAAATCTAACTCAGAAAGCACCACAGCAGAATAGAGCAATAGACATCCAAAATAAAGAGAAACCAGTGGAACAGGAAGCAACTGGGCAATTGCCATATGAGGATAATTTAGAGCCTTCCACAGGAAACCAGTATAAATGTTCATTTGAAGCTGGACAGCAAGGGAAGGAACAGGAAATGATGGCAACTCTGACTTAGTCAATGTTGCGTGATAAGTCATTGAGTTCCAATATAACAGAACAATGGATGACTCGGGATGAAATTGAAGATAATATGACACAGGAAGATACTATAGAACTCTGTAGAATGCCTGCAGGAAATAGAGAGCAAAGAATGTGGCCTTAGTTTAGAAGAAAATGAGCTAAGAAAAGAGGTGCTTGATTTAACAGAGATAGATAGACATATTAAGATTGAAGCCACGGTGGTGCAGCGATAGCGTTGTTGCCTCACAGCAAGAGGTTCTCCCGTTCGATTCTTGGCTGGAACGCCTTCTGTGTGGAGTCTGCATGTCCTCCCCGCAGTCGAGTGGTGTTCTAAAGACAGCTAACGCAACGAACAGTGCAGCAACCAGGAAGTCCAGAAGACGAACAAAAGCACAAGCAGCACTGTTCGCAGTAATTCGCCTCCGTGTCTTTGGGAATTCAACTCTGAAACACCACCACAATCCAGTACACCTTCTGTCACATAAACCAATTCACGAGTTAAAATGTGATAAAAAATGTATTGTGACCAAAAACGCCAAAGCTGGTTAAGCGCTTTCACTTGATAACAACAAGCTTCATCAGAACAGTGCTGCTTGTGCTTTTGTTCTTGTGTTCTAAAGACATGCGTAAATGGGCGTGCCTTCGTTGAAGGTTGGGCGTCGAGCTGCACCTCGGCACGTAAAAATCTACTGCCAATCATTAGCGGACCGGAGTTCCGCTATGGAAACCCCTAACTGGGAAAAGCCCAAAGAAGAAGAAGATATACATATTAAGATCAATGAAAGAAATAGATTGCAGAAGGTCAATAAAACCCAAAAAGTCAGAAGTTTCATGAAACAAATGAACACAGTAATTAGGGTTGTCCATATAGATCCATGCAATATAACAGACGTCAACAGGATATATTACTGTGCAGCTAAATTAATAACAGATAAAATTTTACCACAAGAACACAGGGTAGTAAAGGAAAGGAAGGGGTGAAATTGAATACCATCATGGAAGTATCAAATAGAGAAAACTGTAAAGCAATTAAGACAAGAACTATCACTGTTAGAAGAGTATAGAAGAGGGAACAGATCAACAAAAATACTCAGAAAGATAGATGTGATGAAAGCAATGCACAGTATTATAATGGATCAGGATTTTTCTTGCATTATTGCAAATAATAAACTAAAACTCTCAGCACAGGCAGAAAAACTTAGAAGATACACAGATAAATATAAAGGAAAAGTACAAAATAAGCAATTTATTGATGACCCCAAAAAAGTTCTACAGAAAATTGGGAAGCAAGGCAAAAGGAATTGAAAGACCACCCCAAAAAAGAAGAAATAGATACATTTTGGAGAAATATCTATGAGGATCCTGTGGAACATAAAGTTACTAAATGGATAGAAGAAGTAAAGAAAGAATAAGAAGTTCAAAGATGCAGGATATGAAATAGGATGAGGTAACAACCAGAGAGATTGAGATAAAGTTAAGAAAGCCTCCAACTGGAAAACCCCGGGCAGTACCTAACTTCTGGCTAAAAGTATTAACATCTTTGCACAAAGATTTAGCCATGAGTAAGAATTATTTATATCCATACCTCGAACAGACACCGGCTGAATTAACAACACAAAAAACAGTGCTCCTACTTAAGAGTGAACCTGCAAGTTATCCAAAAAGTTATAGACCCAGTAACTTGCCTTCTGACGACGTATAAACTATGTAATAGAACTGATGCCAACAGAGTTTGTCATTTAGAAGAAAATTCAATCATGACAATAGAACAAAAGGGTAATAAAAGAAAGTCATGTGGAACAGAGGATCATCTATTGCTAAATAAAGTCATAATGGAGAACTGTGAAAAGGGGAAGAAGCATGGATTGATTACAAAAAAGAATTTGATAGTATCCCACATTCATAGATAAAAGTGCTTAAAAATGAGCAAGATACACTCTACACTGATAAACTACATTACTACATTATAGTGACCATGAAACAGTGGCAAACCAATTTGCAATTAAGCCATGATAAAGGACATATTATTATTCCAGGGATAAAAATTCAAAGGAGGATATTCCAGGGTGATTCCCTGTCACCACTGCTATTCTGTCTTGCCTTTACCCCTCTAAGCAGTCTACTTAACATATTAGGCCATGGCTATAATTTGGCTTTTAGAAAAATGCAAAGTGTAAAGAACTCACATCTTCTATTTGTCGATGATTTAAAACTGTATAGCCTATCAGATGAGGAACTGAAAGCACAACTGCAGGTTGTCAAAACTTTTCAGATGATGTAAGAATGTAATTTGGTCTTGATAATTGTGCAAAAGCAACCTATAAAGCAGGAAAACTGTAGCACCAAGAAAACATCAGTTTGGGACAAGAATGTGATGTAAAATAACTTGAGCAAGAGGGTGTGTATAAATATTTGGGAATTGATGAAGGATCGTCAATAAAATATGAACAAATGTGAATAAAACATTGTAAGGAATTTTTTAGAAAACGTAAAATAATCCTGAAAACTGCATTGTCATCTAGGAACAAAATTCAAGCTATAAACCAATTTGCTCTTGTTGTCCTAACATATATATTTTTGGAGTAGTTGACTGGCCCCAAAACATGTTGCATAGATAACAGGAAAAGAAGAAGGATGCTTCATGCTCACCAAATGATTTATAAAAATCAGTGCATACCAAGATTATATATTCACCGTTCCGAAGGAGTTATGGGCCTCCTTAAAATTGATTACATGTATAGATCTGCAGTTGTGGGACTGCACACATATCTGCTGATCTTACAAGACCCAAATGTGGTGAAAGTTTTGAAGCATGAGGGGAATAAATCTAAGATCACTTCTCTGCTTAGTCTAGCAGAAGCATATCGGAGTCCAGCAGGAGTGGAAATCAAACTGGAACTAGATAAAAATCTGGCAGCAACAGAATGTGTCAGAAAAACAAAAGAAAGAATATAAGGTGAAAGATCAGATGAGAAGGCAAGAAATGTGGAAAATTCATAAATAAAGTTGCATGTATAGAAAACTTCTGGAAAAACCTCAATTTGACCAGGACTGAACACAAGAATGGTTAAGAAAAGGCAAATTCAAGCCAAAAGATGAAAGGTTAATATTGGTGGCCCAAGATAATGGGTTTCGTACACAGTGTACAAAGTTCATTGACCCTCCTCAACCTTTCACTTACCCTCACGCACTCTCCTTATATTTTTCCTGATCTTCTCTTCTCTCTCTCCACTTACCTATACTTTCCAGCTCCCCTTTAGTTTCATCTACAACTCCTGTCCTGCCCACTAGAAGGCACTCCTCTTATATCCATCTATTACTCCATCTCCCCCTTTACCACCTTGTAAACTGTATATACTGATTATGCCTCTTGCCAGTTCCTAATTCCTTCTCACCTATTGCCTTTCTACTCTATCCTGCCTTCCTACTCTTTCTCCCTAGATGTACTCTCCATCCTACACCTTTCTACTCACCTACTGCCTTGCAACCTGCAGCTACCTATTTCTACTGATTGTCTACTGCTGCATTTCTACTGATTGTCTACTGCTGAATATCTTCTCCATTGTCTCGACCCGCTCCGTTCGCCCTGCGGGCTCACTCCGCTCCCCTACACTACCCCCAATTTCCACCCACCCCCACTACCTCTACAGTTATACCTAACAAACCACACCCCCTACCTTTTTCTGCCAATAGAATCTTATCACCTGAACCACTCTACTCTTTTCCCTCCATTTCTCCAAGCAATTTAACCACACCCCTCACCTCTCATCCAATTAAATCCAACCAGCTGTAACCTATCCACTCCTTTCCCTCCACTTGTTATTTTTTTCTCAACTAAACAGCCTCTCCCTGGCTCATATCCAGTAGTAACCTCCACACCTACAGCCTCTCTACTCTTCATAACATTCCCAGTCCACTTCTTCCTTTCACCTTATCCTGCATTACAGCATCACTACACTTATACAATGATATACAGCATAATAATCAATACCACAATGTATAAGCACCCCACCATATCCATAACACATACCTTACTCTTACTATCAATATTTCCAACTTTAACAATATCACTTCTTCTTACCTCCTACGAATACCCTCTACTAGCACACTTTCCCAACCCCTCTAAACATACTACTGCAGCTCTTCCTACATTCCATAACCAACATATCAACATCACTTCTACACCTAACTACCTTTTACCGAAATACCATAGAATTACCCACTTAAAATATACCAAACAAAATCCAAAAGACTACCTCTGCCCCATAGCAAATTTACAAACCTTTCTTCTCAAACCCTTCTCTGTCCCCTTAAAGATGGAGATATTCACCCAAACCCAGGTCCTATTAGCTACACTAATAATCAGAACTTTAATCAAGTCCCAAATACTAGTCCTCTACCAAATAATCACAACTCACTCTCTATAGCAAACCTAAACATACGTAGTGTTAACAACAAAATAACACAACTGCATGCTCTCTTAGAACACTACTCCTTCGACATAATCTGCCTAACTGAAACCTGGCTTAAACCTTCTACAAAAGACACTGAAATCACGCCTCCTGGCTATAACATCCTACGCCTAGACAGGGCGGAGAAAAAAGGAGGTGGAGTAGCCATCCTATCTAAATCTAGCCTTCAAATAACCACTTTCCAACAAAAAACCCCTCAGGACTCTAATGCAGAAATTCTGATCACCAAACTGAAACTTAACTCAGTCAAATCTATCTTTATCATATGCATCTATATCCCCCCTGGAAATAACATTTCCACCATCGAAAACATCCTATGCTGGCTATCCCTAAACTTACCCCAAGAAACATTCATCTTAGGCGACCTAAACATTGATTGGCAAGCTTGCTGTAACAAACTCCCTACTAGCCACATTAACCTTTATGGGTTTACCCAAACAATCACCTCCACCACTAGAATAAATAAAGCCAACAATAAAGAAAGCATCCTAGATTGGATACTCACCAACAATCAGCCCCATATTTATGAAACAGGAACCATCCCTGAAGATGTAAGTGATCACTTACTTACCTACATTATCAGGCTCAAAACTAACCCCCCTACCCAAAGCATAACTAGAACACTCAGAACCAAAAAGAAATTGAATTTGGAACTCTTTAGAAATGAACTTTATGCTTGTAACTGGTCACCCTTGAAATACCTTCCCCTACCATCACGCTCCCACTCGATCTATTAGAATTAAAACCAAATCTGCCCCATGGCTCTCAGTAGAAACAAAGCAGAAAATCCAACTCAGAAACAAGATCTGGAACAAATCCCGCTCTACAAAGAACCCAACAGACTACCAACACTACAAACTACTACGAAATCAGACCAAAAAAGCCATAATGACCGATAAGAAAAGCTATTACCTAAAATCTCAGCAAACTCGCAAAAATTGCCCACAAAAATTCTGGGCCAATATAAATGAACTACTACAGCCTAGTAAACCTACCACACCCAACCCACAAGGCTCTGACACAATGAACCACAACCAAATTGCCAACGACTTTAATTCCTTCTTTACAGACACAATTCATACGCTGGCTAGTCAACTCTCTACAAATGACACAGTTACATCTAAATATGACTTAAAGCCACCTCCCCCTTTTCTCTTCCAACCTGTCCCCACAGCCTACATACTCTCACTTATCAAAAAACTCAAACCTTGTACCCCCTCTGCTGACTTACTACCCGCAGAATACTTGCAATTAGCAGACAGTTCCATAGCCTACCCAATTTCCATACTCGTAAACAGAACCATCACAGAGGGATATGTCCCAAAACTTTGGAAAATATCTCATATCATCCCTCTTCACAAGGGTGGAAATTCTACTGAATTCTCAAACTACCGCCCTATAGCCCTACTCTCTCCCTTATCAAAAATCATGGAAAGATGTATACACAAGCAACTGCTAAACCATCTTCTTAAATACAACTTACTTTATAATACCCAGCATGGCTTCAGACCATCCCATAGTACCACCACTGCCCTCCTCTCCTTTACAGACACCATCAACAAAAATCGTAACCACAACACACTTTCCTCAGCTCTCTTCCTAGACCTGTCAAAAGCGTTTGACATGGTAAACCACCAAATACTCATAAATATCCTCCAATCTATGTCACTAGACACCCAACCCATTAACTGGTTCAAATCCTACTTAAACGACCGACACCAAGCAGTTCTCTGGAAATCCACCCTATCTTCACAGCTTCCTGTTACCATTGGTGTTCCCCAAGGGTCTATATTAGGTCCCCTTCTGTTTTCTTTGTTTATCAATGACCTACACCAAATAGTTCCACAAGCTACATGCATTCAATATCCAGATGATTCCACACTCATTTGCTCAGCCACAACAGTACCTAATCTTCACTCCCTTACACAACACATATTTAACTCCGTTGAAGAATGGTTTTCCCAACGTGGTCTCCTACTTAACCCCAAAAAAAACAAACTCCTCCTCTTTACACCCTCCAGTAAATCTCCTCCTATAGACTTTACAATAACATCTAAAAATGGCACACCTATATCTCAAGACCTCACGACTAAACTATTAGGAATTACCATAGATAACAACCTTAACTTTGATACACATATAAACAACACCTTGAAAAATACTAACAAAAAATAGTCTCTCTCTACCGAATCAAACCTTTCCTCACTCCAGACTCTAGAATTACTATTGCTCAAAGCCACCTTATCTCTCCCCTCCTCTATGCCTCCCCCATATTTACAAACCTATCAAAAAAAATCTTCTGAAATTAGAGAACTCTTACCACAATATAGCAAGATTTGCTACAGGCAACCCATTCAAAACCCACCATTGTATCAATCTAAAACTACTAGGCTGGCTTGAATTTCAGCACCAGCTTAAAATCAATCAATTAACCATTGCCCATCAAATTCTGCATCAACCTGACAAAACACCTATACTATCTACCCTTATCCACCCCTACCATAACCTAAAATCCCTAAGATCTGCACACAAACTACTTGTAAATATTGATAAATCAAACAACAAAGCTGGTGACTCCCTCTTTTCCAACACTGTTGGAAAACATTGGAACCTGCTCCCCTCTGAACTTACCACTATTCCCTCTAAATCTCTCTTCAAAAAGAAAATTAAACTCCACCTCAAATCTCAATTGATGTGCCCCTGCACTAATCCTGACTAATCACTCTATGCCATCAGACAAATCCCTTCATCATGAAACCCTACCCCCCTCTTATCTTACTCACTCTCCCTTTTTCAACCTCCCCCTCAAAAAAAAAAAATATATATATATATTTTTAAAATGTAAATTTTTTTTATGATGTTAACTGTATAACCTTGCTTGTAATTTTTTGGCTCAATTTGTGTGTACTCTTTGCATATTGTTACCCTTACTTTCTTGTAATATCGCAAATGTACTTCTTCTTAAACTCTGGAGCTTAACTCCTCGGGCCTCTACTGAAAATGGACATGTATCCAGCTAGACTAGCCCGGTCAACAAATGTAAAATAAAATAAAATAAAATAAAATAAACATGTGGGAGAAAGAGAAAAATGTAGGTTTTGTAAAACAGAATTGGAAACAGTTGCACTTTGTTGCTGGTTGCGACATACTAATGACAGAAGGATTGTATACTGAAAGGCATAGTAATGTGGCAAGGCTGTTGCACTGAGAATTGTGCAAACATTATGGTATTGAAGTGGCTGAAAAACATTGGAAACATGAGCCATGAAGCATCATAGAAAATGATTGTGTACATCACGTGGGATCACCCATTATCAACTGTTCAAAACGAGCAAACCAGATATAGTGGTCCATGAAAAGAAGACAAAAGTAGCATTGATCATTGAAATCTCTACACCCAGTGACTGCAGTGTCTTGCGTACAGAGAGAAAGTCATAAAATATCAAGATTTGCAGGCAGAAACAAGAGCAATGTTGAGGAAAGCTACATAGACAGTTCCTGTAGTAGTAGAAGCAATGGGTCTTGTATCTAAACATGATTGTAGATTTTTTTATGTTGCCAATATATGTAACTCCATATGAATTACAGGAGGAGTCATTACTGGGCACTTTGTGGGTGCTGCAAAGAGCACTTTTGGCTGACATCAAAGATTGAAACAGTACTACTTTCATGAACTTTAATTGTACTTTGACTTAGGAATGGAGTCCATTCCTGTCATGGTATTAGATACCCAAAAGGTTTGAAGAAATTTAAAAAAGGGAGCAACCTAGGAGTGCAGACTGTATTTTGCAAACTCGGGTCTTCAGTTTTTTTCTTTTTTTCAAAATGTGGACACTTAAAGGAAAAATTAACATTGACTTTACATGGGTGGCGCAATGGTGCAGCAGTTAGTGTTGTCACCTCACAGCAAGTGGTTCTCCAGTTTGATCCTTGGCTGGTGTCCTCCCTGTGTTCATGTAGGTTTCCTATGGTTAATCCGATTTCCTCCCACATTCCAAAGACATGCGTCTGTTGCGTTTTTCCCTGGGCCTCTGCTGAAAATAGGTTCTCTCCTAGTCAGGCTTTCCCAGTCAAGAAACGTTAAATAAAAAAATATAGGACACATGCTAGCTAGCAATAGTTACTGGCATAAGAAAAATGTTGCCTTTCTCAGTAGAAGAATCATTTCATGGAGCTAAACATGCCAGAAAAACTTACGTGAGGTAACATCTGATGTGAGAGTGTTCAATCTCGCCTTTGTTCTTACACATGGGTTCGGAGCCGATCCTCGGCTCCGTGCCGGCCGACTGCAAGCTCTGCATTGAGAAGAAGCTCGAGGACATCTAATACCCACAATCCCCCTCTGCCTTTACCTCAGATCTAGTTTGCCGCTGCTGCATTCGCATCGCTGGAGGCTAGCTCGAGGGTTTTCAGATAAGATTTTAACTATTTTGGTTAAATTTTCTAGAGAACTTGTTTAAGATCAATAGTTATTGTAGTTAGTGTATCGTGTGTAGTAGAGACAGAAATTCTCGGTACCGTTAACTTAGTTTAACTTAGTTTAACTATATAACTGGTATAGAGTTTTTTTCGGGGCTTACCACCCCTACTTGGATTTGACAAACGGACTTGCATATCTACCGGATTTGACTGTTTTTCCTGGATTGACTGTTACTGGACTTGACTGTTTTTTTTTCTCTTACTTCATTATGTCTGAGAAAATGAAATCTGGTTTCAAACGTTGCCAGTGTGGCCAAAAGATGTCGGTCACGGACAACCACAGTTCCTGTGTCTACTGCCTTGGCCCTCTCCACTTACAAGAGGACTGTTCTATTTGTCACTCTTTTAGTGGGAGGGTCATGACAGATAGGCGCAGGAAACTGATGGACAGAGGTTTGTTGAAACCCTCTTTCCAGGAGGCTCTGGATGCTTCAGACCAGGCATCCAAATCCTCGAGGGAATCGAAGACGTCGGAGCCCAAGTCATCGGCTCCGAGCTCTTCGGCAAAGTTAGATCACCGGTTCCACAGACTTCGGGGCCGAGTGTTCAACTGTTGGCAGTTTCCGAGCCTCGAGTCTTGGAACCGGTGACGGAGCTCCCTCCACCGACTCTGCTGAGGTCGGCTCCGTCTTCGATCCCTTCGACTCGTTCTTCCAGGGCCCTTTCCGACACCGATGTGGACCGTGTGGTGCAGAAATTGATGGAGCATACGGCCCTATCCAAGCTTATCTCGGTCTCCTCTCAGTTGATGTCGAGACTTGAAGGCCTGCCACTATCTCCATCTGTTCCTCCTCCGAGACCTGTCCAGTCTTCGGAGCCGGAAGAAGCTGAACTGATGATTGTGGAGCCCTCGGTGCCAGAACCGTCCTTTTCTCGGTCGGCACCGTTCACCTCGACTCCATCCGATCCGGTACTGGAGTCTCGGGGCCGAAGATCCATCCTTGGTTCCGGGACTGAGAGTCGGACCGATGTTTCGTTCGACGCTCCTCTCGGGCCTCGGCGCGGATCGACTCGGTTCCGTCCTCGGGTCGGTGCCTTCGGTTCCTGTTTCGGGGATTCTTCCCATTTCTTCGGAACCGGGAGATACCTCGACTCGGGACCCGGGGGCCTTCGACCTCATGAGGAAGGTGTTGTCTACCCAGACAACCACATCAGCAGGAACAGCTTCTCCTCCCCACAAAGGACCGTTATCCTCCTCTGCACCCACGGCCACGTCCAAGCGTCGGGCACCAGTGTCTCAGCCAACCCTGGAGGGTGCCCCCTCTTCCTCGGAGGCTTCTTCCGATGCTCCCCACGAAGAAGTCTCTAGGAAAAGATTGTGTAAGAGGAGACACTTGGATTCTCCACAAGAATCCTTGACATCTGATACTGACTTAGATGAGTCAGAAGGGTCCCCTAAGTCACCTTCAGAAGATGTCTCTTTTTCTGACATCTTGGAGATCCTAAAACAGAGAGGTGACTGGCAAACCCTCCCCCCTTCTGAGGATGAGTCAGTTTTGCTGAAGGCATTTGGTGCTCGCCCTTCCTCCTCCTGGGTCACTCCGCCCTTCGATGAGTTAATGGAGTTGATTGCTCGAAGGGCGTGGGAGACACCTGACATGGTGGAACCAGTCCCTAGGAAGCCAAATAAGTACATTACGGCACCACAGGACAAGGCTTACCTCACCAAAGGAGTTCCAGTAGACGCCATGGTGGTGGCAGCGCCACGAAAAGGAGATGTCGGAGTCTTCCTCATCTGTCCATCCGCCTAACAAAGATTCTAGGACCATGGACAGATACGGGAAGCGCATTTTCAGTTCAGCGGCTTTCTCTATGCGTTCCCTGAACTATTTGACTCATTTTACACGTTTACAGAGGGATCTAGTCAAAGAGTTGGGAGATACCCTCCAGGGTACTACGGATGCTGCTGTTTCAGAGAAAGTTACAGCGCATCTCAACACCCTTACTTCCATTGTAAACTCGTCCATGAGGCTGATATCCTACGCAGCCGAAGGATCGAGTAGGGCAGCGGCTTCAGCGATTGCCCTTCGTAGGCAATCCTGGATGTGCTTATGTTCGTTTGCGGAAGCCTTCAAGTCTTCCTTTACTAACGCCCCATTTGATGGAGCCACACTTTTTGGCCCTAAAGTAAAGGAGACCCTTACCCGGTGTGAACAGGAGGGAAAGACTCTGTCTGCTGTCGGAGTCCGTTTTCCACCCCTTCCAGACCGTACCCCAAAGGGCAACGTGGTGGGAAAATGTGGTTTCGAAAACCCCAAGGATCTTTCCCAAACACACAGGGTGATGCCCCCTCTAGAGGCAGAGGGGGGGGCAGAGGTGGAAGACGCCGCCCTGGCGGCAGAGGGGGTCCGCAAAACCAAGGTGACAGGGATAACCTCCCTGGCAAACCTTTTCAGCACTCCTGAGAGGAGGCCCGACTGTCCTGCTCTGGAGGCAGTCGGGGGTCGCTTAGCTTTATACCCTCAGGCCTGGCAAAACCTTTCTTCAGACAATTGGGTAAAAAGCATTGTTACCAGAGGTTACAAAATCCCATTTCTATCCACACCTGTTCCAAAGAGAAAACTCCCAGATGTACCACCCCATCTGCGAGACCCAGCAGCTACAGAAATTTCAAAGCTGCTAGAAAAAAGAGTCATCCAACCAGTCCCAGCGGACCAAATAGGATTCGGAACTTACTCAAGGTTCTTTTTAGTTCCAAAGAAAACAGGGGACTGGAGGCCGATTCTGGACCTAAGCCATCTCAACACCTTTGTCAAGAGGGAAAAGTTCCGAATGGTCACGCTTCAATCGATCCTTCCATTCTTACGGAAGGATGACTGGATGTGCTCAATAGATCTGAAGGACGCATACTACCACATCAAAATGGCCAGGGCGTCCAGAGATCATTTGCGCTTCCGGCTGTGAGCCAGTCACTAACAGTTTCGAGCCCTGCCCTTTGGTCTGACTACAGCCCCCAGAGTCTTCACCAAATGCATGGCAGTGGTAGCGTCTCATCTGAGGCGCCTAGGATTCCAAGTGTTTCCGTATCTGGACGACTGGCTCCTGTCTGCCACCACCAGGCGTCAACTGATACAAGCCAGGGATTACACCCTACAACTTTGTACACACCTTGGAATTTCAGTAAATTTCGAAAAATCTTTGCTACAGCCATCACAGCATATCTTATTCATAGGAGCGGAATTAGATACGCATCATTTAGTTCTAAAACTTCCTACAGAAAGAATAGTAGCACTTCAAATCAACATTTCCCTTCTGCTGTCGTCCAGAAAGTCACCGGCAAAAATTGTTCTGAAAGTCTTGGGTCTCATGGCAGCTTCTCTCATTGCGATACCATTAGGAAGGCTGCACATGAGAGTGCTACAATGGCTTCTGTTTGCACAATGGTCATTCCAACAACTTCCACTGACTCACGAAATATTGATAACGAAAACATGCAAATCACACCTAATGTGGTGGTTACAGACTTGCAACCTATCCAGCGGAAGACCATTTGTGCTACCCGCACCGTCAGCGACGATAACCACGGACGCTTCCCTGATAGGGTGGGGGGGCATCTTTCAGGGACAGACAGTCCAAGGCGAATGGACCAATCTGGAGTACAATCTGCACATCAATGTTCTGGAGTTGAGGGCAGTGTTTTTGGCGTTGCAACACTTTGCTCCCCTTCTTCCTCCAGGGACCATTGCAGTTCAGACAGACAACATGTCCGTAGTCTGGTACATAAACAAGCAAGGGGAACCAGGTCTTACCAACTATGCAGAGAGGCCATGAGAATTTGGCAATGGGCAGAGTCCACCGGTCGCTTTCTGATCGCAACGCACATCCCGGGTCATCCAACGTCATAGCCGACAGGCTGAGCAGGGCAATACTATTGCCTCACGAGTGGTCCCTCAAACAGTCAGTTGCGGGAAGGATTTTTCGCAAATGGGGCCAGCCTACCTGCGATCTGTTTGCGTCTCCAATGAACGCCAAATGCAGGAGCTACTTTGCCCTATTACCCCCCCCAGGGGAAGTCCCCAGGGACGCGCTGGTGCACGATTGGCCCCCGGGTCTCCTATATGCTTTCCCTCCATTTCCCCTGATTGCAAAGTTTCTACAGAAAGCCAACAACCTTCAGAGGATTATTATTCTCATTGCCCCGTTCTGGCCTCGTCAAATTTGGTTCCCCTTTCTATTGCATCACCGCATTCGGGGACCTTGGATGCTGGACCCAGAGCCAGATCTACTGACTCACTCGTCAGGAGTTCCTCACCCATCTCTAGAATCTCTCCATCTAGCAGCTTGGCTGCTCCGCTTCCCTTTTTAGCCAGGTCGGTTCCCCTTACATCGGCGGTTCAAGATATTTTAGTAGCTTCTCATAAAGTTTCCACTACAAAGACTTACACCAGTAAGTGGAAACGTTTTGTCTTTTGGGCGGAGTCACATCATTTGGACCCTGTTACAGCTCCGTTAAACAAGGTTTTAGAGTTCTTGACTGAACTATTTCATGAAGGAGCTTCCCCGGCTACTTTAAGAGTACAGTTAGCAGCCATTTCTAACTATCATGTAGAGGAATGTGGTGCGCCTATTATGGCTCACAGACTTTGTAAAGCCTTTTTAAAAGGTTCTTTTCATATCAGACCACCAGTCAGAAGTCCGACATCACCGTGGAATTTAAACCTGTTGCTCTCTAAATTGATGTTGCCACCCTTTGAACCAGCTTCAAGTTGCACATTGAAATTTTTGTCATGGAAAACTTTATTTCTAGTGGCCATTACATCTGCTAGACGAGTGTCTGAGCTTCAGGCCCTTTCTGTCAAACATCCTTATTTAATATTTCATTCTGACAGAGTATCCCTACGCACTAATCCATCCTTTCTCCCCAAAGTTTGTTCTTCTAGTAATATTAATCAGTCCATTGAATTACCCACCTTCTTTAAGAACCACTCTAATAAATTGGAGTATATGTTGCACAAACTGGCCGTCCATAGACAACTCAGATTTTATTTGGATAGAACAAAAGATCACAGGAAATCTGATCAACTATTTGTAGCTTTTGCTGACAGCAGAAAGGGTCTTGCAGTTACGAAACGAACTCTTTCTAAATGGCTAACTGACTGTATCACATATGTTTATGAAGCCTCTGACCAAACATTATCAGCAAAACCCAAAGGACATTCCACCAGATCAGTTTCTACATCTTTGGCTCACGCAGCTCGCTTACCACTAGACACTATTTGTGCGGCTGCTACTTGGGCTAAACCACATACATTTATCTCTCATTACAAAGTGGACAGGGTTGGGCAACCTTTGGTTCCACTGTGCTCAAGAACGTTCTCCCTTGAGTTCCTCAGGATCATGGAGCTAGGGACGCTACCCATGTGTAAGAACAAAGGCGAGATTGAACACTCTCACATAAAGAAGTTATGTCCTTACCATAACGTTCCATGTGGAGTGTTCATCTCGCCTTGGTTATTACACTCCCACCCTTCCCACCCTTAGGAAGAACGTTCGATTTGGTGTCTGGTCTGGAGTATTCTCCTTCTGCTGTTGCAGTATTAGTGTTACTATCATACCCTTGGTATGTTTGTATATATGTACTTTTATGTATATAGTTGGCATGTGTGCGTGCTTTATGTCTGGTTTGCTTGCAAACTAGATCTGAGGTAAAGGCAGAGGGGGATTGTGGGTATTAGATGTCCTCGAGCTTCTTCTCGATGCAGAGCTTGCAGTCGGCCGGCACGGAGCCGAGGATCGGCTCCGAACCCATGTGTAATAACCAAGGCGAGATGAACACTCCACATGGAACGTTATGGTAAGGACATAACTTCTTTTTTGTTACATTGGTGCAGGTCTCTGCCTTGAAGATATCATGGTGAATTATACAGTGTTATTTGTGAGAAGCCAGATTGGCAGTATAAGGACAGTTTAGCACTGAGAGAAACTAAAGTGATGCCATTAACACTGGTGGAGACCATAACTGATAGTTTATAACATTGTAGGAGAGTAACAAAAATAAAATTTTTTTTTGCTTTCTATAGGTAGAACCTCTACTGTTACTGAAAGCAGCTCTCATTTTACAGACCTGTCAGCGTTGTCCTTATGTATTAGGAGGATGTATTCTGTATGGAGGCCAGTAGGTATATTCTTTATTTCATGGTGTGATAAAGTACATTGCACAGTATTCCCGAAGAATGTTGCATGCATAACCATATTATGCTCTATGTGATAGCTAAGTGAGTTGTGTGACTTTCTTTTACATAAGTACTAACCAACCATGTGTTAAATAAGTCAAAGCAAGACCTTGGGAGACCATAGCACACTGTCTTTGAAGTACAGAAGTTATGCTATTTTGTGTGCATGAAATAATTTGTGTAATAACCATGTGTAGCCAGTTTATTAATGGTATGAAACTTTATGACTGGGAATTGAGGGAGAGACTTGAGCAGTTCATCTCCTAAAGTGAAATTCATGAACTTCAGCATAAATCCATCATGCCAGTAGACTGAAAAAAATATATGTAATAATATATGTTTGTTTTTGCCATGTCTTTTTGACTTCACGCCTCACAACCATCAAGCCATTTGCTGATTACATTCAGCCCATTCATTGCTCCTGTTCAAAGGATGTGTAGCTAGTACTGCACAGATGTAGGAACTGCTTAGCGGAAGCTGTCATGCAAGAAGTAGTGAGGGTTGTTTGTGTTCCTGTCTGCATCTTGCAGATAACAATATATATTTTGGCCGTAACCTCCCATCCCCACCCCTGGTGGTGATGGAAGCACTTGCATTACTGCAGAGACCATCTAAGTCACTCAGTTCTATGTGTTTGTATACTCCTTTGCATTTGTTGGCAATGGCTGCCATCACTAGCTTTGGTGCACCCCTGCTTTGGGTAGCTGCTGCTGGCAAAGCATTTGCTTTGAGTTGGAACATCAGCAAGCTGGCTGGAACCCCCACCTCCTAGAGTGGGCATGCCCATCTCCCCCTGACAACACTGTCAGGTACTTTGAGCAGTTACTGGAACTCTGGTCACTTGGGCAGTAGTCAACTCTTTATCCATTTATGCCACAGAGCTAGTATAAGTAAATAAGAAATGCCTCTTAACCACATGTGTATGTATTCAGCCTTCGCCTTGTTCAAAGCGGTACAACAGTGAAATAAGCCCATTTCCAGTACTATTAATGTAGGTACAGTGAGTTGAAAGAAACAGTTGTAGTGCCGTTGTTTAAATGAGTGGAATTTCTTCAATCACAATTGAATAAAATGACACTTTAGTGATTAAACAAAAGCCCCATCTTAATATGCACACGTGCTTATAACCATTCCCACTATATCTCCGTATCAGTGGTGAAGGGCATTTTCCCTGATACAACAGCGTGGGGAAACGATGATGTGATGTGGTTGGTCAGGTTGTCTGAATAGTTATTTGACAAACCTGACCTCGGTGAGTGGCACAACTGCTGGGAGATCCTTTTGTTATGTACTGGCAAAGCTTAACCTGTTAACACACAGTTTAGATTTCCAGCAGCAGCAAAAGTTGCATGTTTTGAAACAATTTTTTTCTTAATTGGTGGAGTGGTCTTTGAGGAAGTATTGGTCACCTGAAGGGCTTATATATGTTCTTGAGAGAAGGAGTAGCATGAAGTCTAGTACTACACTGCTTTGCCTACCTCAAACCCTAATAACTATCAGCTCATTTAGAACTTGAGGTCTGGCAGATGACTATAGATACTCTAGTGTGACTTTTCTATGATGAGGGCCCTGCAGATGTGCTTGAGAGTGTATACATCATCTTTTGATGTCCTGGTATGTCACATATTGTACATTAATATGTTAAAAAAAACCTTCTGAAGGGGTTCGTCTTGGTGAAGGGATTTCAGATGTGGTACAGATCCCATGTCTATTAAGATGACATAATGCCATATCTTGAAGTAGATGATACCAAGCCGTCTAGAGACAGAAGCATAGTAACAGCACAAAAATATCTAGACTGAGGATTAGTGATTGGGTTGTGGAGTGCCTCAAGTTGTGTGAGATTGTTAAATGTGTTAGAGATTTTTGTTATATACTTTATATCAGAAGTTATTAATTTGTGACATTTAGGGGCTGATAGAAGACCAGTAAAACAACTTAAAGGAAAACTCAACCTTCACACTCAAATAACATTTTTTTTTATTGTATATTTCCTTTCTGAACTATTTTAATCCTCAAAATCACTCCCAAGTGTTTATTTTACGATTTTAATGCATTTCCCACAACATGGCTGCCAACGGGGCCTGCCTTGGTAATGTGGTCTTGTTTTCTTGTTTCAGCCCTTCTTCCCAGAATACATTTCAAATCCTATTTATATATGTTATGCTTGATATAAGGAAGTGGTGTTTTCTCATGACATTAAGGTAGAATGGCAGGAGTGTAAAACACTCATCTAATACTCCTTCTGTAACAGAGCTGCTTCAATCTTACATTGAGTGAACCTCATTTATTGTCTGTCAGAGCTTGTTCTGTGCTGTAAATAGCTGTTAGCTACTTCTATCAGAAGAAAGTAGGTAAATAGCAGACTTTTGTAAAGGGACTCTTTTGTAGTTCTAAAGGAATTGACACAAAAACACCAAATGGCAGGAAAAAGTGCTCAAAATGAAGTAACTAGAAAAATAAGAAATATGAGGAGTCAGGAAGCAACACCCAATATGCCAAATAAAGTATGTTTAATAAACACTCCAAATAAGGTGATCCACAGCAGCAGTACACACACAAATGCCCAACAAGTTAAAATGCGTTTTCGTCAGAATAATTACTTCATCAGATGAATGCATACCTCTTTAACTCCAGCCTTATTTATACTGCCAACAATATAAAACAACCAGTCAGATGCTAATTGACAGATTCAAAATGTGCAGAATACACAAAACTTTTTCTTAAATTTTATTTTCTATATCTAAAAACTATAACTAAGAAATATAAATACTTAAAATTTGTTTCATTAATAAAAATATAAATACAAAAAATGTAAAATTCTAGTAAAATCCTCATAAAGATTAATACAGAATGCAAACAGTTCTTTAGTCATAATAATGTCATCTGGAGGGCTAAATAAAAATAACATGCTATAAATTTGCTGGTCTAAGCTTTAAAACAGGGGCCAGGGAGACAGCTTCATTTAAACCTGGCAATTTTGTAGCTTCAAGATATAACTGCCAAAATAATTCTCTGTACTCCAATCCTGTCTCCCATGGGCCCCCCAGTGTCCTTTGGCACAACTTCTAAAACAAAAAAAAATAAAAACAAGCATCTTGACATACTAACTTGTGTTTATATAAAGCATTATTAGTACATTTAGTCTTTGTCGTAATCATGTTCATATGTCCTAGTTTTTAATTTCCTTTCAGTTTTGCCCACATAAAAAGAAAAAAAAATGTTTGCATCTAGAACTACAAATCAATTTATCCACCACAAAGGCTTTGTCCAAGTCATTAACTTGTAAATCTTCTCGTGGTTCCCTACTCATAGATGGGGGTGTCTACAGCCCTAAAATGGGCGCAAATCTACCTTTCCTTCCCTATATTACTTCATGCTCAACATCTTTTATTAAGCTCTCAGGGTAACCCTTATCCAGAAACATGGAAGTCAATAGCTTGCATTCTACTAAAAAATCTTGGTCCTTACTGATCATTCTACAGTGGAGTACAAATCGTCCCTTTACTGTACCCTTTTTCTGATATGGGGGGTGTGCGCTAGTATAAAAAAATATGAACTGGAAAATGTTTCCTTCCTGTATACCTTAGAAACAAAATTACCTTCATCCTTCATATGATCGTAATGTCCAAATAATTTATTTGTACTGGCCGTGACACCCCCATCTACGAGTAGGGAACCGGGAGAAGATTTACAAGCTAATGATTTGGACAAAGCCTTTGTGATGGATTTAAGTGGTGACTCAGGGGTAATAGGGGGTATCCTTGAGAAAGAAAGGAACAGGTTTAAGAATACTTCTGATCTAGAAGGGATTTTTGATGAGCATTTCAAATTAATTTATAGGAAAGGATGGAACAACATTTTAGAAAATGATATGAGCAAAGTTTCAAGTAAAGAAGGGAAGGTGGGCACTTTTAAGCGTGGTCATTGTTCCCAGTGCTCTTTCCTTTGTAAAAGTGAAACTTTGTACTTAGCTTGTAGAAATAATTCTTGCCATTCTCAGTAACATCCTCCAACAATACCCTTATCACACCAGTAACCCAAGCCAAGCCAAGCTACTAGGTGTAACTATTGACCAAAACCTAAAGTTCGGCAAACATGTAGCACTAACAATTGCCAAAGTTCATAAAAAACTAGGGTTCACTCTACCGCTGCAAGAACTTTCTCACACAGGAATCCTGAATCACTATCTCTCGTACCCATCTACTCTCCACCTTACTATATGCTTCCCCAGTTCTAACTAACCTAAACAAATCTAACCTTCTGAAATTATCTACCTTCTAAAGTAAAATCTCAAAATTTGAAACCAATGTTAAGTTTCGTTCTCATCACTGCCTCTCCCTAAGACAACTAGGATGGTTAGAACTCCCTAACCTACTAAAATACAATCAACTTCTCCTGACCCATCAACTTCTATACCAACCAAATAAAATACGTGCCCTCTCAGGTCTGCTAACCTTCCATAATACTGCGCGTCAAATAAGATTTTCCAATACCACCCTATTGACTGTTGCCAATTGCTTACATAGCTCAGGCCAATCCCTTTATTCCTATGTAGTTGCTAAGGCCTGGAACTCTCTACCCCCTGACATTAGATGTCTAAATAGTAAACATACTTTCAAATCTCTACTAAAAGATCTCCTATTCAAAACTTGGATATGTTCCTGTACAGAACAAGACTAATTTCACCTGTTCCAGACTTTCAACATCCCTAGATCACAGGTGTACTGTGCAGTTTCAGTTAGAGCATAGTACCGTGAACCAGGTGTTTAGGCCACATTTATAGTTAAGATTTCTACTTTATGACCCTGTCTATGGGAACTTCTATTTGAATTTATGGTCAAGCAATTCTATAGTTGTTGTATAATACCTTATTTAATTGTTTCTCAATATTCTAACCACTGTATGCTGCATCAATTGTAAAACTGATTTTTACTTTTATATGTTGTACAAAATAGATATGTTTATATAATTTTTTATTTTTTATAATATTTTTACTATGTATTTGGAGCTTTTCTCCCCGGGCCTTCGCTAAAAACAGTCACTTTGTGTCCAGTTGGACTAACCCGGTAAACAAATGGAAAATAAATAAATAAATGCCTTTAGTGGGAAGTTTTTTTCTCTCTTGTGAATGATGCAGAATTAAAACGTGCTTTACTAGTTCCTTAATTATTTTTGTCATGTTTACCTCCCTTTTTTTTCTATTTTGTATTTGTTTATTTATGCCTTGTTAACCAGGAAAGTGAACTGGTCTCAGGACTCTTCAGCCATGACCCAGGCTACACTGGTAAAGATAATAAGTAATACATGCAATTAGTAATACAAAGTAAAAACTACTGCCATAAAAACATGTGGCAAAGTGTGCATGTACAACACATAGCCAATGTATGACAGTGAATAAGTGAAACATTAAACATTTACTAGAATGTATATATCAATAATGTGTAACTGTACTATGTTAACTTTATTATAAGTAATGAATTGTATGCATCCATATTGCACAACTCACAGCACTCTAAGATGTTACTGTTCTCTAACTGACTAGGAATTAGCAAGTGAATGTTTTATGGCTTCCCAAAAGAAAAGGGTGGGGGATAATTATATGTACATCACTTTTGTTGTCCTAAGATACTATGAAAACATGAAGATCCTACAAAATGTGGAATGGAACAACCATTACAGTGGAGCCTAATAACTAGTATGATGAAAAAGATTTGGGACATGTAGAAAGTAGGAAAAAGGAGGTTGATTAGGATGATGATAATTATATAATACACACATGCATGAACACAAACCTGTGTGTATATATTTCATTGTATCAGTATATATGTGTATAATGTACACACACACACACACGTGCACATCCATATTTCAGTGCATGTGTGACTACTTACAAGAATATCTATTGCATATTTCTGTCTAGATGTAATCACACTGTACTGCATCCCACAGATAGTATTATACATTCTACATACATATATGCATTTTATTTATATATATACACACACACACACACACACACACACACACACACACACACACATATGAATCTACTTTCATTCACTGAAAACATATTTCACTGAATTTCAGGTCACTCCCACCAAATTGCTGGAAGCTCAAATCACTGAAAACTCATTTCACCGAATCACATTTCACTGAATGTAAGTACTGTTGGGCAAATAAAACATATATACTCTTTTCCCCACTGTAGTGCGTTGTTGGAGTTAGTATGTATAGTTAGCACAACTCCCCACCTATTTTTGATTTTATATTGTTAGTTTTCAGTGAAATGAGATTCATAAATATAAAAGCTAACTAGGTGGGGGACTATGCCCCCCACACCCCCACTGTAATATACACACATAGTATATATATACACACTAACTTCAGGATTGCACTACAGTGGAGAAAAGGGCATATACATTTTATTTGCCCAACAGTACTTAATTCAGTGAAATGAGTTTTCAGTGATTTGAGCTTTCAGTGATTTGTTGAGGGTGAATTGAAATTCAGTGAAATGTTTTCAGTGAATGAAAGTAGATCCATATATATATATACACACACACACACACACACACACACACACACACACACACACACACACACACACAAAGACAGACACAGTTAGATATGTGTATTTGTACACAGCTAAAGCACTTCTTTCCTTTTCTTAATGGTTTTAACGCAAGGGCACATAGAAAAATGTATGTTAAAGTAAACTCAATTGTACAGTATGGTTGCCATCAGTGGTCACATCTCCTTTGTGGACTAGAAAATGCTCATGTACTCTACCACTCTAAGGACTGACTCAGTCAGTGGGAGTCTCTTACCATGGATCTGTGTATACCAGAGATGCACCCCCCTCTAGAAAAACGTCACAAAAAAAAAGCATAGAAGACCTTTTAAAAAACCTTATCAGTGCACCTAGTTGATAAATTGACACCTGTCTCTCTGTGCAGTTCTCCTGTGTGTGTTTGGTGGTAGTGGGAAACTTGAAAATTGTGAATATGTTGATACTTTGCAAGAAAAAAAATATTTTCTGAATTTTCTCTAGATGTCACAGAAATCTTTGATGCTACATTTATCTTAATATATAAACTATTATAAATAACAAATATTTAAAACTTAGCATTTCAGTACTGTGATGCTGTTTATGTAAATTTATCAGAAGAGGTACAACTGTCTTTGAACCCCCTGAGTGTTCTAATTGATTTGTTTTGCTATGAAAGAGGAGTGTTAAGTTCTCCTCTCTGCAATAAAGACAGTGGAAAAGTTCTGCATCTTTCGTGTCTTTTGTATGGCAGCTGCTGTGTTCCTGACATAGTAGGATTAATTGCTCATCAAAGACTGACAGCAGTACTTGACAGGATAAAGTACAGATCTCTTTGGGTCTATAGTATGTCATGCATGCGGAGACAAATTCTTCTGCAAGGGATTTCAGAAGTTGAGCTTAAAAGTAGGTGGGCTTTCCCTTCCTTTGATTCCAAGACAAGGAAATGAAAGATGTGAAGTTTTTCAGTTTCTCCGTTCATTCTTTACTGATGGGTTCGGAGCTGATCCCTCGGCTCTGATACGGCCAATTACAAAGCTCGAGGTCTTCAAATAGCTCGAAGCCAAGTCCCTATCCCATGATGCACCTGGAATTACCTCAGATCTAGTTTGCCGCTGCAACACATCAGAGGTTCTGCTTTAGCACGGGCCAGTAAAACTGATTTTTTCATTATTATTCAAAATGTTTGCTAGTTAGATAGCTTTAGGTATTTTAGTTAAGTTTTAGAAAGCTCTTATAGCTTTTGGTGTGTGTTTACACACTTATAACTCTTCCCATTGTGTGTTTTAAAAACTTTTTCTAGTTGGCCTTTTGTTTGGCCTACTTTAAAATCTTTATTGATATTATAGTGTGTTTTATTAGTGACCTTTTTTCTCATGTTTTCCTATTTCTAGATAGTTATAGTTATTAATATATGTGTGTTAGCCTTAGAATTTTTTAGATAATGCTTAGTAGTTTGTTACTGTTGAAGTTTGCTGTGAACAGTGTATTGTTATAGATTAGATAAGGTTTTGGTATTTCTCAGCAGCTATCTTCTTTTATTGCATAGCCTGCTTGAATTCTTGTTGTGTGCTTTAGACAGACATTTTCTGTCAGTTTGCATTTATATTATATACTCTTGTGTGTGTGTGTGATTTAGGCTGCTTTATTTAGGCTTGTGTGAATATTACTGTTGAGTTTTTCTGGGTGACAGTAATTTTTCCTGGATTATTATGACTGACCAAAACAAACACCCCAAGTCTGGGTTTAAGAAATGCCCAAAGTGTGGCCAAAAGATGTCTGTAACAGACAGCCACGTAAATTGTGTATACTGTTTAGGAGCTCTGCATTTGCAAGACAGTTGTGCTATTTGTTATTCCTTCTCCTCAAGGGTCCTTCAGGAAAGGAAGAGAAAACTCATAGAGGGTTGTTGAAGCCTTTGTTTCAAGAAGCTTTGAGTGACCAAGATGGATCCAGCAAGTCCTCAAAGTCTTCTAAGACTTTGGACTCAAAGAAATCTAAAAAGTCCTCGATTTTGGCTCCACTGCCATCGAGCTGACAGTCTTTTCCTTTCGGAGCCAGTCCCCAGTATTCAAACTGGTGTCCGAAGCACCTAAGAGTCCATTACTTCAGTCAGTACCCCCTTTGGTACACTCCTCTCGATCCTCTGTCAGCCTGTCAGATCTGGATGTGGATCGTGTGGTGCAGAAGCTGTTATTGGCACTAGCTTTGGCAAAAATGTTATCGGATTCGACCCAAATGGCATCGGAACCGAAGACCCTTGCACCAGCTCAAACTATTCCTCCTCCAAGCCATGCTGGTCCTTTGGAGCCAGAGGGGTCAGACCTGATGTTAGTAGAACCCTCGGAGTCGATGCCTGCCCCAGTGTCTTCAGTTCCATGCACTCTGACGTCCTCCGTGCCTATCAAGGACTCTAGGAGCTGACACTCTCTGGTAGGGTCCGGGGAGGACAGTCGGACCGGACCGTCTTGTCTGTTCCATCTCTGCCTCTCGGGGCCTCGGCTCGGATGAGCTCAGCTCCTACCTCTGGCTCGGAGCCCACTGTCCCGGTGCCGGGCATGTCGACGGTTTCTTCGGATCTGTCGGCTCCCTCGCATTGGAGCAGAGGTGCTTTTGATGCCATGAGGAGAGTTATGTCTCCTAAGACATCCTCGACCTCAGGCCTGCCTTCCTCCTCCCCTAAAGTGCATGTGTCTGCTTCTGCCTTGCACATCCTGTCCAAGCGTAGAGACCCAAAGCCTCAGGAAGCCCCATTGGGTGGCCCCTGCTCTTCTGAGACCTCACCAGAAGCTCCCACTGATGAGGTTCCCAGGAAGAGATTATGTAAGAGGAAACATCTAGACTCCCCACAGGAGTCTCTAACATCAGATACTGATTTAGATGAGTCTGAAGGGTCCCCACGGTCCCCCTCTGAGGATATCTCATTCACTGAGATACTTGAAATCCTTAGACAGAGGGGTGACTGATGGTCCAGAAGCCCTACTGAGGATGAGTCAGTTCTCCTGAAGGCTTTCGGGTCTCAGCCTTCCACCTCTTGGGTGTCTCCTCCCTTCGATGAGCTGATGCAGCTGGTCTCACGAAGGGCATGGGAGTCTCCGGATACTATGGAGCCTGTCCCTAGGAGGCCTAATAAATTAATTTCTGCCCCCCCTTGACAAAACATTTTTAACAAAAGGTGCTCCAGTTGATGCCATGGTGATGGCAGCAGCCACCAAAAAGGAAATGTCAGAGACTTCCTTGTCTATCCATCCTCCTAACAGAGACTCCAGAATTATGGATAGATATGGGAAGTGCATGTTTAGTTCAGCGACCTTTGCTCTTTGTTTGCTCAACTATTTAACCCATTTTACCAGGTTACAAAGAGATCTCCTTAAGGAGCTAGGACATTCTCTTCAGGGTACAGTAGCTGCAGGAGCTCCCGACAAAAGTTGCCGCCTGTCTTGCTACCCTCAATTCTATAGTCAACTCATGCATGCGCCTCATCTCTTATGCAAGCTGATGGAACGAGTAGGGCAGCGGGTACAGGAGTTGCTCTTAGGAGACATTCCTGGATGCACTTGTGTTCCTTCACGGAGCCCTTCAAGTCATCCTTCGTGAACACTCCCTTTGATGGCTCGTCCCTTTTCTGGCCTAAAGTAAGGAAACCTTAACCAAGTGTGAACAGGATGGAAAGACTGTCTACTGTCGGCGTCCGTTTTTCCACCCCTACTCGACCCTACCCTAAAGGTCAAAGGGGAGGAAAAATGTGGTTCCGAAAAGCCCAAGGAGCCTTTCAGGGCACACGTGATGAACTCCCCTCCAGAGGTAGAGGAGGGGGCAATAATGAAAGATGCCGCCCTCGTGGCAGAGGGGGTCCTCAACACCAGGGTGACAGAGATCACTCTTCTGGGAATCCCTGTCAGTGCTTTGGTGGCAGTTGGGAGTCGCTTATCTTTGTATCCAGACACCTGGCTCAAAATAACAAAAGACATCTAGGTACAAAGTATCATATCCAGAGGATACTTCATTCCATTTGCCACACCCCCTCCAAATCATAAGAAAAATCCTGGATGTTCCACCCAGTTACAGGGAACAAGCAACAATAGAGGTCCAAACGTTGCTAAGAAAAAGAGTCTTCCAACCAGTCAGGATCTGAAACTTACTCAAGATTCTTTTTGGTTCCAAAGCAGACTGGGGACTGGAGACCCATATTGAATCTCAGCAGATTGAACCAATACGTAAGGAAGGAGAAGTTCCGGATGGTCACGCTTCAGTCTATACTTCCCTTCTTAGGGAAAGACAATTGGATGTGCTCGATTGATCTCAAAGATGTGTACTTCCACATAAAAATGGCCAGACCATCCAGGGATCACCTGCGCTTCCGGCTGGGAGCCAATCATTACCAGTTTCGAGCCCTGCCCTTTGGTCTCACTACAGCTCCCAGAGTGTTCATCAAATGCATGGCATTGGTCATGGCTCACCTGAGGTGTCTAGGATTCTAGGTGTTTCCATACCTAGACAATTGGCTCCTTACTGCCACCACCAGGCATCAACTCATTCAGGCCAGAGAGTCCACTCTGTCACTCTGCAATCATCTGGGCATTACAGTCAACTCAGTAAAATCTGCCTTGTCGCCATCGCAGCATATCGTTTTTTATCGGGGCAGAGCTGGACACCACCACCACCACACTAAGGCTTCCAATAGAAAGAGTCTTTCTTCTTCGTCAGGGTTCTAATATCAAAAGACAGAGCACCAGCATCAGAAGTTCTGAAATTATTAGGCATGATGGCAGCAGCAGTTCTAGCCGTACCACTAGCTCGTATGCACATGTGGATACTACAATGGCTGTTGTTCACTCAGTGGTCTTACCAAGAGCTTCCCATGTCTCACACTATAATGATCACAAATTCCTGCAAAAAGGACCTTCAGTGGTGATTGACCTCATTTCATGTCACGATAGGACAGCCATTTGTGCTACCCCCTCCAGCGGCCACAGTGATCACGGCCGTTTCCCTGTTAGGGTGGGTGGGGGCATTTTCAGGGAAAGACGGCCCAAGGCACATCGACCGATCAAAAGACAACATCTGCATATCAATGTCCTGAAGATGAAAGCAGTACTTTTGGTGTTGCAGTACTTTCAGGACTTTCTTCCTCTGGGTACAATTGCGATTCAGACAGACAACATGTTGGTGGTCTGGTATTTGAACAAACAGGGAGGAACCAGGTCTTACCCCCTTTGTCGAGAGGCTCTCAGAGTATTGCAGTGGGCTGTTTCCACCCAGCGCTTTCTGTTGGCAATGCACATCCTGAGGAAATCCAACGTGATAGCAGACAAGCTCCGCAGGGCTATCTTGTTGCCCCACGAGTGGTCCCTCAAGAAAAAAATAGCGGACAGAATATTTTGCAGGTGGGGCCAGCCTTGCTGTGACCTTTTTGCCAGTCACATGAACATGAAATGCAGAAGCTACTGTGCCCTGATTCCCCCTCTGGAAGAAGCCCCAAGGGACGCACTCATACACGATTGGCCTCCGGGTCTCCTCTATGCATTTCCACCAATCCCGTTGATACCCAAGGTTCTACAGAAATCAAAAACCCTGGGAAGGACCATCATTCTAATAGCCCTTCATTAGCCTTGTCATATTTGGTTCCCCTTCCTTCGACTTCATCTTTTGGTGGATCCTTGGATTCTGGACCCAGTTCCAGACCTTCTGACGCACTCATTGGGGATCTTCATCTCTCTCTGTAGTCCCTGAAGCTGACAGCTTGGCTGCTCCAGTTCCCATCATAGCCAGGTTCCATAACCTGTCCTGTGAGACAAAACAGATCCTTTTATCTTCTCATAAATCTTCTACTAGGAAGCTATATCTTAGCAAATGGAAAACATTTTCTATATGGGCCTCTAAAAATAATATTGATCCTTACCCAAGCCCCTATGGCCTCTATCTTACAGTTCTTGACTTTGATTTTTAACAAAGGAGCTGCAGAAGCAACAGTTCTTGCTCAATTGGCTGCTGTTTCTAATTTCATCTTGGATTTGAAGGGTTGAATATCATCTCTCACAAGTTATCCAAAGCTTTTCTCAAAGGGACTTTTCATATTAGACCACCTGTAAAATCTCCCTATTCTCCATGGAATCTAAATTTTATGCTTTCCTGGATAATTCTTCCACCATTTGAACCAGCTTCCTCTTGTGACCTCAAATTTTTGTCATGGAAGACCATCTTTCTGGTAGCTATTACTTCTGCCCGCAGAGTGTCAGAGCTTCTGGCTTTATCCATCAAGCCTCCATATTTGATATTCCATGCTGACAGAGTCTCACTTAGTACCAACCCCTCATTTTTGCCCAAAGTTTGCACTGAAACCAATCTCAACCAGATTACTGATTTGCCAGTCTTCTTCCCCAGCCATTCGCACAAACTTGATGTTCACAGACAGCTCAGATTTTATTTGGATAGCACAAAAGATTTCAGAAAGTCAGACCACCTTTTTGTTTCAGTCTCAGACTCCAGGAAGGGTAGACCAGTGGCTACAACAACTCTGTCTAAATGGTTATCTGATTGTATCACTTTTGCGTATTCAGCTGCCAAATATGCCTTTGCAACATAAGATTAAAACTCACTCAACCAGAGCAGTTTCTACATAATCTGCTTTTTCTGCCAGGCTTCCCATTGATAACATTTGTGCAGCAGCCACTTGGTCAAAACCTCATACCTTTACACTCATTACAAAGTTGACAGGGCCTCCTTTGGATCCACGGTCCTGAGAAATATACTCCGTGAGCCACCCAAGGTTGATTGTGCTTGGGACGCTACCCATCAGTAAAGAATGAATGACGGGATTGAACAACTTCACATAAAGAAGTTATGTACTTACCATAAAGTTTCATATGAGTTGTTCATCTTGCCTTCATTCTTACATCCCTCCCTCCTTACCCCCTCCTGGGCTGATAGATGACAGAGATGCTGGATCCGTCCTGGTTACTCAGTCTTTCTATGCCTTTCTCTTGGGAGTGAAAGAATAACATATGGTATTATTATAAGCAGCAAACAAGATCTGAGGTAATTCCAGGCACATCATGGGATAGGGACTTGGCATCCAGCTATTTGAAGACCTTGAGCTTTGCAACTGGCCATATCGGAGCCCAGGGATCATCTCCGAACCCATCAGTAAAGAATGAAGGCGAGATGAACAACTCACATAGAACGTTATGGTAAGTACATAACTTCATTTTTTATAAAGTACAAGCAAATTTCTGGTACCTACACAATACTGGAACCGTATTGTAGGGAGAAAAGCAGCCTAAAGATTTGAGTTAAACTGTAGGAGGAGGCAGAGTTTTCCTTTAAATGTTTCAAAGACTAAAATTATGTCAGAATGCAGAGAGACTGTAGTATTAGATGTTCTTCGTCTTCCATTGCTGCAGTCCTGACTATTGGGTATAGTCCGCGTCCCAGTCGGCCCGAATACCAGAGTATAAGGCTGACGTCGGTCAGGGCGCATTAGACTGACGTCAGTACGTCAGGGTACTAATGCGCATGACCGACGTCATATCCTCAGTCTTTTTTGCCGCATGGTCCGATGCAGAAGCAGTTTTGCGAGTGCAGGTTGGCGTGCTGAAATTTTTCCGAAACCGGAGTTTCAGACCGAAACAGAGTTGGCTAAGTACCCCGTTGGGGAACATTTTGGTTTTTTCTTGCCTCAGTATTTTACCGGATGTCAGAAAAAGTGAATAACTGTATTTCTTGTGGGAAACAGATACCTCATAGGGATTATCATACCTTGTGTATACCTTGTTTAGGGCCTGAGCACGACGTTGTTGGTTGCCGCTCTTGTGCTAGGTTTAACAAACGCACTATTAAGAGGAGGTTAGACTGTGGCAGGTTAGTGTTTGGGAAGCGTTGCAATTATAATATGCCGGGGGATGCTCCGACGCCCGCTTCCTCAAGAAGCGCAAGGATAAAACAGTGAAGCCTAGGGTTGAGGAACCGCAGTCCCGGACGCCGGTTCTTTGGAAGGCTCAGTGGAGCCGGAGGTTTTGCCAGGAGTTTCCATGGAGTCCCAGGCAGAAACTATACTCTTACAGGATGTGCCTTCTCAGGAGGTAGGCCAGGCTGAGGGGCTTCTCAGGTGACTGTTCTTCCCTCTCTTCCCAAGGTAGTTAGGGCCTCCTTCTGTTGCCAAAACTTCTATGAGAGGTAGGCCTACTTCAGCTTCAGTGGGGGCTTCTCCTACCATTTCAGGTTCTGTACCTAAGAAACATATGCTTAAGATGGCAGAAGATTTGATTACTATGATTAGGGGTTCTATGCCCCCGCCTGATAAGAGGCCTAGGGTGGAATCTGAGTTTGAGAGTTTTGAACAGTGTTCTGAGGCTTCAGAATCTTCTGTGGAAGATTTGCAGGAGTATCCTACCTATTCTGATTCTGATGTGGATGATTCCACTCCTACGCGCCTCCACCTGAGGATTTCTCATTTTCAGAGACTTTGCATTCCATGAGGGAGCACTTTAAATGGGAAGGCCAGGATTACTCTGACTCCAGGAAAAGGCTTAGGGAGTTCTTGTTTTTACCCCAGCATAGGCCTTTAGCTATTCCTCCTGTGTTGAATGTGGTGGAAGATGTTTTGCAGAGGCTTCCTGAACCCTGACTCTTTGCCTCCTGCTCCTGTTAAGCCTGATAGGTATTATAGGGTGCCCGAAGCTCATAAATATTTGTTTAAGAGTCCTAGGGCGGACCCAGAAACTATTTCCCAGGGGCCTAAGGGTGTAAAAGCTTCTGTGGTTAAAAATCCTGTCCCCACTGATAAAGAGGCGAGGGCTTTGGATAGGTGGGGAAAGAAAGTGTATACTTCTTCCACTCTAGCCATGAGAGCTTTGAATTGTCAGTTTCACATGTTAAAATATCAGAATTACCTTCTTTCACAATTGAAATCTAAGGTGGATGCTTTGGCGGAAGGTATTGAGTGTAAAGAGTTGCTGGATTTGGTTCATGTGTGCCAACAAGTGGGTAAGCATTCTTTGCAATGTGGTTTTGATGCTGTACAGGCCTCCTCGAGGGTGGCTGCTACCAGCTCTGTTCTTCGCAGGCATGCCTGGTTGAAGGATCAGAATTTAGCTGAGCATGTTAAGACAAGGATTTTGGATGCTCCTTTACAGTCTGATGTGTTGTTTGGTTCGCCTGTGGAAGCTGTTTTAAAGAAAATGGAGGACAAAGCTAAGTCTATGCAAACTGTTAAAGATTTTTGCAGGTGCAGCCACCAAGTTTAGTAGAAATTGGCCTGCTAAGGGGTGGACATATCCTGCTTATGATTCTCAGTCTAGGGGTAGGTCTAGACGTGGTAGGGGCAGGGCTCAAAGTTCTTTAGGCCTAGAACAGGAGTTCACCTGCTCAGACTTCTGGTGAGGGCAGGGGTCAGTCCTTTCGTAAACAGACCCAATGACCTGTTTCTTCAGCTGCCAGCAGATTCACGTCTGGCAGCTCCTTTGGGGGGAAGACTGTCTCTTTTCAAAGAAAATTGGGATTTAATTACTCAAGACAAATGGGTATTGGATATCATTCACCACGGTTACAGATTTTATTTCCATACAATGCCCCCTTTCAAAGGCATGCCAGACGTTCCTCCTCTACAAAGAAAAGAGGCTCACAAGCAAGTTTTACAGTTACTTCACATAGGGGCCATTCAGCCAGTCCCTGTGTCGGAAAGGGGCCTGGGATTTTATTCTCGCCTGTTCCTTGTACCAAAGAAGGGGAACATGTGGAGACCAATTTTGGATTTATCTCTCCTCAACACGTTTTTGGACATTCCCAAGTTCAAGATGTTGACGTTACAACAGCTTTTACCTCTGCTGGGCAAAGATCACTGGATGGTAACTTTAGATCTCAAGGAAGCTTACCTTCATGTGCCTATACGGCTAAGTTGCAGAAAGTATCTGCGGTTTCGAGCTGGAAATTCTCATTATCAGTTCTCTGCATTGCCCTTTGGCTTATCTACTGCGCCCAGAGTATTCACAAAGGTTCTGGCTCCAGTGATAGCTTACTTCAGGCTTCAAGGAATTCAAATCTATCCTTACTTGGACGACTGCCTGATTCTGGCTCAAGAAAAGGAAGACCTTCTACAGCATCTGGAATATGTTATAGCAGTGCTAAGATGCCTAGGGTATTCTGTGAACGAAATAAAGTCCAGTCTAGTACCCTCTCAAGACATGTGCTTTCTGGGTGTAAGACTGAATACAGCAGCCCAGATGGCCTTTTAACCCCGGACAAACAAAAGAGTCTGTCACTTTACTTCCATCAACTATCTCATCAGTCCGTGCTGACTGCAAGGACAGTCCTTCAAGCATTAGGGTTCATGGCATCTTGTATTCTGGTGCTTCCCAATGCCAAACTGCATATGAGGAAGCTACAATGGTATCTCAAAAATGTATGGACACAGCACTGCCAGGATTTGGACACTGTCATTCAAATAATACCTTGCATTCAAAAGGAATTTTTGTGGTGGGCTCAGGAATGTCACCTAAACAAGGGACTCTCTGTGACCCGGCCAGAGGCAAGTCAGATTCTAACGACAGATGCCTCGGACATTGCTTGGGGAGCTCATCTAAATGGAAAGTGGATACAAGACAAGTGGCCTGCCAGACTACAGCATCTACATATCAACATGAAGGAGATGTTAGCAGTCCAGTTTGCATTAATAGCTTTCAAGGACTTACTTCTTCCAGGGCAGGTGTTGATTCTAACAGACAACACAACTGTCATGTGGTACATCAACAAGCAAGGGGGAACACATTCTTATCCTCTATGCAGGCAAGCAATGATTTTATGGGAGACTGCGCTAAGCTTGCAACTAACTCTTCAGGCAAGGTTTCTGCCAGGAGCACAGAACTCCTTAGCAGACGTGTTAAGCAGACAAATCATGGATCCCCACGAGTGGAAACTGGATCTTCATGTATTTCAGAAACTGACAGTGTCATGGGGAACTCCAGACATAGATCTGTTCGCTTCTCCACTAAACCACCAGCTGCCAAAGTATTGCACAAAGGGGTTTCATCACACAGCTTGGAAGGTGGATGCTCTGTCTTTCAGTTGGAAAAACCTTCATGTGTATGCCTTTCCACCTCTACCGCTTCTTCCAAAGGTACTATTAAAGGTCAGACAAGACAGGCCAAGGATGATTTTGATAGCTCCAGATTGGCCTCGGCAACACTGGTACCCACTTCTACGGAGTCTGGTAAAGAAGCCTCCATGGCCTTTACCTCTGATTCCTCATCTGTTATCTCAGAAGGACGGTCATCTGCTCAATGTCAAGCTTCAATCTCTTCACCTCACAGCCTGGCATATTCTGTGTTGAAACACAGCAGGTCTCAACTTCCTCAACAAGTTTTAAATGTGATTATGGAAGCTAGAAGGCCTAGTACTAGGAGAGTGTACGAGAAAAATGGAAGAGATTTTTATTTTGGAGTACAGCAAAGAATTTGGAGATTTCAGAGCCTAATTTGAGTGTGGCTCTTCAATATCTTACTGAATTATTGGACAAAGGTTTGTCCTTCTCTTCCATAAAGATTCATGCTGCAGCAATTTCAGCTCACTATGATTGTGACCCACCTTTGTTTTCGCATCCTTTGTTCAAGCAGTTTCTTAGAGGGGCAAAGAATATAAGACCCCACGTAGAGCTCCTACTCCTGCTTGGGATCTCAATTTTGTGTTGGAAAAACTTACTCTACAACCTTTTGAGCCTGCAGCTACTGCTGAATTGAAATATTTGTCATGGAAGACTGCTTTTCTGTTGGCTATTACTTCTGCAAGAAGGGTGTCTGAGTTGCAGGCCCTTATGGCAGTAGAGCCCTTTTGATTTTCCATAAGGACAGGGTATCATTACGTACTAATCCTTCCTTTATGCCTAAGGTGGTTTCTAGTGTGGCTTTAAACCAAACTATTCATTTGCCTACGTTTTTTGCAGATCCTCAAAATAAAGGGGAAAAGATTTTGCACACTTTAGATGTACACAGGCAATTGCGTTATTATTTGAGCAGGACTAAGAATTTTAGGCAGTCTCAGCAGTTACTTGTTTCTTTTGCTTTGAGTTCACAGGGCAAGCCTGTGTCAAAACAAACTATTTCTAGGTGGATTGGCTTTTGCATTGCATTTTGTTATTCCCATCATGGCAAGGAGATTCCAGCTGGGATTAGGCCTCATTCCACTAGGGCTACTGCCACTTCAACAGCATTTCTAAGGGGTCGCAACTAAGGATATTCTGGAAGCAGCTACTTGGAGTTCAGTGCATACTTTCTCTAGGCATTATCACCTTCCTATATACTCTAAGACTAGGGCTGGTTTTGCCACAGCTGTTTTACAAGGCATGTTGTCAGCTCCTGCTACTTTATAATTTGCCAGCCTCCCTTACCTCTGCTTTGGGATTCTACCCAATAGTCAGGACTGCAGCAATGGAAGACGAAGAACATAGTACAGTTTTGTACCTACCATAAATGTAGATGTTCCAGGATTCCATTGCTGCAGTCCAATTTACCCTCCCTCCTTCCCCTCTGTGTTTAGGGGTGGTTGTGTAGGTGAGTTTACATGCTTATATTTTATATATAGATATATTGTTGTATATATTATACATGCTTTTGGTGCAGGTTGTTTTGGGACTTGTCTTTTTGGGTCTTCTGACATCTGGGGCAAGAAAAGACTGAGGATATGACGTCGGTCATGCGCATTAGTACCCTGACGTACTGACGTCAGTCTAATGCGCCCTGACCGACGTCAGCCTTATACTCTGGTATTCGGGCCGACTGGGACGCGGACTATACCCAATAGTCAGGACTGCAGCAATGGAATCCTCGAACATCTACATTTATGGTAGGTACAAAACTGTACTTTAAGGGCCAACATTTGACAGATGCTTCTGTCATCTCCATAACATAAATGTTTGTGAAAATGTGTGTTATTATTGACAGCTTGGGGGATAATGACTCTGCCTTTTGAAATGGAGAATGAAGTTCCTAGTGATAAAGAGATCTGGTGCTATATGCTGACTGCTGGTAGATGTAAGTATCCCGGAATCCTTTAGTTGTGGTTTGCCTTGGAGACTGTCTCTGTTAGCAGTGGAAAATTACTTTTTACGTAGAATAGAATCAGAATGAATTTTTTTTTGTATTAAGGAGAACAGAGTGAATTATTTTTTCCCACACTTGACCTAACATACTGTATAGAAGAACAGTGTTTTGTTAGCAGTTTTTTGCCTATTGTCAGGGGAAGTCATTGTGTCTTTAAGGGTAGTCACACCCAAAACATGGAAAGCCTTTCACTATACTTTGGCATTTTTTACAGCCCTTATGTCCCTGTTGCACCCTACTTTTTTCGCATACTTTCAAATTATGATCCATGGTACCTGTTGCTGGAAAACAGTTACTGAATCTGCATTTTGTTGAGTCATAAAAGAAAAGCCGCACTATACAAAGCTGATGCAAGAAGAAAACCCTTCCTAACCACTGGGTGGGAGATTGAGCTTTCCACACACTTAAATCTTACAACAGTGAGATCACATAACTTTGTGCAAGGTGAGCAATCTTGAGAAAGCTGTGTTTGCTTTCTTTTCTAAAGTTCTTTGACCTTGGAGCTCTAATACTTCTACAGGAGTGATATGGTGTGCACCCCCCAACATACACATACCTTGGACATGCAGTGGGAACTGTCTCCCTGGAAAACAAATGTCCAAAAATACTCATGTTATGTAGTCCTATCTCGCCTACATTCTTACCCGTGGGTTCGGACTTTTCTAGCTCGAAGTCTTCTATTGGCTGGGCTAAGCAGGTATCCCATGGTGCACTGCTCCATATCCCCAGATCTCGTTTGTCGCTCATGTAGCTCTGACGTGGTCTCGCTCTTGGCTGTGGCTAAGTACCTTTTTCTTGTCTTAAGAAAAGTTATTGTTCTGAAACAAAAAGCTATTTTCATAGCTATTGTCTTTAGTGTTGTTTAGCCTTTTGGTAGTGTGCTTGTTTTGCGGTATCCCGATAACTGTTCCCTCGGGCTAGGCCCGTTTCAGTTAGAGGACCTAGTCCTTTTGTCCTGTCTGTTTGTCAAACCATTTAAATTAGAGGTTTGATTTTCTGTTCTCCAACCCTTGTAGTCATTAACCATTTTAGTTAGAGGTTTTTTGACATAGTTGGTCTCAGTGTGTCTCTCCAGATTGTGTGTACTGTTTCACTTTTAACTGATTCCCGCGTTTTTGTGGTGTTGAGTGTCTGTGAGTTTTCCTGTCAGATTTTCTCTTAGGTTGCGTTGTTGGTGTTTCTTGTGAATATGTCTAAAGATTCCAAAGAGCACAAACCTTCCGGTTTCAAAAAGTGCTCAAAATGTGGGTACAAAATGTCCATCACCGATGGGCATTCTATTTGTGTCTATTGCCTGGGAGCTGTTCATCTGCAGGAGTCCTGCAGCTTTTGCCCTGCATTCAGTCCCAGAGTGCTCCAAGAGAGGAAGAATAAGCTGATCCTAAAGGGACTCTTGAAACCCACTTTTGAAGAGGCCTTAGATTCTTCTCCCAGTGCTAAGTCTAAATCATCCAAGTCTAAAAAGAGATCTCCGGCTCCATCAGCTTCTTCGGAGCCTCCGGAGAAAGTTACAAAAATTGCATTGACCTCCTCGACTCCACTGTCCTCGGGGCCGCAGGAGGTGTCTGTGTTGATGGAACCAGCGTCGGCTCCTATTATATTGGAACCTCTTCGGAGCCGATCGCCCAGTCTCAGACCAGTCTCTCCTGAGAGGAGATCTCGATCTCCCTCCTTGTCCTCCAAATCCTCCAGGACCCTTTCGGATGTGGATGTTGATAGGGTGGTCCAGAGGCTCCTCCAGTCACCGGTTTTGGCAAAATTGTTTTTGGCTCTGGCCCAGTCGGCTTCGGAGCCCGTCATGGCTCCTATTTCGATCATTCCTCCTCTGAGCACATCTCTGGCTTCGGAGCCGGAGTGTTCCGTGTCGTGTGATGTTTCTAGTCCGGTTCCGATGGCCCCTCTGGCTCCATCGGTACTGACATCGAATCTGACCCCATCGGCTCCATCCTCGGGGTTCGGGACTCTGGATTCTTCAGTCGGGCCCGAAGGGGACATCTCAGGACATATTTTGGTTCCGAGTCTCCCTCTCGGTGCCTCGGCTCAGGGAATTCCGACTCCCGTCATGCTGTCGGAAGCTGGCCGGTCCTCGGACTTGGGGGGGGACCAGCCTTCGAGGCCATGCGGACTGCGCTGGTCAGATCATCAGCTACATCAGGAGGATCGGTCACTCTGTCCCCCACCACTCCAGTGAGAGCCTCTGACCACCATCTATCCATGGACAGCAGAGCACCAAGGCCTAGGGATACGCCCACGAGTGGTCCCCAACTTTCTGAGGGCCCTTCAGAGTTCATGCCTGTAGAGCCCCCTAGAAAGAAAACATGCAAGATGAAGCACATAGACTCCCAGGATGAGTCCCTCACTTCTGATACTGACCTCGAGGAATCGGAGGGGTCCCCCAAGTCATCCTCTGATGTTTCCTTCTCCGACATCCTGGAGATACTGAAGCAAAGAGGTGACTGGCCGTCCAAAGCCCCTTCCGAGGAGGAGTCTGTCTTCCTTAAGGCCTTTGGTGCTCAGCCTTCCGCCTCCTGGGTGTCCCCACCCTTCGACGAGCTCCTTAATTTAATCTGTCGAAGGGTGTGGGAAAACCCTGATTCTGTGGAGCCCATACCCAGGTGTCCCAACAAGTTTATTTCTGCTCCCCATGGTAAGGAGTTCTTATCCAAAGGAGTCCCTTTAGATGCCATGGTGGTGGCGGCAGCCACTCAGAAGGAAGTAGTGGAGACCTCTTCCTCCATCCATCCCCCTAACAAGGAGTCTAGGACCATGGACCGGTACGTGAAGTGTACCCTCTCATCAGCAAACTTTACCTTACGGTCGCTGAATTATCTGTCTCATTTCACTCTGCTCCAGAGAGATCTCCTCAAGGAGTTAGGAGATACTCTTGCGGGTAACATCCCTGAGGCGGTGGCCCAGACGGTTAATGCCCAGGTGTCTACCCTCAATTCCATTGTCAACTCCTCCATGCGGCTCGTTTCGTATGCAGCCGAGGGAGCAAGTAGGGCAACAAGCTCAGGAGTTGCCTTTAGAAGGCAAGCCTGGCTGCGCCTGTCACGTTGCAGAGGCCTTCAAGTCTTCCTTCACTGACACCCCCTTTGATGGTTCTTCTTTGTTCAGGACCAAAGTGAAAGACACCCTCATCAGGTGCGAGCAAGAGGGAAAGACCCTGTCTGCCGTAGGGGTCCATTTTTCCCTTCCTTCTAGGCCTTAACCCCAAGACCCATCGGGGGGGGGGAGATGTGGTTCAAGAAATCACAGAGTTTTTTTCCTGCCGCACAAGGTGAGTCCCCCTCCAGAGGCAGAGGAGGGAGAGGTTACTCAGGGAGACGCCGCCCTAGAGGCAGAGGGGGCCCTCGCAATTCCTTTCACAGCTCTCCCTACTCTCGTTCCTGAGGGAGTGCCCGGCTGTGCTTATCCGGAGCCAGTCGGGGGTCGAATTTCGTTATTTCCGGAAGCCTGGAACAGCATCACCCAGGACCGATGGGTATTACGAATAATTTCCGGAGGTTACCTCATTCCATTTACATCAAACCCCTCTTCAATCAGAAAAATCCCAGACATTCCACTCAGTCAAAGGGATCAAGCAGCCTCAGAGGTTTCAAAGCTGCCAGGAAAAAGAGCCATCCAGCGTGTTCCCTCAGACCAAATCGGATTAGGGACACTCATGATTCTTTTTGGTGCCCATATTAGATCTCAGCCAGCTGAACAACTATGTACAGAAGTCCAAGTTCCATATGGTCACACTACAATCGATTCTCCCATTGTTGGGAGAGGGAGGTATGGATGTGCTCCATCGACCTCAAGGATGCTTACTACCATGTAAAAATGGACAGGACATCCAGGAGTCACCTACGCTTCCGGCTGGGAGCCAGTCATTTCCAGTTTCGAGCCCTGCCCTTTGGTCTCACCACAGCCCCCAGGGTGTTCATGAAGTGTATGGCAGTGGTGACGACTCACTTGAGACGTCAGGGATTCCAAGTGTTTCCGTATCTGGATGACTGGCTCCTTACCGCCCCCACCAGGCATCAACTAGTCCAAACCAGGGACACTACCATCACTCTATGTCAACAGTTGGGCATAACACTAAATTGGGAAAAATCTGCTTTGTTGCCCTCGCAGCGTGTCACCTTTATAGGTGCAGAATTAGACACCATTCGAATGCGAGCATTTTTACTGCAGGAGAGGATCAGAGTCTTACAACATCAAATACACATCCTGATGCCCCTGAGGAAAGCGAAGGCAAGATGGATTCTCCAACTCCTGGGGACCATGGCAGCAACAGTTATGTTGGTCCCCCTAGCAAGATTGCACATGAGACTTCTCCAATGGCTTCTCTTTGTTCAATGGTCTCTCCAAAAATTTCCACTGTCCTACCCTATTTTGCTCACGGACAGATGCAAACAGGACCTCAGTTGGTGGCTTTGCACCAACAATTTGGACGGGGGAAGGCCCTTCAGTTCAGGCATCCCAGTTGCCACAGTGACCACAGATGCCTCCCAGGTGGGGGGGGGGGTTATCTTGGCAGGACAGTCCAAGGCACGTGGCAAGATCACGAGATACATCTGCATATCAACGTCCTAGAGGTCAGAGCAGTGCTACTTGTGTTGCAGGCATTTCAGAGCTTTCTACCTCTAGGGACGATTGCAATACACTCTGACAACATGTCAGTAGTGTGGGATCTAAACAAGCAAGGGGGAACCAGGTCTTACCCCCTGTGCAGGGAGGCCATGCGAGTGTGGCAGTGGGCAATAACTTCCCGTTTTCTGGTGGCAACGCACATTCCGGGGAAGTCCAACGTGATTGCGGACAGACTAAGCAGAGCTATTCTGATGCCTTACGAGTGGTCCCTGAATTGTCTGATTGCAGAACGAATCTTCAGCAGATGGGGTCAGCCTTGCTGCGACCTTTTTGCCAGCCCCCTCAATCCAAATGCAGCAACTACTTCACACTGATCCCCCCCCCACAGGGGGAGTCATCCAGGGACACACTGGTTCAGGATTGGCCCTCCGGTCTGCTGTATGCTTTCCCTCCGTTTCCCTTGCTGTCAAAGGTGAGTCAGAAAGCACAATCCTTGGGAAGCAGAATGATTCTGAATGCTCCACACTGGCCTCGTCAAGTCTGATTCCCCTTTCTTCAACCATACATTGTGGACACTCCTTGGAGCCTGGACCCTCAACCAGATTTACTGACACATATGTCGGGACAGTTCCACCCCTCTCTGATGACCCTCCGGTTGACAGCCCGGCTACTCCACTTCCGTCGTTAGTTAGGCTACATAAATTTTCACCGGAAGTGGTTCACATTTTATCTTCCTCTCATAAGCCATCTACTAGGAGGATTTACTCTAGCAAACGGAAGAGGTTTTCTATTTGGGCGCATACCCAAGGAATTGATCCTTACACAGCTCCAATTGCTTCAGTCTTGGAATTTTTGTCTATGCTTTTCCATCAGGGTTCCGCATCAGCTACCATCAAAGTTCAGTTGGCAGCGATCTCTAATTTTCATGTGGCTAATGAGCCTAGTCTCATGGCTCATAGACTCTGCAAGGCTTTCCTGAAAGGTACTCTGTTACTCCGTCCTCCGGTCTCCAAACCTATCATGCCCTGGGATCTCAATTTTATTCTACAAGCCCTTACTTCATCACCTTTCGAGCCTGCAGCACCTGTGAATTGAAATTCTTGACCTGGAAAACAGTCTTCTTAACAGCAATCACTTCAGCAAGGTGAGTTTCAGAAATTCAAGCCCTCTCTATCAAACCTCCATACTTAATCTTCCATAAGGACAGGGTTTCTCGTAGACCAAACCCTTCTTTTCTTCATAAAGTGGCTTCCGTGTCTAATCATAATCAGTCCATTGAGTTGCCTGTATTCTTTCCTCAATTTTCAAACAAGGCAGAATTTAAATTTCATCAGTTGGATGTACACAGACAGTTACGTTTCTATTTGCACCGAACAAAGGATATCCGGAGTAGGATCAACTATTTTTCTCCTTTTCGGAGAACAAAATTGGGTACCCGGTTTCCAAGATCACCATATCCAGATGGATATCTAGTTGCATCTCTTTCGCCTACCAAGCAGGAGGAAAAGATCTGCCATTTCTGGTCAAGGCTCATTCTACTCGAGCTGTTTCTACATCTACAGCCTATCAAGCCAGATTGTCAATGGATGATATATGTGCTGTGGCTTCTTGGGCTTCTCCTCACACATTTGTTTCTCATTACAAATTGGACGTGGTGTCTAGGGGCAGGTCGTCCTTTGGCTCCACAGTACTCAGGAGTATTTTCCAATGAGCCACCCAGGATATAGGTGCTAGGGACGCTGTCCCACGGGTAAGAATGTAGGCGAGATTGGACTGCATAACATCAAGAAGTTAGGTACTCACCATAACGTTCGATGTATGTAGTCCATCTCGCCTCACATTCTTACTTACCCTCCCAACGTCCCCCTTCCTGGAGGATCTGGAGGTTAGGTTTTTATCTACAGAGTTCCCTTTACTTTAGCTTATTCTTTTTTTTATCTGGATGTTGTGTATGCATGGGGTATGAATGAGTATTGCAGCAAACTAGATCTGGGGATATGGAGCAGTGCACCATGGGATACCTGCTTAGCCCAGCCAATAGGAGACTTCGAGCTAGAAAAGTTTGGCCGAGTTGGAGCCGATATTTGGCTCCGAACCCACGGGTAAGAATGTGAGATGAGATGGACTACATACATCGAACGTTATGGTGAGTACATAACTTCTTCTTTTAACTAATTTTCTGAAAGCAAATTCAGTGAGATATTTTCGTCAAGCTATTTTTCATTGAAAAGTGATTTTGTAAAATTCCATGGAACCTCCAAAATGGTTTAATGGATAGCATATTTATGTGAATTCATGACTGTGTATCTCTAAGATTTTGTCTCTGAGGCAAATCTTTTGTGTGGTCTTGTCTTTCCATTCACTTAATATTGGGAGCACAATGGATTTTTTTAACTAGGTCTGGCATAAATGTAATTTGTTCTAGTTCAGTTAATCTGTCTTCTGACCATTTTCTTAAAAGTATTTTCAGGTGTGTTTGAATGTTAAGCTTGAAACACTTCTTCATGTGTAGAATTGTAGATTCTGGCAACGTTTTTTAGCTTTGATATGACGCTAGTTGTGCATGACTAATAACTCAAAAAAAAACTTGCTTTGCAGTCACTTCTGTGGTGCAGGGAGATAAAAAAACAAAAATCCCTGACTGTATGCCCCAGGCAACAGTGGATCATCTCATGACCAGAGAGATGGAACAGCCATTGAGCAGGGAAGGAGGGTGTCAGCAGCCAGCACAACCTTGACCATTCATTGAGGAAAGGGTCCAGCCTGCTGCAGCACCTGAACAGCTGTCACTGTGTGACCATCTCTTACCCCAGTGATGGAGAATGAATGGACACAGTCATCATGGAAGCTAGATGGTTGGCAGGCAGAGAGAGACAAGAAAAAAAGAAAGTATTTAGGGAAAAAAAGTTTGTTTCTTGTACCTACATTTTATGTGATAATCATGTGGCAGTTAGCTCAGAGGATTAAGGCTCTGAGCTGTTAATGAGCTGCTTTCTGTAGCTCAAGGTACAGGGTTTGATTCCTTGCACCTCCATTTGCCCAGTGTGTGACTTTTAGCAAGTCACTTAACCACTCATTGCTCCCTGGTCACCTCTGAAAAGGGGCATTTGATTCCAGTGGACTTACCTAGTTAAAATAGAGGATTATCATTAGGTCTCCAGTCATAACTTGCTTTTTGTGTGTTTGAGGCATGAATACCAAAAAATTCACTAAGAGAGAGTGGCAAGGTCACACAGTAGACAAATGAGGAAACCAAGCCCTCTATCTCATACCCTTAAGCCATCTATGCCAACTGCCAGACAAGCAAGCTTGTCATGGTTCCTTCAGTTAACTTTGGTGTTATGATGTAATACATTAGCCAACATGTGACATATTTTGTGAGGCCAAAAGTTTTTTTGTTTTTTGTTGTTTTTTTTTTTTTTTTATAGCTAATCCATTTTATTTCTTAGGTGCAGAATTAAAAAAAAGAGTTAGTTCTTATTGTTGACTAGTATTGCAGATGGACTGCAGTAACTCTGATTAAAGATGTGGCCAACACATTGAAGAAGAGAAATGCAGTATGTAAGTAATAATGAGAACAGATTTTTTTAGTCCATTATAGGTTTTGAGGATGTGCATGAGTGTGTCTTCTGTGAGTCCCTAGAACACTCAAAATTCCAGGTCTTGCTAGTTCATTCTTCGAAATAAAATGTTGAATGTCAGACAAAAGTGCTCTAAAATGGCCTAGAATATTGAGACTTATTGAGCACGATGTGACTCACAAGGCAGTAATAGTAGCAGCTCTACTAAGGTGGGCATCCCAGGAGGCTTGACACTGCTCCTAGCAGGGACCAGCTTTGAAGGTTTATTTATAGTAAGCTTCTTCACATGTATCTGGCTCTTTAAACTGTAGAGCATAGCCAAGCTTATCATAATTCCAGTAAAAGCACCTCCGATATTAGCTGGGGGCTGAGAAATAATCATTAACTTTGTCTACCATATCACTTAACTGGTCAGAGTGAGTGAGTGGTTTTCTTAAAGCACATCAGTCAAGCCATGGGCTCTGCAATACCCTTGTGAGCCATGTAACTTTGATTTGAGTGCTGGGTAGCATTGACATTTTTCTTGTCATTGACTCATTGCCTAAAAGTGGTGGAATTCTGCCAAGTATTAAGACTAATGCTGTTTTACCACTTCATGTTAGGTGCCTTGGTTGCATGCAGTGTCACTTGATCTGGAGAGGCACATATAAAGTGAAGAACGTGGGGGTAGATTTGACATAATGGTTGTGGGGGGGTAGGTTTGGTATAATAGAGTCAAGACCTCACAGATATAAGGTAATTGTCTGCAAACTAGTTGCTTACAATTTATCTATGAACATATTCCTAGTGTTCTGTATATTAAGAAAAGCTATCAATGATCAAAGGATTGCAGTATCAGGCTATAGTTAAATGTAGAAAATCTTGGGTCTATATTACAACTGCTAAAGTGCTAAACAGTGAATACGTAATCATTGACACATATTACCTGAACCGCGAATACACCGAACACTTTAAACCATGAAATTCAAAATCTCGAACCGTCATAGTTGTCCACCCCCACCGTGCACTACATACTACCTACCCAAACAAAATAAATAAACCACATACTTACATACATACACTAACCAGAGCCCTACTTCTAACCCTACACTAAACCTTACATACATTACTCTCTATGCACTTACCTTAACCCGCACCCTAAACCTAAGGTCTGTAACTATCGCACACTTACCTTACGGAGCTATACCCAAACAAAATAAATAACCCACACACTTAACAAAACCCTACTTCTAACCCTACACTAAACCTTGCATACATTACTATCTATGCACTTACCTTAACCCGCACCCTAACCCTAAGGTCCATAACTATCGCACACTATTACTATCTTTACACTTTCTTCAACCCGCACCCTAACCCTAAGGTCCGTAACTATCACACACTTACCTTAAGGAGCTGTACCGCATAAGAGCCAACCATGACGATTCAACATTTCGGATTTCGCGCTTCAGGACGATTGATGTTTTCGCATTTCGACGTATACGTGTCAACGTTTCCGTATTCGGGTAAGTGGACCTTCGCGATTTTAATAGGGAACCGAAAACCTTTGATCACAAAAGTAATAGCCGTTGTTGTAAGAAGTCAAGTACAAGAGAATTCCTTCAAAGTGATGCAGATGCTCCAGTGTTGCCTTGCAAGCGTGAACAAAACAGCAATAGTTACTCTAAATTTTGATGTTGGTAAAGTCTCTCGGCTGCAGAGGGAGAATTCAAAACTCTGGATGTCAGTAGCTTCTTCAAAGTAGATGTCGTTGGACACAAGAACTCATCTCTGCAAACTCTTGAGTCCTTATGCTGTATCATTAAGCTATTAGTACAGGTAGTGTGCCATCTGGTGGCTTCTGTGAATGAGAATCAAAAGAGAAGTGTATGCGTGCTGTTGTGTTCAAAGCAACTTTATAATAAACAAAAAAAAAAAAGGAACAGTAGCTTTGTAGTATGGAAAAAAGGAGGACTGTTTCTTCTTCCCTTATAGTTAACTTCATCCTTGAGTTATATTTTATTCTCCCTATAATATCACCTTGGTGTAGTTTAATGCCCAGAAGAACTTCCTCATTTTAATTTTTCTCATAAAGGTCCACTGTCTTTGTCTTGTTCATGTTTAGCATCTTGTCTGAAGTGAATTTCTCGGCCTACATGACGGAGATGACCACACTCTCTTTCATAGTTTTGTAAGTTCCCAGTCTCAGTTTTACAGCCTTATAAGTGTATCTTGCTGATCAGTAAAGGGCTGTAAATAAAAACATCAGTAGTGAAACTGTTTCCCAGAGTTAGTTATTTGAGCAACCATATTTTTATATGAAAAACGTGCATCAAAGCCTGTCACAAGTGGTGTCCCACAGGGCTCAGTCCTGGGCCCACTCTTGTTTGGCATCTACTTTTCCGAAGTACAAGCAAACACAGGAGGGTTATGGCTGACAAAGTTTGCAGATGACTGCAAACTGGGCGCCATAGTAGAAAACACATCTGACACAGATATCCTTCAGAAGGGTCTCACAGAAACGGATAACTGGTGCCAGAGCCACGGCCTAAAGTTAAATGCCAAAAAATGCATAGTCATACCCTTCGGGAAAAACAAGGTTACCCCTAGCTACCAAATAGGTGGCAATCCACTGAGCACAGAAGAAGTTATCAGGGACCTGGGGACCCAGGTTGATAGTAGTCTGTCATTCGACACCCATGTAGCTAAAGTAGTTAGGAAGACCTTCTACATTGCCCACCTTATCATGAAGGGATTCTCATCTAGATCAAGGGAGGTCATAGTCTCCCTTTACTCATCACTCATCAGACCAATGATTGAGTACAATGCCCCATTCGAATGTATCTGACCCGACACTTGCAGCAGCTGGAGAGGCCACAAAAGTTCCTCACCAAAAGGATAAAGGGTCTCAAAAATCTGTCCTATGCTGCCCGACTGAAAGAACTCCAGCTCTATTCAGTCGCCACCGCTTGCTCAGAGGTGACCTTTGCCTAACATACAAGGCCATGTCAAACCCAGATTTGATGAATATGCTTCACCTCAAAAAATCTAGATCCATCAGAGCCACAAGGGCGGTAGACTTAAACCTTGACACGGCTATTAATAGGACGTGCTGGAGGGATAGATTCATCACCCAAAGACTCCCTATGCTGTGGAACAAAATCCCGGTACATGTGAGGCAGAGCACCTCGCTGGCCTTGTTCAAGAGAAATCTTGACCAATGGATGGGAGATCGCAGATATACCCCAGGGATTACCTCAGTGTCACTGCTCGACAGAGGCACAGAAAAATAATGGGTATAGTTCCCCATACTAAAGGGGTGGCCTAAGCCACAAAACGATGGGCTAGGCTTGTAAATGCCCTCGGGCAGATAGCCTAGTATGAACCTATGAACCTATGAACCTATGAACTTCAGTACTGCATAAGTAAGTTGGCAAGTACTCTTATTGTTGGCTAGTAAGGTGCTGCTTTTATGCACGTAATTGTGGAAAAGCATCAGAAGCATAAACAGTATAGAGTATACTAGAGTTGATTGAACATCCAGTTTCAGTTATGAAATGTTTGCAGTTAGGACTTGTAGAAAAAAATAGACGTTTAGCCTTGAAAAGGAACATGGACAGTTATGAGTGAGTCTGCAGTTAATAATATGGAAGGGTACAGTGGAATTAGGACTTAATGAACAAAATAAAGTTGAAGTACAGAAAAAGAAAAATTAAACTAGGTATGATAATTGGCGAGACACAGAATGAAGTGGTCACTGTGAACCTGGAAGCTATTAGTAGTTACAGTATAATTAATGGATTCATATCAGAATAGCAGTCCTTACTATAGTGATGCACCACACACGGGGGGGTAAAAAATATTACTACTCATCAAACCCATCGAAAGCCACTCAAACAAAATAAATGCTGCAAACTGTGTTTTTTGCAAGGAGAGAGTCAAGCCCGCATATCACCACAGAATAATTTGTGGCCAACAGTAAGTTAACTAATCCAGAACTAACATAGCCCCCCCACATAACCCTTCGCTTCCGCCTTACTAACATAATCCCACCATACAAACGTCCAGGGTACTCAAGGACAAAATTGGGTTGGGTTGCACGGCTAAGCTTACAAGGACCCTGGTTGTCGATAGCCTACTACAAGCCTATGAACCTATACCATCTCCTTGATCGCACAACAGTGGTGTAATAGACTAAACCCTTACCCCACAGTCTTCTGATCTTGTGTAGCCATCTTACAAAACATCATCTTACAATGTAAGTGAATGTCTCACAGATATCCATTGCCATTCACTGACATAAAAAAATGGCAGTAAACCACATTCAAACCAACATATCTAACTACATTGTCTTCCACTTAGCTCTCGATAAAGTCTGCATCTAGTAAGTGCAAGGAACCAGTACATAAGAACAGTAAGGGAGAAATGAGATGCAGGTAGCTCAGATGGGGCTTAAAATAATACCACAGCCAGTGGATTCTAATAAAGTCAGGGGAATTTGAGCACCTGATGAAAATTATAGATCAAAGAATGTAAGTAGTCACAAAGAAAATGAATTGTCATCAGAGCACAAATTACTATGACGCCATGCCATTGTATAGGAAGAAGGAAAAAAATGCAGAGAGTAAGGACAGTTGTGTATAGTACTGAGATGACTGAAAATAAAACAAACTGGAGCAAATAGCCTGAAATAGGTTCTTGGGTAAATGTTAGGCATTCAGTCCATGAACAGTCCATAGACCAGATAAGTTTCTTCCTGTTTACAAGAGGACAACACAGGATAGACCTGGAGATTGGCAAGGATACTAGTTTGTCTGACATGCAGTGAGCTATATTCCAGACGTGGGGGGATGTGTTGTAAAATAAACGTGTTTCATCAAAGTGTCTTGTGTGCTGATGGAGATTTAAGACCTTTATGTGAGTATCTGTGGAACCATTTGTTTTCCAAAACTGTAGGAGAACAAGGATGGTGGATTCTTCCATGGCATGAAAGGCTAAACACAAGTTGCTAGAGAGGAATAATGATGACAGTGTACCAGAAGAAGGCTGTCAGTCTGTCAGGATGGCTATAGGTCTTGAAGCCAGTGATCTTTTTTTTTTTTTGTTAGGAACCTCTGAGGTCTGCTGACATGAGTGATTTAGACGAATACATGTAAATGGGAGCATTATGTTTAGACAGGTACATGTCAGTGGGGACAATATATACAATAGGAGCTCTGATGAGAGATGAATAGAAGGGAAGTATGACTTTGGATCTGTACAATTTTCCTCTGGAAATTAGTTGGCCCATAGAGAAAGATTTTCTAACTACTTTTAAGACACGCTGGTCAAAAGATAGGGGGATAATCATAAAAGTCCCTTTATCTCTGATTGATGATAGTGTTCATTTTTAGGGATATGTCATGTAAGTGGTGGGGATTGCAACTGGTTTATTTAGGTTCATAGATGTGTACTAGACTAATGGCCCTGGAGCCTTTACAAGCCTAACCCATAGAAGTGCCCTGGCATCGTGCTGCCTAACGTTAGTTCCCAGTACCTCTACCAAGTAGAGTCACTGGAGTGATCTCCAGGGTGAACTTTCTATTACCCATTTGCTGATCAAGATTTCTCTTGAAGAGGGTCAGCGAGGTGCTGTGCTTGACATGTATGGGAACTCTATTCTAGAGTATGGGTAGTCTATGGGTGAAGAATCTGTCCCTCCAGCATGTTCTGTTGATTGTGGTAATGAGGTTGAGGTCTCTGGAGCATGTAGTGCGGAGGGATTGGGATTTCTTTAGATGTAGCATTTCTAACAGAGCTGGGTCAGATTTAATAGATTTAACTTCACTCCATTTTTTGGTATTTGATTTGAGCCCATTGTCCTTTTGGTAGATGTTGGATCAGTTTTGAGTCAATAGTTAAACAATAATACACCCATTTTGCAGTTGCCTGCTCATGTAGATAACTGTAGGCTATGGCTATCAGTTTAAAGGCCTGAGACATTAATGTCTAAGAGTAGCATGCAAACACTGAGCCCCAGGGAGCACCACTGGCAACAGTTTAACTTTCAAAAGTGGTATCCATGACTTTAACTACATGAGTTCTGTCAGGCAGTCATTTAATTATCTAATGCACAAAATGTTATGATAATTTAATACAGTTTGATTACTTTTGTGTAAATATAAATTTGCCTATGTCACAAATAATACTTCAATAAAGGTATTTAAAATATATAAATTTATGTTTAAGTTTGTTAATAACATCTGCATTGGAAATAGTGTGAAAGGCTTTAGCCAGGTCAAGGTAAGCTGTATTACCATCAGAACCACTGTCTACTACTTCAGTAATCTTCAGTAATCCTTTTGAAGAGGTTAACATGTTTAAGAAGGCAGGACCTGCCTTTGTCAAAGCCATATTGGTGAGGATCCAGGACTAAGTGATTTTCAATGTGTAGTGTCAGAAATTATTTATTCATTAGCCTTATATATAAGACGTGTGAGGCTAATGGACCTGGAAATGCCAAGACCAAAGGCTGGGCTACTTTTATGTAAGAGCATAACAATGGCTGTTTTACAGGCTATAGGACTGTAGCCTGTGGAAAAGTTTTAGATTGAAGAGGTTCAGATAGGCTGTGTTTGACACTAATGTTCAAGCATCGTTGTTATCCAGTCCCATGGATATGATTTTTTTTACTTTTTAGTGGCTGTGAGGACTTGCTCCGCAGCTGTGGAGGATGGTTGGAACTAAGAAATCTGTGGAACTTTGATTGCTGTAGGTGGAGTCAAACTGGCACCGAGTTTGAGTGTGATTGAGTAGTACTGTGGACAACCTTAGAATATTGTTGGGTGTTAATTCTTGTCATCTTGACATTGAGAAGGATTTGCAGTTAGTTTTGCTAACTGTTGTAAGTGTATTTTCAGCTTTAACCTTCTTGACAGCACTTTTGCTGCCTCATTTAACTAAACTCTTCAGGTGGGTAGAATATTATAGCAATAACCCACGCCTGGGTGTGGGTAATGCTGGATTTACCCACGGTTGGCGTGGTTTGGTCCCGGGCGGCCCGGGACCAAACAAAGCGAACCGTGGGTAAATACAGCATTACCCACACCCAGGCATGGGTTATTGCTATTATACCGTGACATTATTTAAGAAAAGAAACCATTACTTTTCTTAAATAATGGCATAGTATAATGCCTGTTTACTGCCCTTCCACAGATGTCTGGCATCCGCGGCAGTTCTGATGTACTGCGCGCCTGCGCAGTACATCAGAGCTGTGGGCAAAAGCAACGGAGAAAGCAAGATCTCCGTTGCTTTTTTTTTACTTTTTTCGCTATGTTAAATGGGTTTAACATAGCGAGACAGTTTTAAAATAAGCAACGGAGATGTCCGTTGCTTATTTTAAAACTGTCTCGCTATGTTAAATCCATTTAACATAGTGAAACTGTAAAAAAAGCAACGGAGATCTCCGTTGCTTTTTTTTTTTAAAACCTGTCTCGCTATGTTAAATGGGTTTAGCATAGCGAGACAGCTTTAAAATAAGCAACGGAGATCTCCGTTGCTTATTTTAAATTTGTCTCGCTATGTTAAACCCATTTAACATAGCGAGACAGTGTTTTAAAAGTAGAGTTATACTAATGGAAAAAAGTCCGGGCAACCGGACCTTTTTCCATTAGTATAACTCGATTTACAATGTGCACGCTGGCCATTCAGCATGCACGTTTTGGGGGCTCATGGTATAATATTTTTTTTGTAGATGTTAAACTTTTTTCCTGTTGATGTATAGTTTATTTGTATGGGTATTCCATCAAGTTTTTTTTTCTTTTCTTTTCTGGTATATATGGTGCATTTAGGGGACTGCCTTATCAATTCAGCTATTTAAGTGCCAGTAGAAATCAGATGTGTAGTTGGCAGCTTTAGCAGTGCAGTCAGTTGAGTGAGTATTGCAGTGGAATTCATTAAATCATTGAGTAGTTGTACAAGATTAGTTATATGTGAAGTCCCTGACCTTCAGATGTATTTCAAGGGCTATACTACTAGTTTTAACAGAAAAGATTACCAGCTTGTGGTCGGATTTGATAAGGGATGATGATACACGACATGTGCAGAAAGATGCTGTTAAGTGAGTACAAAATCAAGGGTGTTGAGCCCTGTAGTAGGAAAGTTGACTATTTGTTCCAAGCAGATGGCATTTGTAAAGACAAGAAAGTATCAGGCATTGTTATCGTTTGTGATGTAGGTCAGACAGTTTATTGATGAAATCACTCAGTACAAAGGTTTTCAATTAATGGGAATTTCAGCTAAAGCATTAAAATATCTGTCATGGTACGTAGCAAAGACAGGAAACATGGTAAAGAATCTATACCTGACTATAAAGTCATAATTAACCTTGTAAGGTATAATTAGACTTTGGTGAGTTCAGGTTGTGGATAACAAGGAACCTGTTTTAGGATGATGGAGTCTCTGATAATATCAGTAACTCCCACAGTTGTCATTAGGCCTAACAGTACAATAGGCACTAAGCCCAAGAATAGGAGTATTTTCTTTACATCAAAACTGTGTCTCCGTAATGCTTACACATCTATAGATGCATTCAGTATATGTGTATGTATTATGTAGACATATGCTCACACACACACACACACACACACACACACACACACACACACACACACACACACACACACACACACATATATTGATACATTCAAGTTGCAGGAGAGTCTCCAGTTTGGGCATTGTGTAGTTCAAATTTGTAGCATTGAGTAAAGACACCTCAATGTGCTCCAGATTAGAATTTGCTAATTTGAAATGCCCAGTAGATGGACTTTGTCTAAAAAAGACACTACAGGCACAGCAAAGATTTTGGCCAGAATGCAAACACTCTGGTAGGGGGGTGCAGGCCATCTCTGCAAAGCAGTAAGGCTGGTCAGCTATCCCACCCGGTGCTGATATGTACTGCATGTCATATGGTGACTTAACCTTAGGTTTGCAGTTGTCTGCAAACATTGTTAACCAGTGACTTAGTTCTTTGTTTGGAGATCTGAAAAGTAAATGCCAAAAAGGAAAAGTCCCAGCATTGAACCCTGATGTGGATACTGATGGTCACTTTTATATTTTCTCAGCCTACAATTCATGCTGGTTGGGTTCTGTCTTTCAGCCAGTTTGCTGTCCATCTTACCACGTATGTGTCAATGTTTAAAGCATTTAGCTTTTGTATGATGCCAGCATGGAGAATGGTTTGAAAGTCATGGTCAGATCATGATAGGTTGTATGCTCTCCATGGCCACCATGTATCTCATTCAGAGAAGTTTACCAGATTAAATAGAAAAACTCTACCCTTCACAAGGCCAAAGGGAGTGTTAAGTCTAATAAGATTAGTAGCACTTGCAGTTTGAGGTTAGTTACACGTTCCATGGTTTTGCAGATGAGGCTTGTAAGCCGGATAGGTATGTGGTTACCTGGCTCAGTTGTAAGGCTACCATTATGGTTGAGCATCATCACTATAGTGTATCACTCATCAGGGACAAAGCCAGTAGCTCAGCTTAGATGAACAGTTTGAGAAGCATGTCTGCAAGGGCATATTTAGCACTATTAATTAAGCAACCAAGTGTATTGTTGGGCTCTATGGGGGAAGTATTTTTGGTCTTGATTAGCACTTTGTCAGTAGTCTTTATAGATAATTGGAGGCTTAAGATATTCAGATATTTTGATTTACCTTTATATCGTCGATCACACTTCGTCGACTGGCCACTTAATCGACTCATTTAAGCGAACTAAAACCACAAAAAAATTTTAAATGTCGAATTTTGACATTTCTGGCTGCTCCACACCAATGCTACCATGGGTCAAAAAGGGGTGAGGTTTTGTCGTTCGCTTATTTGGAATTCGACGTCGGAGACGTTCACATTAGGTATTCGTGGAAGTCATTTCACCCATATTGGGATCAACGATATAAAGGTAAACAGATATTTTGGGGATTTGAATAAGAGTTTCGGGGTAATGAAGCTTGCACTAAATTTGGTTTCAGGAATATTGGCAATATCTGTTGGGTCAGAATATGCGGTGTCATCATGAATACATTCAGAGCAGTTGATATATTGTTTATTTAGTTTTGTAACACAGTTATAGGAGGATTTACAGTTATCGTTGTCTTCAAGGGCCAGCCTACATTCATGGGCTCCTTTAGTTGACCTGATCATGTTTTTCAGGTTTTTATTGTAATGCTTTTGATATTGTCATTGAAGAAGAGTTCTGGATTTACTAATAAAAATTGGGAGTTCCTTTCTTTTTGTTGTATAGTCTACAGGGCTGGTTTGTTTTTGAAATCTCCCTTATACTTTCTCATGATAGAGAGCTCTGTGCCTTTTTTCTAAAGTGGTGAATTCTGTAGTGAAGCTTGCAGCTGTATTAAAATAGAGTGAGGAGCAGACATAAGTGACTTTTGATATTTTGTCACAGAGTAGGTTGAGGTTGACATGTTTGTAGTCCTTAGATTCTATGGGGTTTGCTGTAGTAGCTTGTAGGAGTTTAAAGGAGAAGGTCATAAGTGTATGGTCAGTCTTCACTGGGGAAGGAGATTTGCTACGCTGCCTCAAAATACCAGAGGCTAGGTACAGAGGGTGCAAGAGTTGACTGAGATTTCATCATTCAGTAGAATTAAACAAGTGTAAAGAAACAGGATAAGTTAAATTATACTTCTAAGGTGTATTATAAAGCTGTTTGCTAAAAGTGATATAACCACTGAAAGGTATAATGGGCTGTGCAAAGATAAAGATTAGAATGTAGAAGTAACTACAGCAAAATGAAGACACGGTAACTATCTGTAGTGGTACTCGAAGTATTGGTAACAGCACTAATAAGTGCAAAGGTCATGTAGCACAGTAAGTGTAGGTCAGATAAGCTAGTGCCATGCCTGCAAGGGCATTAGCAAGTATCCTGTATATTAGATAAGTTTCCACCTATGTTGGATAAATCCACACCAGTAAATTCAAGTGCCATATCATTTAATCGCTTAAGCTGGCACTTCACAGAGCAGTACTTAATGGCAAAGAGCTGTAGAGCAATTGGCAAACACTTCATCACAGAGAACAACAGCAGTGAACAATAGTCAGTTAGGAACAACAATGAGAATAATAATGATGACTACAGTAATTAGTAGCTTGACTTGGCTGGACAGTGTATCCTGAATAATAAGTGTGATGAGCAACAGAGCAGTGGCAATGCCGTGAGTAACAAGTGTACCAAATGTCAACAGTAGTTTGCAGTTCAGTCATGGGTGAGTTTGGTGCCTACCAGAACAGTGCTAACAGTGCAACAGCGATAGTGCGGTTTTTAGTTATTTGTTAATTCTTATCGATGAGCAAAACATGCAACATAACATTGCTATTTTTAGTTTGATGTTTACTTTAACTAGTAACAGCAAGTACATGTACAGGAGTATTGTGAAGGTAGATAACATCTTAACCTCACCATTAACAGCATACCTCTCAACAGTTCAGATTTTTCAGGAATGTCCATATTTTTACCTTATATTTTTAGTCTGTTTCTCATAAAATTTGTGGTTTTCTGACCAGTCTTTGAGGACTGAAATCAGTAAATAATGTCATGCATTTGAGTTTCAAACGTCATATCATATAGATTGAAAGTGCGTATAGATACAAATCGTAGTGTTCTAGCAACTAAGTCATAAGAGCAATATTTAAAAAGTGTCCCTGACTTTTTGCTTTTGATCCCCCAATATGTTTGTCTTTGTCCAGATTTATTGCATTTAGGGGTTGAGAGGTATGATTATCAGATATGCACCTTTGCTTTTCCCTTGGATAACAAGAAGGAGCTTACCTGTCACTAGTCTTGTTGGAAGACAAAACGTTAAGTTTACATATGGGGAATGCTTCACTGTTGCACCACTGGCTGTACCACTACACTAAGCACTGTTGGCGAGATCACATTTGTAGTACAGGCTAGATTGAAGCCTTGTATCTCTCATTCATTAGCACAGTACAGCTCAACAGATAGATTTGCAGTATAGATCAGAGTCACTCAACTGTTCTCCTTTAGTACACTGCCAGAAGTCCACCAAACATGTCAGCAGTCAGTGTAAATCTGGTACTAGTCAGGAAAGTGCTAGTAACCATCTCTCCTCATCACAAAACACAACACAGGAAAAGTGCAGGCTTCCCAATCATATCCCAGTTGTTGTAGGGCTTTGATTGAAGTCTTGTTTCTCTCATTCAGTGGTGCAGGTGGTGCAGCAGGGGTTCATGAAAACTGATCAAGTGTTTGTCTATTATGAAGGTAAAAGGAATGGACAAACACTGCCAAAGCAGAGTACTTCCAGGTGGTTGTCTCATGCTGTTGCCTTTTGTTGTACTTACCATAGCAAGCCACTTCCAATAAGAGCCCATTCCACAAAAGCTTTGGCTTCAGTTGCTTTCTGGAAAGGGGTGGACTCTAAAGTATTCTAGAGCCAGCAACGTGATCCTCTGTAAATAGTTACTAGAAGCTGGATTCATTTTTCAAGGTTCAGAACAGGCATTGCTAGGACCATACTCCATGAGCCTAGTTTATAAGCCTCCTTTGTCTATAGTCATCTACTGGTATAGCTTAGGCTATAGTCATCTACTGGTATAGCTTAGGCTACTGCAGTAGTGATCTTTATGTTGAACATGGTACAGTTGTGTAAGGAAACTTACCATAGCAGTAGATGTTCTAATAGATCACTGTTGCAGTAGCCTCCCCTCCCTCCGGCCACCTTATTTTGACTGTTTTCCTTTTTGTATTACCAGGATGTGGATCTATACAATCTTTTGTATGTTGTTTACTGTTAAATTTTTTCCTAGCACTGTTCTTTCAGCGCTTTTGCCTTTCTTCCTTGGCAAAAAATGCTCTGAGGTAATTTGAGCTCCAGCTGTCTTTATTATATAGAGCTTCTCTCAAACTCCTGACAGTTTGAGCATATAGAAGGAGCCCTTGATCTTTGAAACACTGTCTGGTTACTACGGGTAGGACACACAGATAGCTGAGACTACTGCAACAGTGGTTTATGAGAACACCTTCTGTTATGGTATGTTTGCTTATACAGCTGTACTTTTATCAGCATATTTTTCAAGTTGTATGCTGTACTGCAAGCATGTAGTATCCCACAGTTCTGTTGGGCATATGGCCAGTCTTATTCATACATGACCTAGGTGGCCACTTAGGTGTACCACCACAATTAAAACAAAACACTTTAATGGTTAAAAACAAGATGAAACTCAATAACAGCTATAAAAGCAGTGTGAGAGCTTGGTTCAACGATATGTGCTTTCAGCAATTCGCCTTAATCAGATTGTAATTTGCTACAGGTCTCTCTCATGAGTACAACTATTTTTAGCCAGTCAATGATTCTGTTTCAGACAACGCCTCTATGTCAACCAATCCTATATTAGCCAATCATAGGACAAAGGAGGGACAAAGCCCTCTGATCTCATCCAGTGGTTAATCGTCTATTCTTCAGTATAAGTTTTAACGGGACTATGGTGTTTAAGAAGAGCAGGCCCCTGCACGTATGGTAGCTGCACGGCTCCAAAATCAAATCTTATTCAAAAAACTGTAGAGCCAGCAAACAGTGACAAACCAAAATAATTTATGGGGAAGTCATTTAGCCAAAAGTAAAGCAAGCAGATCAGTCAGTATCAGCTGTCAAGTCTTCTTTAGTGCATAAAATAAAATGAGCATCCAAGTATATATATATGTATATATATATATATATATATATATATATATATATATATATATATATATTATAGCTCCACCTGAAGTTAACTGGGGTAAATTACATCATTCATTAAAAATATTCATTCAGTCCTGGGGGAAACAGGGCACCCAATTTAATAATCCATTTTTTCTCCATATTATTTAATAGCTGATGCCATCCTGATTTGTTATTTCTATTTCCCTGTATTCTATCAATCACGGTGAATCTAAACGTGGCTTTAGGGTGTTTTTGTGTATGTTTATGTAGCGCAGTTTTTTGTGTACCAGTTCTAATATTACTGAAGTGTTCTGATATTCTGAATTTGACACACCTGGATGTTTGTCCCACATAGAAGGCTGAACAGTTACAGGAGGCCATGTAAATCACCCATTCAGACTGGCAATTAGCAATAAATGTTGTAGAAAACACTTGTCCAATATTTTATAGGTTCATAGGTTCATACTAGGCTATCTGCCCTGGGGCATTTATAAGCCTAGCCCGATTGTGTTTGGCTTACGCCACCCCTTGATTTGAGTATACTGTGCCCTTTTTAAAGTTTATTTTACTGTGCCTCTGTCTAATAGTGACACGGAAGTAATCCCCGGGACAAACCTACGATCCCCCATCCACTCATCAAGATTCTTCTTGAAGAGAGTCAGTGAGGTGCTCTGCCTAACATGAATTGGAATTCTATTCCAGAGCGAAGGGAGCCTCTGGGTTATGAATCTGTCCCTCCAGCATGTTCTATTTATTTCTGTGCTGAGGTTCAAGTCCCTCGATCGTGTGGCTCTAAGAGATTTAGATTTACTGAGGTGGAGCATGTCCATTAATTCTGGGTTGGACATAGCTTTATATGTCAGGCATAGATCGCCTCGAAGTAGGCAGTATGCAACTGAGTAGAGCTGGAGTTTTTTTAACCGAGCAGTATATGGCATCTGTTTGAGTCCCTTGATCCTCCTGGTGAGGTACTTTCTAATTGCTGCGGGTGTCGGGTAAGGTACATCCCAAAGGGGGCATTGTATTCTATGATGGGCCTGATGAGGGATGAATAAAGGGGCACGATTACCTCTCTTGATCTAGATGTGAATCCTTTCATGATGAGGTGGGCTATGTAGAAGGTCTTTCTAACCACATTGGCAATGTGGTTGTCAAAGGAGAGATTGCTATCAACTTGGGTCCCCAGATCCCTAATTACTTTCTCTGTACTTAATGGGTTACCACCTATGTGGTAATTTGTGGGCACATTGTTTTTGCCAAAGGATATGACTATACACTTTTTGGCATTTAGCTTTAGACCATGGCTCTGGCACCAGTTATCCATCTCTGCGAGACCTTTTTGAAGGATGTTTGTGTCAGCTGGAGAGTCGATTATGGCGCCCAGTTTGCAGTCATCTGTGAACTTGGTGAGCGATAGTCCTCCCACGTTGGCCTGTACCTCAGAAAAGTAAATTCCGAACAAGAGAGGTCCCAGGACAGAACCTTGTGGGATGCCACTTGTGACCGGTTTCGAGTCTGACATGGCTCCAGCAACTGTGACTCTGTGGGTTCTGTCTTTGAGCCAGTTTGCGACCCATCTTGTGACATAGGGGGTTATATTTAGGCTGGATAGCGTATCTATGATGCCCGAGTGGGGTATTGTGTCAAATGCCTTTGCGAGGTCCAGATAGGCTGTGTGGACTACCTTCCCTTCATCTATGGCCTTGGTGACTGTTTCGAAGAAGTCGACCAGGTTCAAAAGGCAGGATCTGCCCTTGACGAAGCCAAATTGGGTAGGATCTAGTGTCTGTAGGTCCCCAATGTCTTTTGTTTATGAGTTCCATGATGATCCTCTCCATAGCCTTGCAGACTAGGCTAGTCAGGCTTATGGGGCGATAGTTTCCAGGGTCCGCAGAGGCACCACCTTTGTGGAGTGGGACCACTGTTGCTGTACGCCCTTCTTAGGGCACATATCCTGTAGTGAGGCTGAGATTGTACACCAGTTTTACTTGAGGGATTAGTTCTTCTTGGAGTTCATGTAGGACGCAACCCGGGACGCCATCTGGTCCCATGGAAGCGGTGTTTTTTGCTTTGGAGAGGGCGGCCTTCACCTTAGCATCAGAGATGTTTGGGAGGCTGCACTCTGTCGGGATAGATACTTGCTCTTTTGGGGGGGGAGGGGGTGGAGAAGTTTGCACTGAACCTGTCTGCCAGGATATTGGCGATGTCTGTGGGTTCAGTGTATTTTTTGTCGCTTAGAATAAACTCAGAGCAAGTCTGGGAGTTGCATCCTAGGTTCCTAACATAACTGAAAAAAGCCTTATGATTGTCTTTAGTGTCCTGTGCAATTTTTCTCTCGAAGCTGGCCTTGGAGGATTTTATGAGGGATTGTAATTTTTTGCTAGTACTGATCAGAGATGCCTTCCCTTTTAGGGATTTTGCTCTATCATGTAGTAGCTTCCTCCTTCTGTTGTACAGTTTATTTATGGCTGGGGTCCACCAGACTGTGGACGCCTGCCTTTGGATGATTGGGTCTTGATTTTGTTTGGGATAGCATGATCCATTCATTCCTGGAGATGTCCGTAGAATGCATTTATATAGGATTCTGCAGTTTGGGCCGTAGTTTCCACTGGCCCTGGGGCCTTGAAAGATTCCACTTCGGTTTTGAGAAGTGTGAAGTTCGCTTTTGCAAAGTTTTTCACTGTGGTTTTTTGGGCTGGGGGTGGGATCGGGATGTGGATATCCAGTGAAATTAATTTATCGTCTGATCTTACCAATGAGGAATACACTTCTGGTATGGAGCATAGAGTCCCCATGTTGGTAATGATCAGGTCTAGTATGTTTTCCCCTCTTGTGGGAGTGGTGACTAGTTGTTCCATAGCATTTGAGTTTATAAATTCCAGGAACCTTTGGGCTAAGGTGCTGGAGCTTGAGTAATGCTCCCAGTCTATGTTTAGGTAGTTGAAGTCACCCAATATAATGGTGTTCGGAGAGATCTTCATGTTCTCCAATGTTTTCAGGAAAGCAGAGTGGGATTTTTACTAGTGAATTCTTTTATCTTGGACATATTTTTACAATGGGTGCAGTGTTCACATGGAAAACATCCCTGCAAGGGCCCACCTTCCAAAGTTATTTGTTTGGGGCTGTTATCACATCTGTTCACTAGTTTATAATGATTAAAAAATGAACCAATATTCTTACCTCTTCTAAAGGAAAAATGACATGTATCATCTACCAGTGTACTTAGCTTGGTATCAGCCAACAGGATATTCCAATGTCTGCTGACACTGTTGATGAGGACATCCGTGTTTCTGCCGTAAGTGGTTACTAATCTAATTTGGGAATTGTTGCTTAGTTTTTTGTTCTTGTATTGGAGTAGGGTATCCCTATCCTGATTGGCAGCCCAACGTCTGCCTTGAGCGATGTCCCCTTTCTTGTACCCTCTGTCGCTGAACCTTTTGACCAAATCAGACTCATATGCATGATAAGTCTCAGCATCAGAACAGATCCGCTTCGGGCATAAAAATTGCGACTTTGGAATGTTTCTGCATATATGGGGAGGATGAAAGCTGGAGGCATGAAGTAAGGAGTTGTACTCTGGATGTTTCCGATAGACCTCAGATGTCAGTGTATGGTCTACATTCCTAGTTACTAATACAGCCAAAAAAGTGATTTTATCTGTGTCAAATGTAATCGTAAACTGAATGCCCCATTTATTTTCATTCAAATATGTGACAAACTCCTTGAGGTATATAATGTCAGACCTCCATACCAACCAGCAATCATGCCGATATCTCCTCCATATGTCAATCTCATCAATATTTATATTATGGGTTTTATAAATGATCAGTTCTTCGATGTAAGCCATAAAGAGATTGGTATAGATCAGAGCGAACGAGGCCCCCATTGCAGTGCCTTTAGTCTGTAGATAAGTTATTCCCGTAATGTATAACATTTTTGGTTAATACATGCTCAGCCAAACAGAGCAAAACTGTATTAAAACCAGGTGGATATAATTCGGACTTGAATAACCAGTGTTCTAAGGCTTCTAAACCTGCCCATTGGGAGATGTTTGTATATAATGCAGAAACATCCAAAGTGCACATGTACCACCCTGTTTTTAACTGAGTGTCTGATATAATCCGAAGAAACCCCGTAGTGTCCTGTATTCCAGCTCTAACACATTTGAGCAGGGGTTTAAGATGTAATGTCAAGAACTGGGATAGTGGTTCTGTGATTGAGCTTCTGCCTGAGACAATAGGTCTGCCAGGAGGGTTTTGTAAATTTTATGGATTTTGGGTAGAAAATATATATATTGAGTACAAGGGTCAGATACTGTAAGATGATGCACAATATTATCTGTTATGATTCCCTCCTCCCTGGCAGATTGCAAAAAATCATCTATTTGCCTCTTGAAACCAGATGTGGGGTCCAATACCATATGTGTATAATACCAAATATCCAACAATTGTCTCATAGCTTCAGAATTGTATAAAGACCAATCTTGTACCACTATAGCACCACCTTTGTCTGCTGACAATATTACTAGTTCCTTGTTAGCTGCCAATTCTCGTATCGTGTATTGTTGGACAAATTATTGTATTTTGCACCAATATCCCTGAAATTAAAATGTAGATCTTTGAGAATGGAATTGTAAAACATAGACACATTCGATGCATGGGTGGGATGAAATTTGATTTGTGATACCTGAAACTGGAGTTCGGTTCTGAGTCACCGATTGTCTGAAAAAATAATAAGTTAAGTAATCTACAAAAAGCAGAGACATCTTTAGCAAATGTGTCTTCAGGAACAAAACAACCAGGTATGAAACTGAACAAAAAACTTCCTTGTCACCGCTGAAGGTATTGAAGTAAAGAGAATAAACAAACAGAAGTAGAACTTCGATATGGCACCACAGCAAACCAAAACTCAATTTTAATGAACAATAAAAACTAAAAACATAAAACGAACGTGGAGATTCTATCCGATAAGCGCTTTCGGCTATTCAGCCTTCATCAGATCGTAAGGTATGACTCCACTCAAGATAATTTAAAATGATAAATGCCCAATCACTTCTTAACTTTTCTGCACACCCTTTTTCAAGACCAATCAGGTATACTGGCCAGAGTACTAACTTGCCTTGTAGTGCTAAGCCATCAATGGGTAAAACATAGCAACTTGTTTCCACTTTCACTTAGTTGCCAGTCAACTGAGTGAAGAGGGACAAGCCTCTCATCTGTAGCCAGTAACATTCCTCCTAGCTTTTAGTATAGGTTTCAGTGGAGCTACACTGTTTATGCCGGGTGTACGGTTTGCTCGCATATTCACAATCCAGTTTACTTCATGTAATACTAAGCGATTGCAAACATCTGCTCTGATAGTTTGAGCCACTACTTCAATAACTTTAAACTTAAAATTATGCATGGGATTTTCATTAACGTGTGGTGCCAGTGCATTGTTTAATTCCACATTGCTTATATCCCTCAGGTGTCTTAGTATCCGATCATTAAATCTTTGGTCCGTTTTACCAGTGTAGAAAGCATCGCATTGGCAGCAGGAAGCTAGGTAGACTAAATGTAAGGTATTACAATCCGCATACACATTAAAAGTATATAATTTATTGGTAACCGGATGAATAAGAGTGTTGGCACTATCAATAGAGGCACAGGCTTTACATCTGTGACATTGAGAAATACCTTTCCTTTCGGATCGTGGAGTCTGGGTAAAACCATCTTTGTTGCATAAGAGCCTCTTGATATTCTTCTTATTTTTAAAAAGAAATCGAGGAGTGTCGCCCACAATATTTCTGTTTCTGTCATCAGTAGTCAAAACAGGCCAAAATCTCTTGATAGCATCACAGATTTGTGTGTTATCATTACTATACGTCAGTGTACATTTTATTCTCGGACTATTAGATGTAGTATTGTAAGTGACCGTTTCTGATGGAACATCTTTTACAGAAAAGTAAGGTTTGCCTTTACCTATCCTAAGGTCTCGGTGATTATTCTTCGTGACCAAATTGGCATCTTTATAGCCTCTTGCTTTTAGATTACTGTAAAGTTTTGTCCGTTCATCAACAAAATCCCTTTTTTCTGTACATAGCCTCGAAACACATAGTACCTGATTCTCATAGATGTTTTTAAAAATGTGACTAGGATGCATGCTTTTTCTATGTAAATAATGATTGTTCCAAGTCGATTTCCTAAAGACATTTATGCTTATTCCTTTCATAGGGTTTAGAAGAATATTCACATCTAGGAAATCAATTTCTTCAGTCGAGTATTTTGCTTTAAATTCCAAAAAATCAGTACTTTGATGTAATTTATAAACAAGTTGAGTTGTTCAGTATTACCTTTCCATAAAATAAAGATGTCATCCACAAAGCGACCATAATAAATCAAATGCATGAACCATGGATTAACATCACTTAGGATTTCTGTGCTCTCCCATTGTGACAATACCAAATTCGAGTAGCTATTTGCACATGGGGTGCCCATAGCCACTCCCCATGTCTGCAAATAGAACTGGTCACCATACATAAAAATATTATTTTCCAAAACGAGCTCTATTAAGGAGCATAGCAGAACAGAATTGACCTTATTCTGTTTCAAGTGTAGGTCTATAGCATGCAAGCCAAACTAATTTGGTATCACAGTAAAGAGACTAGTGATATCCATAGTTACTAGAATGACATCATCAAAGCTAGCCAGTTGGTTGGTTTTGAAATACTAATCCCTGAGGAAACTCCCAGTGTCTTTTAGAACAGTACTTGCTGCTGACAAAACTCTTTTCAGCTCATTTTCAGTATAAACCGATAGAGGTTCAGTGATACAGTCCCCTCCTGCTACGATGGGACGCAATGGTGGATCTGTCTGATCTTTATGTATTTTGGGGTGTCCACTTATACGAGGGATCATAGGGTGAGGAAGGTCAAAGAAATCATAAAGTTCTTTAGGTATGCGTTGTTCCATTAGGAAATCCTGTAGCAAATGACGAAAGACTTTGATTTTGGTGTCATCTTGGCATTTATTTATTTTTCTAAGTGCGCTCATCTTTGAGCATTCTCAACATCTTGTTTCTATACCAATCTGCATCCATCACTACTATGCAGCCACCTTTATCTGCTGGTTTAATAACCAGTTGATCCATGGATCTCAGTTGTTTAAGTGCTTTTTTCTTAATATTATGGAAGCATCCATGTTTAGGATGTGTTCTTATCTCGTTGACTTCATCCTCACAAAGTCTCAGAAAAAGTTAGACCGCAGGGTGGTTAGTTAGTGTAAAATTGCTGGGTTTCCTAAGTTGGTTCCTCTCATGAGTGTCCTCCCCACCAAAAATAAATTTCAAAGAAATATTCCTACAAAAAAGTTTAATGTCTGTCATAAATTCATTCAGGTCTGATGACAAAGCAGGAGTAAAACTCAGCAGCACATGTTGATGAAAATCCCATGCATAATTTTAAGTTTAAAGCTATTGAAGTAGTGGCTCAAACTATCAGAGCAGGAGATGTTTGCAATCGCACAGAATTACTTGAAGTAAACTGGATTGTGAATATGCGAGCAAATCGTACACCCGGCTTAAACAGTGTAGCTCCACTGAAACCTATACTGAAAGCTAGGAGGAATGTTACTGGCTACAGATGAGAGACTTGTCCCTCTTCGATCAATTGATTGACAACTAAGTGAAAGTGGAAACAAGTTGCTATGTTTTACCCATTGATGGCTTAGCACTACAAGGCAAGTTAGTACTCTGGCCAGTATACCTGATTGGTCTTGAAAAAGGGTGTGCGGAAAAGTTAAGAAGTGGTTGGGCATTTATCATTTTAAATTATCTTGAGTGGAGTCATACCTTATGATCTGATGAAGGCTGAATAGCTGAAAGCGCTTATCAGATAGAATCTCCACTTTTTTTTATGTTTTTAGTTTTTATTGTTCATTAAAATTGTTTTAACAGAGTTTTGGTTTGCTGTGGTGCCATATCTAAGTTCTACTTCTGTTAAGTATGAAACTGAGACCTTTATTCAATATTTTTACATGTGTAGGAGACAGTTCAGTCGATAATATGTTCAGCACATTATTTATTTCTGTACTATGAGCCTCAACAGATCTACCATGCTGTGCCCCCCCCCCCCGCTTTCGCTTAACCCTAAAGGGGTGGAAGAGTTCCTTTTTTGGATACTGGTGAGTCGGTGGTGTGTTGTGTATTGGACTCCAAAGTCGTAGAGGATTCTTCCCCTGACTCATCACAACTGGATGTATTGGATTTTTTGAGGATGGACCGGGGTCTTTTCCTTTTCACTACCCTCCTATTAGAGGGGTCAAATCTGACATGTTTATTGGTTGAAAACGGATGTCCACCCTCGTAATCGGTGAGGTCTCAATGGAACTTCCTCATTTTCTTGTCTTTCAATGTTTGCTCTAGGGTTAAGAGATCTTGCCCTAATTTCTTTAGGTTGTTCTGGTAACCCCCCTGCCCTTCAAATTTGACAATTTCAATGCACATATCAGTGATCTCCGAAATGTTCTTATCAATTATCCTATCGTAATATGAGGCCAAAATCTTAACAAATTCCATTGATGTCTTGTGCTGTGCCGCGGCCCATTGTTCTGGCAAGATGGAATCCGCCTCCGAAACTAGAAGTTGTGTATGGACTCTAAGCCCTTTAGGTGATATATCTTTTGCTATATAGGCCTTAAAAAGTTTAGCATGCCACACATTTGGCCCTTAGTGTCCTCATACTTTTGTTCAATTTATGAAAAGCGACCTCACATCTGTTTGTTATCAAAGTGGCTTTGTTGCCATTATGTTCACCCTGATTGGTAAGACCAAAAACCATCAGGTCATCTCTGTCAGATGAGAGGCCTTTCAATAAATCCGTAAGTTCCATACTGAATTGGATCAATAACAAAATAATATTAATCAAAAAATTATTTAAAAGATTAGTTGACTAGTGTATGATAAGGAGTGGCAGATAGGAACAATACCAAAGTATATATAGTGTTCAATTGTATTATGAACAGATAGTGCCAAGGAACAATACCAAAGTATATGTATATAGTGTTCAATTGTATTATGAACAGTCAGTGCCAAGACCTCAATCAAAAACATTTAGGTATTCACCACCACTTCACTACATGAATACTGAGGACAATAACGCACTACTGTCATATAAGTTCAAAATAATAGTAGGAATCGTGAACAATAATAGTTCCTGCCCTGGGTTATTTCCCTCTGTAGATAATTGCAGTGATATGTCCACATAAGATCATCAAAACTTCCAATAATCTATGTAATAGAACAATATCAACCCCTGCAATGTTAGATATGCAGTGCTGAGTTCCATAAATATTGTCCAATTAAGATCCAAAAATACCACCCAATGTCATACAATATAGTCAAAAATACTATCTGTCCCATATATTTGTTACGGAGATATTCAAAAATGGCACCATGTATTATCTTTAATTTAAAAAAAAAACAAATGTCACAAGTGAAAAAATGCCTGAAGGCTTAAACAATATTCGATAGTTATATGTTGTGTGAGGGTTACCAAAACAATAGCGAAATAATATAAAAGTTGGTCAAGAAGACCACAACACTGGACAGGAGTCACGGTCCCTAAGTAATTATTATATTCAAACATATATGTCCAATTGCACCAAGAAAATGAGAAGTTTCAAAAATGTCCTTACAAATAGTCATCATGTAGTAAAAATGTGAGGAAATCCATGACTATAGTCAAAAATAAACTGGCATCCCCAACCGGACCCTGCAGTAGTCCCCCAGATCAATAATTTGAATTACACAAGCGGAACGTCTCCACAAGCCTGTGATTGATTGTGGTAGGACTGTCTTGTATATTGCTAAGCCTTCCTTATAAAACAAAATGGCAACACCTGTAATTAAAGCTATAATATATATATATATATATATATATATATATATATATATATATATATATATATATATATATATATATACTTGTATGCTCATTTTATTTTATGCACTGAAGAAGGCTTGACAGCCGAAACTGGTCTGCTTGCTTTATTTTTGGCTAAATGTCTTTCCAATAAATTATTTTGGTTTGTCACTGTTTGCTGGCTCTACAGTTTTGACTATGGTGTTTAAACCGGGAGGGTGATCAGCTCTTAAATTCATTATCCAGCATATTTTGCAAATTTCAGTGCGGTTGTTTCTCTCCCCTTCTGTGATTAATGAAAGTACATTCAGTAATTTTAAAAACAAACTTATGTGTTGGATTTGATGTGATATGATTCGCTAGTACATTCTTAACGTCTTTATGCTTAATATCTCGTAAATGTCTCAAAACTCTATCTTTTAAGCGCTGGTCAGTCTTCCCTACATAGAATACAGAACAATTGCAGCAGGTGGCTAAATAAACTAGATGTTGGCTATTGCATGTAGCATCGACTTTAAATGTATATGAAACCCCAGAAATAGGATGTAAAAAAGGAGTTGTTGCTGTCAGTAGCCGAACAAGCCTTACATTTTCCCCATTTGAACGTTCCTTTTCTCATGATTGTAGGTTTCTGTTCAAATCCATCTTTACCACATAATAACCTCTGAATATTCTTTTTATTTTTGAAGACAAATCTCGGTTTGTCTCTTACAGTGTTCCTCAATTTCTCATCTTCTGTTAAAATTGGCCAAAACCTTTTGACCACTTCACAGATTTTTGTATTATTTGTGCTGTAAGTGAGGGCACAATTTATTATACTATCTCTGGTTCTTTGCTTATTAGTTTGCATTTCTTTTTCCACATGACTGCTACAAGAGAAGTACGGACATCCTTTAGTACGTCTTAATTCATTAGAATCGGTCATGATAGAAAGGTCTTTTTCATGATAGCCTCTTTCTTTCCTCTGTCTTTTAGATGTTCTTGCAATTTAACACTTTCTATTTGAAAATCATGGTCTTGTCTACATAACCTGGATATACGTTTTGTTTGGTTCTCCATAATGTTCTTAAAAATATGACTGGTATACATACTATTTCTATGCAAGTAATGATTTTTCCATGTGCTTTTTCTATGCATGGTGGTTTTCAATCTTTCTATAGGGTGTATCTTCAAGTTCACATCCAAGAAGTTAGTCTCTTCTTTCGAGTGGTTAACACTGAATTCTAAGAAATCTGTGCTGGAATTCAGGTATTCAGTGAATGTAGCAAGCTCCTTTTCATCCCCTTCCCATAGCATAAAAATGCCGTCCACAAAACGACCATAATAGAAGAGATTCTTAAACCATGGTTTGATTTTATTTAGCACATGATTTTGTTCCCAATGTGCTTACACTAAGTTGGAATAACTGTCAGCACAGGGAGTGCCCATGGCAACTCCCCATATTTGCCAGAAATAATCCGGACCATATACAAAGATGTTATTCTCCAGGATCACTTGAAGTAATGAACATATCAAATCTATATTGAACCCTGCTTGATGTCAAAAATCCCCAACAGCCTCGATCCCATAACTGTTAGGTATCACAGTGAACAAGCTGCAACAGTGAAACACGAACATCACCCGATCAGGTATGCTTTTGGAAAGACGTTTGACCAAGGAACTCTATGACTTTTTTGATATCCGCCATCACTCTGTTCCTAATATTAGTGGCATACCTAAGATACACAACAGTTATGACAACCAGCCATTACGACTCGTAGTGGCAGGAAGAGGATGGCTGACAGAGCCCCTATCCATCTATGTTGAGAATGAGCTAAAGAAGATTTTACCCAAAGCAGGTAGTGTCCTAAAAGACACAGCGAGTTTCTTAAGTGGCCTCTTTAATAAAATGGAATGTCTTGTTAACTATTCTTATTTGATCTTGGTCACTATGGATATCAACAGCTTTTTCACTGTAATACCAAACAGCTATGGGATCGAAGGTGTTAGGGATTTTTCACATCAAGCAGGGTTCAATATAGATTTGATATGTTCATTACTTCAATTGATCCTGGAGAATAATGTCTTTGTATATGGTCCGGATTATTTCTGGCAAATATGGGGAGTTGCCATGGGCGCACTCCCTGTGCTGACAGTTATTCCAACTTAGCGTTAGCACATTGGGAACAAAATCATCTGTTAAATGAAATCAACTCATGATTTAAGAATCTCTTCTATTATGGTCGTTTTGTGGGCGACATTTTTATCCTATGGGAAGGGGATAAAAAGGAACTTACTACATTCACTGAATACCTGAATTCTAACAAAGATTTCTTAGAATTCAAGGTTAACCACTTGAAAGAAGAGAATGACTTCTTGGATGTGAACTTGAAGTTACACCCTACAGAAGGATTGAAAACCACCATGCATAGAAAAAGCACATGGAAAAATTATTTCTTGCATAGAAATAGTATGCATCCCAGTCATATTTTAAGAACATTATGGAGAACCAAACACAACATACATCCAACTTATATACACAAGACCACAATTTTGAAATAGAATTGCAAGAACATCTAAAAGACTTCGGCTATCATGAAAATACCTTTCTATCAGAACCGATCCTAATGAATTAAGACGTACTAAAGGATGTCCGTATTTCCCTCGTAGCAGTCACGTGGAAAACAAAATACAAACTAATAAGCAAACAACCAGAGATAGTGTATTAAATTGTGCCCTCACTCACAGCAGAGATAATAAAAAAAATATCTGCGAATTGTTCAAAAGGTTTTGGCCGATTTTAACAGAAGATGAGAAATTGAGGAACATCGTAGGAGACAAACCGACATTTGTCTTCATAAATAAAAAGAATATTCGGAGGTTATTATGTGTCAAAGATGGATTTGAACAGAAACCTACAGTCATGGAAAAAGGAACGTTCAAATGTGGAAAATGTAAGGCTTGTTCGGCTATTGATAGCAGCAACTCCTTTTTACATCCTATTTCTGGGGTTTCATATACATTTAAAGTCAATGCCACATGCACTAGCTAACATCTAGTTTATTTAGCCATCTGCTACAATTTTTCCGTATTCTATGTAGGGAAGACGGACCAGTGCTTAAAAGATAGGGTTTTGAGACATCCAAGAGATATTAAGCATATAGACCTTAAGAATGAACTAGTGAATCATATCCCCTCAAATCCAACATACAGGTTTGTTTTTAAAGTTATTGAATGTACTTTCATGAATCACAGAAGTGGAGACATTAACAACCATACTGAAATTTGCAAAATAGGCTGGATAGTGAATTTGAGAGCTGATCGCCCTCCCGGTTTAAACACCATAGTCCCATTAAAACCTATACTGAAGAATCAACAACCACTGGATGAGATCAGAGGGCTTATCCCTCCTTTGTCCTATGATTAGCTAATACAGGATTGATTGACATAGAGGCATTGGCTGAAACAGAATCATTGATTGGCTAAAAATGGTTTTATTCATGAAAGAAAGCTGTAGCAAATTACGATCTGTTGAAGGTGAATTGCTGAAACTGCTTATCGTTGAACCAAGCTCTCACACTGCTTTTATACCTGTTATTATTTTGAGTTTCATCTTGTTTTTAACCATTAAAGTGTTTTGTTTTAACCATGGTGGTACACTGGTGATTCTACACTACCCTATTTTTGTTCTACTCGGTGCACCTTTGGCAGTCTCAAGTTTGCTGTTTTTTTCTTCTTGGGACTTTCAGCCATGTGCAGTTCAAGAGTAGAGTAGTTTTCTTACTACAGGAATAAATGGCAACACAAAGAAGTTATGAAAAGTAAAACACTGTTGGAGTTTTAGGTGAGCAGATGAACCCTCTTCTAAAATTGAATTTAGAATTAGAAGAGACTGAATACATAGATTTGACTGTTAGTGAGGAAAGCTTTAATAAAGTAATTAAAGTTGAAGATGCTGCATGTCATCTGAAAAGGCTGCAATGGCAGCGCTTATATTTTGAAGCAGTCATGCATCACCAAGCGATACCAAGGAGGTCAAAGAGTCAAGTGTTTACCCAGCTATGGAAACCAGTGTCCGGAACTGTTAGCTAAATGACAAGCCATAAATCTGGAGACCAGTTTCAGATATATGCGCTTGCTAATCAAAATTTTTAAGCCAGTAGAAAGCAATGTAGCTTAGTTAATTACAAGAAAACAAATGGACTTGAATGGAGCCTGTATACGTAAATTAGAAACATTACAGCTTAACCTCAGTTTATATAAGAATAAGCTTAAAGAACAAAAGAAGAAAAAAATTAGCATGAGACTTTCAAGATTTTAAGAAAGGGATCATCTGTGAATGGCTCAAGGAAGAGAGATTATCCAAGACATAAAAGAAACTGATGGATAAACACAAGCACAGTACCACCCGTGAAAATCCAATAAATGAGAATAACTCTATTAATAAAGAAAGAGGGAGACCAAGAAGGAATTCTATGACTACTTTATCTACATCTCATGACAGTATGTTATTCACGAACATAACCCATAGCAGTGCTGGAGAGAATGAACTAGAACTAGTGACCAATCCTACACTAAGCACAAGGTCTAAAGAAGGGGCAGTGCACGCCCCCCTTAACACCATCTTCCTGTTTTTATCAATCAGCAGATTAAAGAAAAAGATCACAAAGTCAAGAAAGGAAAAGGAAGAAATTGGCATTTTAAATGTAGTAAATCAAAGTTTAGCTGTCAGTTTATCCCAACAGTCATTAAGTCGAGCAAATTCAGTTATTGAATAAAGGCCTTAGCTTTATCCCGTCCTTACGATCTAACTTAAAAGAATCTGCAACACACATTAAGCAGTTTTGAAGGAATATCACATTAAAGAGAATTTTTTGGAAATGAAAATACAAATTCACATAATGCATATAAAAAACTAGTACTTTCGTACCAGTTAACCACCCTACTATAGAACTCTTTTTACGATAATGTGAAAATGAAGTCGGAAAGATCAGAGGAGATGACAAACATAATGGCCACTTCCACAATATGACTCAAGGTGAAAAAGAAGCCTTATTCCAGCTAAAAGCAAGAGAAGATATAATAATTAAACCAGCTGACAAGGGAGGGGCCATAGTGGTCATGAATTCCATTTGGTATAGAGATAGAATGCAAGAAATGTTAAAAGATGAGCACGCCTATAAAAGAATTCATAAATATGATCTAGACAAGATGATCATCACATTTCAGAACACCCTATCAGATATTCTTATGGAAAGACGTTTGACCAGGGAACTCTGACTTTTTTGATGTCAACCATCCCACTGTTCCTAGAAGTAGTGGCGTACCTAAAATACACAAGAGTTATGACAACCTGTCATTACGACCCGTCGTGGGAGGAAGAGGATGGCTGACAGAGCCCCTATCCATCTATGTTGAGAATGAGCTAAAGAAGATTTTACCCAAAGCAGGTAGTGTTCTAAAAGACACAGCAAGTTTAAATGGCCTCTTTAATAAAATGGACTGTCTTGTTAACTATTCTAATTTGATCTTGGTCACTATGGATATCAACAGTTTGTTCACTGTAATACACAACAGTTATGGGATCGAAGGTTTTAGGGATTTTTCACATCAAGCAGGGTTCAATATAGATTTGATATGTTCATTAATTCAATTGATCCTGGGGAATAATGTCTTTGTATGTGGTCCGAATTATTTCTGGCAAATATGGGGAGTTGCCATGGGTACTCCCTGTGCTGACAGTGTTTCCAACTTAGTGTAAGCACATTGGGAACAAAATCATGTGCTAAATGAAATCAACCCATGGTTTAAGAATCTCTTCTGTTATGGTCATTTTGTGGATGACATTTTTATCCTATGGGATGGGGATGAAAAGGAACTTGCAACATTCACTGAATACCTGAATTCCAGCACAGATTTCTTAAAAGTCAAGGTTAACTACTCGAAAGAAGACATTGACTTATTGGATGTGAACTTGAAGTTACACCCTATAAAAGGATTGAAAACCCCCATGCATAGAAAAAGCACATGGAAAAATCATTACTTGCATAGAAATAGTATGCATCTCAGTCATATTTTTAAGAACATTATGGAGAACCTAACACAACGTATATCCAGGTTATGTAGACAAGACCATGAGTTTGAAATAGAGTTAAACTGCAAGAACATCTAAAAGACAGAGGCTGTCATGAAAAAGACCTTTCTATTAGGACAGATTCTAATGAAATAAGAAGTATTAAAGGATGTCAGTACTTCTCTCGTAGCAGTCACGTGGAAAACGAAATACAAACTAATAAGCAAAGAACCAGAGATAGCATATTAAATTGCACCTTCACTTACAACACAGATAATAAAAAAAAAATCTGCAAAGTGGTCAAAAGATTTTGACCGATTTTAACAGAAGAGAAATTGAGGAACATCGTAGGAGATGAACCGAGATTTGTCTTCCAAAATTAAAAGAATATTCGGAGGTTATTATGTGGCAAAGATGGACTTGAACAGAAACCTACAATCGTGAGAAAAGGAACATTCAAATGTGAAAAATGTAAGGCTTGTTCGGCTATTGACAGCAGCAACTCCTTTTTACATCTTATTTCTGGGGTTTCATATACATTTAAAGTCAGTGCCACATGCAATAGCCAACATCTAGTTTATTTAGCCACCTGCTGAAATTGTTCCGTATTCTACGCACAGCACAATACTTCAGAGATCATCCACGTGCAACTAACAACGGGCAAAACTGCAATTCAAATTGTAGCTTGCTACAGATCACCCACCATGTTCCAGGACCCCCATTCCGCATTTCTGGAAACACTGGGAAACATAACGCTCCTACCAAACACCCTAATATTGGGTGATTTCAATTACCCAAACATTAACTGGGAGAACTACTGATGTACTAACTCCCTTGCCCAACATTTCCTAGAATTTATGAACTCAAACGCCCTGGATCAAGTAGTCAACACTCCCACCAGAGGTGACATATTGGACCTGGTCATCACCAACATGGGCAACCGGTGTTCCACACCAGAGGTCAACCCCTCGCTGGTTAGATCTGACCATAAACAAATCACTTTGGATATCCACATTCCGCCCCCATCCCCGGACAAGGAAACTACCGTGAAAAACTTTTCAAAGCAAACTTCACGTTACTTAAGACCGAGGTGGAAAGTGTCAAAGTCCCTATGCTAAAGAACAACGCTGTCCAAGCTGCAAAATCCTTTACTGATGCACTCTGTGGGCACCTACAAGAATGCATGGATCGTGCTATCCCAAGCAAAACCAAGACTCACTCCTCCAAGAAAAGGAAACCAGTCTGATGGACCCCTGCTATAAACAAGCTATACACTAGAAGGAGGAAACTAGTACAGAAAAGAGTAAAATCCCAAGAAGGGAAAACATCCCTGATCAGTATCAGCAAGAAACTACAATCCCTCATAAAATCATCCAAAGCGAGCTTCGAAAGAAAAATTGCCAATGACTCCAAAGATAACCACAAGACATTCTTTGGCTATGTCAAGAATCTAAGTGGCAATGCTCAGATCTGCTCAGAGTTAGTGCAGAATGGCACAAAATACACTGAACCGACCAATATCGCCAACATCCTGGTAGACAGGTTCAGTGCAGACTTCACCCCCCTCTCACCCCCAAAAGAGCCCATAACCATACCAGAAGAATGTAGAGCCCCTGAAATCACAGACCCTCAGGTTAAAATAGCCCTCTCCAAAGCCAAAAACACAGCATCAACGAGACTGGACATTGTCCCAGGCTGTGTCCTGCACAACCTCAAAGATGAACTAACCCCTCACCTAAACACAATGTTCAAACTCAGCCTCTCCACAGGCTACGTACCCATAGAGTGGCACACAACAACTGTTATTCCGCTCCACAAAGGTGGTGCCACAACAGACCCTGGGAACTATCGCCCTATAAGCCTGACTAGCTTGATCTGCAAAGCTATGGAGCGCATCATCATGGAACCCATTAACAGAGACATTGAGAACCTCCAAACACTGGACCCTACCCAGTTCGGCTTTGTTAAGGGCAGATCATGCCTCCTAAACCTGGTGGACTTTTTTGAGATAGTTACCAAGGCTATAGACGAGGGAAAGGTGGTACACACAGCCTACCTAGACCTCGCAAAGGCCTTTGACACCATTCCCCATTCTGGTATTATAGAGAAGCTCACCAGCCTGAACATAAACCCCTATGTCACAAGATGGGTTGCCAAATGGCTCACGGACAGAACCCAGTTCTGGGAGCTAAGTCCGACTCTAAAGCGGTTACAAGTGGCGTTCCCCAGGGCTCAGTGCTAGGACCCCTCCTGTTCAGCATATACTTCTCAAAGGTACAGACAAGCATAGGAGGATTGTGGCTGACCAAGTTCACAGTCTGTTGTGAACTAGGGGCTATAATTGACTCTCCGGCTGACACAGACAACTTCCAAAAGGGTCTCACTGAGACGGATACCTGGTGTCAAAATCATGGCCTCAAGCTAAATGCCAAAAAGTGCATAGTTATCCCCTTTGGAAAAAACAAAGTACCCATGTGGTAGTCCCCTAAATACAAAAAACGTAATAAGAGATCTGGGAACCCAAGTAGATAGTAATCTCTCCTTTGATAATCACATTACCAGAGTGGTTAGAAAATCCTTCTGTGTGGCCCACCTAATCACAAAAGGGTTCTCATCCATATCAAAAGAGGTCATTGTGCCTCTCTACTCATCACTCATCAGACCCATCATAGAGTACAGCGCCCCATTTGGGATGTACCTTACAAGACACCTGCAGCAGCTGGAAAGACCACAGAAGTACCTCACCAAGAGGATCACTGGCCTCAAATAGATGCCCTATGCAGCTCGACTGAAGAAACTCCAGCTGCACTCAGTTGCATACCACCTACTCAGAGGTGATTTCTGCCTGACATACAAGGCCATGTCCAGCCCAGAATTGATGGACATGCTCCACCTAAAGAAAACCTTATCCCTTCGAGCCACATGCTCTAGGGATTTAAACCTCACCACAACAATAAATAGGACGTGCTGGAGTGACAGATTCCTGTCCCAGAGACTTCACATGCTTTGGAACAAGATTCCAATCTACATTGGGTAGAGCTCCTCGCTAACACTCTTCAAGAGAAACCATGACGAGTGGATGGGAAACAGAAAGTTTACCCCCGGGATCACTTCAGTGGCTGTGCTGGACAGAGGCCCAGGGAACTAATCTAAGGGGGTGGCGAAAGCCAACACTTTCTGGCTAGGCTTATAAATGCCTTTGGGCAGATAGCCTAGTACCTACCTATGAACCTGTGTAGGGAAGACTGATCAGCGCTTAAAATATAGGGTTTTGAGACATCTAAGAAATATTAAGCATAAAGACCTTAAGAATGTACTAGCTAATTGTATCACCTCAAATCCAACACATAAGTTTGTTTTTAAAGTTAGTGAATGTACTTTCATTAATCACAGAAGGGGAGACATTAACAACCGCACTGAAATTTGCGAACTAGTCTGGATAGTGAATTTGAGAGCAGATCGACTTCCTGGTTTAAACACCATAGTCCCGTTAAAATCTATACTGAAGCATAGACAATTAACCACTGGATTAGATCAGAGGGCTCGTCCCTCCTTTGTCCTGTGATTGGCTATTATGGGATTGGTTGACATAGAGGCATTGTCTGAAACAGAATCATTGATTGGCTAAAAATGGTTTTATTCATGAAAGACGACTGCAGCAAATTACAATCTGATGATTACTCGATGCAATTTTGGCAGTCTCAAGTTTGCTGTGTTTTTCTAGGTGGCCACTTAGTGGCACTGGTCTGGTCCCATGCTTGAATGTAAAGCAGATACAATTCCATGGGTGGAGGTGCTGTACACATGGCCATTCATTTTGTTGGCCTCCAGCTCTGTCCTGCACATAATCTTCCTGATTTGTTGTCAGGGAAGATTTTGAGCGAGAGAGAGCAGGAAGTCAACAAGTTTGAAGGTGTATAGAAGGTCTGGTGTAAGGAGGTGGTGTTCCACAGGCAGTAGTGTCAGGCAGTTTTATTGTTAATGCTGGTACTGTGTGGCAATCTGATATGATTGCTAACTTTCCAGGGCTGTCCCTGATGTTGCTTCATATTCTTGCCTTGTTCTATTAAAATGTTTGATTTTCTGGAAAATCAGTGAGGACTTTAGTCAAGTCAGAAATGCCATACAATAGAGTTGTGTGCTTTTTATTCTTCAGAAAATACATGAATATGCAATGCCTGTGCTTTTAACTTTCTAAGTGAATTAAAGTAATATATATAAATGCTGGGATGTCCATGGGGAATCTAGTCAACTGCTGCTGTTTATATTAATCCTGCAAAGCCCCAATTATTAATTACTTTGAAGCACCTTGGAATAGTTTAATGTGTGGCCACTGTTTGTGTCAAACAATGAAGCATATTACATTGCCATCATTTTTTATCACAGTCTGATGCCTAAAGTATCCACAGATGTGGCAGTAACTGCTGGTTGGGGTGTGGAAGCTGTCAATTAAAGTATCTGACTCTCTTGTTTGCTCAATTTAAAGTGTCACAAACTTATCCGGCTTTGCAAAAGTAATGTGCATTTGTATGAAATAAGATGGAATCCTGTACTGTTTTGGCTATTATTATTATTATTATTATTATTACTTTTTTCACCACAGTCATACATCTGTGGTACAGAGAGTCAGTAAAATGGCATGCAATTGGTGAGTATAGAGACCCTGTGCAGAACACTATACACATAATAGCTCAAGCACCAGTCTCTCACTTGCCAAGCCCTTAAGGCAAAGCACTAATCCTAAAATACTAGTCATAGGCAAGTCCATTGCGTGACACACACATGTCCCTCTCATCAGGCTGGATAAGGAAAAGGTCATGGTCAGCTGTCTGTCAGGTGCCAGGATCCGCCACATCACACACTCACTCAAGTCTCTCAACAACAGGTACTCTTATGACTCCATCGTAGTCCGTGTTGGTGTGAACGACTTGAGACATACCTCTCTGGACTGTATGAAGAGAGACATGACTGAGCTCTCAGATTACTTGTCTTGGGCAGGTATGTCCCTAGCCTTAAGCAGCATTTTAGCTTTACCTAGGATGATGCCTCATTACAAACAGAAATTGATTGACTTCAATAATCGGCTTAGTTTCTGGTATCATCCTAAGGGGATCCAGTATCTGACAGCCTTGGATGACATGATCGACAGACCTCAATGCTTTGCCAGAGATGGTCTTCATCTTTAACCCCTGGTATTTCAGCTACTAGCCAAGTCTCTTGCCTCCCCCATAGTGCTTTTTTAGGCAGTATCACAAGGACAAAATTCCAGATGTAAAAATTCCATCTAAATACAACTTAAAGGTTATGCTGCTAAACTCTAGTAGTTCTTATTCACTTATACATATAGTTCATTTTAATATTGGTTTTATTAAATTTATGTTTTTTCATATATGTGTTTTCACGTATATGTGTATTTATCTCCTTTGATAATACTGTAGTACTACTCTGATATAGCTATGAAAGTTTTTTTGATGTTTTTGATGTTTTTTGAGGTTTATAAGGTTTGTGAACACAACAGTGTTTCACATTTTGATTGATTAATTGTTTATTTAATTTTATCCAATTAATTCTGTTAATTGGTTTATATGCACTTAGGGTGTGTGATGTTGTGTATGTATATATATATATATATATATATATATATGTTGAAAAATGTTTTTAGTCAAACCTGATGAAGCATGTAGTTGAACACGTGAAAGCGCTCATTTTATAATAAAACATTTTATTACTTTTCTGTGGTGGTCCTGCTTCCACTATTTTTACTGATATTCTGTTCCTGGTTGCTGCTTTTTGTGGAGGTGGACCTTTGGTGGGCAGTGGTCTCTTTGTTTTTTCCATTTGTTTTTTCCAAACTCTAGTAGTCTTAACGTGAAACTGCACTCACTGGAAGCAGTTCTCACCTTGGAGGATGTAGACGTGTGCAGTCACGGAGACCTGTTTCAAGGTTGTAGAGAGCACCCCAGCTATACTGAGTTACACCTTTTTACACATCTTCATACCACAAACTTGAAGGTGTGAAGACTAAAGGAGGTAGTGTATCAATATGCATTAAAGATAAATACACCTCCAGATTCGTCAAACAGTATGATTCACTAGAGTTATTTCAGGTGTAGGACACCTATACAATTCATTGCCAGCTATAGGACCCCCTCCATGAATCAGGATACCCACTCTGCCTATTTGGATCTACTTGAGTCTATCAAAATACAACCAAACACCCTGCTTTTGGGTGACTTTAACTACCCATCCATAAGCTGAGTAAATTACTCATGCTCAAAGGTACTTGCCCAAAGACTCCTTGACTTTAACTCCAGTGCCCAGGATGGGCTGGTCATCACCCCCACAAGGGGTGCCAACATCGTGGATCTGGTGCTTACAAATATGGAGGACTGCTGCAGAACCCCTACTGGGTGGTCTTCCTTGGTGAGATCTGAACACAAAGTAACCATCACACTTGACCCCCCCCCCCCCCCAACAGCAACTACACTAAAAAAAACTTCTCCAAAGCAGATTATAACCTCTTACAGGATGGTATAAATAGCTTCACAGTACCCCCCCCCCCCAGATGGAACGGGCAGCTATGCTGACCTCTAGACCAATGCTTTAGTGCTTTATACAAACACTTGTATAACTGCGTTGACTTGGCCATACCTGTTGAGACGAAAAAAAAAAACTCTTCAAGGAGGAGGAAACCTGTCTGATGAACAACTGCCATTAACAGGTTTTACAATAAAAGGAAGAAATTGCTGTCTAAGAGTAAGAGGGAGCAGGCTCTAAACTGGAAACATTCCCTCCTCAGCTTAAACAAGGAAATAAGACTTCTTATGAAATACTCCAAAGCAAACTACAAATCCAAATTAGCTTCCTTTACAAAGGACAGCCATAAAGCATTCTTTAGTTATATCCGTAATCTCAGAGGTAAGGCCCATATTTGCGCCAAACTGGTTGTTAATGGTACCACATATACTGAGCCTGTGGACATAGCTAACCTGCTAGCCGACAGGTTCAGTGAAAACTTCACTTCCCTGTCCCTGCCACATGTACCCCATAACATCCCCACCACCTAATCTCTCTAAAGAGCAGGTCTTAAACACTCTCTCTAAGGCCAAAAACATAGCATCTGTGGGACCTGATAACATCCCAGGCCTTATCCTCCATGAGCTCCAGCAAAAATTAGCAACTCCATTGGGTACACTTTTCAACAATCATAATCTAAGCATAAGCTTCATCCCAGCTGAATGGAAAACAGCCACTGTCATCCCCTTGCACAAAGGTGGTGCTTCCACTGACCCCAGGAACTATAGACCTATTAGCCTGATGAGCCTTATCTGCAAGGCCATGGAACAAGTCATCATGGACCTCATTAACAAAGATATAGGTAATCTCCAAACACTTAACCCTACTCAGTTTGGATTTGTCAAAGGGAGATCATGGTTGTTAAACCTGGTGGACTTCTTCGAGACAGTCACCAAGACCCTGGATCAGGGGAAATCTGTGCATAGTGCCTACCAAGACTAGCCAAGGCTTTTGACACTATTCCTCACTCTGGCATCATAGACAAACTCACCCAACTGGGTATCAACCCTTATCTCATTAGGTGGGTCGCAAACTAGCTCACTGATAGAGCCCATACAGTCAAAGTAGGGGAATCCACCTCCTATAGCAGACTCGTAACCAGTGATATTCCATAGGGATCGGTCCTGGGACCTCTATTGTTCGGAATCTATTTCTCCAGAAGTGCAGGCTAAAACTAAAGGTGTATGGCTGACAACTGCAAACTGAGAGCAGTCATAGAATCCCCAAATGATGTCAGCATCCTACAAGACGGTCTTCCTAAAACAAGTGAGTGGTGCCAAAGTCATGGCCTTAACCTCAGTGCAAAAAATGTATTATTATCCCTTTCAGTTAGAGCGATGTTCCTGCAAACTACCACATCAGTAGCAGCACCCTAAGTATGCACTCAGTGGTAAGAGACCTGGACACACAGGTTGACAGCAACCTTACTTTTGACCGCCATGTCTCCACAGTGGTAAGAAGGGTCTTCTGTATTGCTCACCTCATAAGCAAGGGTATTGCCTCCAGAAAAAAAGAATTTATAACCTCCCTGTACTCCTCTCTCATCAGGCCAGTAATTGAGTACAATGCCCCATTTGGTATGTACCTTTCCAAGCATCAGCAGCAATTGTAAAGACCACAAGGATACGTCACAAGGAAAATTCAGGGTCTCAAGCATCTTTCCCATGTGGATAGGCTCAAATCACTGTCACTTTATTTTGTTTCATACAGTTTACTCATAGGCAATCTTTGCCTTGCATACAAGGCTATCTCTGACCCCAATTTATTGGAGATGCTGCATATCCACAAGTCAAATGGCACATGAGTTACTCGCTCTAAAGACCTTAACCTGGTATGTGACATTAATAGAATCTGCTGCAGAAACAGATTTGTCTTCCAGAGATTACCACACCTTTGGAACAGACTCTCACTTCATGTCAAACTGAGCACCTCATTGGCCCTCTTCAAGCGCAGTCTAGATGATTGAATGGGAAACCGTAACTTCACCCCATGGGTCCCACCTGTGTCCCTCTTGGACAGGGCAGTAGATGCTGATACTGGAAACAAGGGTAAAACTTGACTAGGCTTTTAAGGGCCCTAGGGCCATTAGCCTGGTAACTTCCTATGAAGACTTTGACAAAAGTCACTGATCTGTTGTGACAGGAGTAGTGACACACAGTGTTTGCTGCAAAAAGATGAAGAACTAGTATTGCTGTGGCTTGTGTGTGTGTGTGTGTGTGTGTGTGTGTGTGTGTGTGTGTGTGTGTGTGTGTGTAGGAGGAGGGTTGCTGTGTATAGATGTGTAACACATTGGCCATAATTTCTTTCACCTTCCATCACAAGCATTGATATTGGACATGATAGGTTGCTGTCTTTGTTCTGGCATGAGCATGATGATGTGAAAGTAACTGAGCATTGGTACAGTGAGTAACACTGCTATTGCACTGCATATGGCTGTGGTCAAGTTTCTGACTGTGGCTTCTTCTGTGCATGTCTGCATGTCCTTCCTGACCCTATGTGGGTTTATCCATGTGCTCTGATTTCCTGCAGCACCCCAGTAACATAGGTGAATTGGCATTTCTGGTTTACCTGCAGGTAAATATGCAGCATGCCTTTATGTATATTTTGTGATATACCTGGCTGTCAGGGGAAGTGTCACTATGAGTGCGCCTGTGAAAGAATCCCACCAGTTTTTATCAGTATTTACATATACATTTGCATGGCACATATTCAACTGCTCTGAGTAGCATTAAAAATAATGAACACTTAGCAAGTCATTATATTTCAAAATTAAGGCATAAATGCATTACAGAACAGCCAAGCCTTCACACCTTTGGCAGTATAAATTCATTTTGATGCAGGCCTAGTAGTGGCATCTGCCCTGAGCTTGACCTAGTCTAAAACCACCCCTGCTCATAAGCATGCCTATAAGGTCACTGTAGAGTTTGTGCTGAGGGCTGTTGACGGTGTTTTCGTTATTTCCTTAACCGTCACAGACCTCAGTGATATGTATAGAAGGTCATTGGCTTGTCTAGGGGCACTGTACTGTTTAGGATAACCAAGTTGGACTACATTGCTGTTATGGTTGTCTTTCACTTTTTTTCCAGTTTCACAGCCAGATGTCAGACATGTATGCAGGTGGCTTATTTATTGGAGCGTAGAGATAAGGAGGCATTCTGTTTATATATGTGTGATAGTAGCAGGTTGAAATAGGTTGCTGTGCTCTGTTTGTTCATTTGGTTTTGTTCCAGTCTGACATCAGGTGGTATGTAGAAGAGTGAGGTTGTCTTTTGGAGACAAGGGTGAGTAGACATGCTATATGCATGTTTGACAGCAGCCACTTGACAGATGACTGTGGTAGTTTGTGCCTTGATTCTCATCCCAGTTTCACATCAGAGGGATTCACAGAAGGCAAAAATTAGGTGGTGTAGCACCCAGCAGGGAAAAAGTACTAGCATCAAACTGTTTTTCCTCTGAGTTGTTTGTTTAAAGTCTACTAAAGCCAAATTTTAGTTAAATTTGGCCTCCCAGGCCAAGGACAACCACAAGACATTCTTGCAACCTCAAAGGCAATGCACAGTTTTATTCTGAGCTCATTATTAACGGAGCCACTTATACTGATTCAGAAGATATAGCAAACTTTCTGGCAGACAAATTCATCTCTCACTTTACCCCCTCTTTCCCCTTCAACCTCCCCTCAGGAAATATCAAATAAAACTCCCCCTACTGTCAGTAAGGGACAGGTTCTAAATGCCCTCTTGAAGACCAAGAACACTGCATTGATGTACCAAGACAGTATCCCAGGATACCTTCTAAACAGCATGAACCATGACCTCTCTGAAATCACTATTTAACTGCAGTCTTCAAACCGGCTTCATGCCTAAGTAATGGAGAACAGCAACAATAATCTATATGTACAAATGTGGGCAATCTAGAGACCCTGGAAACTACAGACCAACAAGTCTCACTAGTCTCATATGCAAAGCCATGGAAAGAATTATCATGGAAATGATCAATAATGATGTAAGAAACCTCAAGACACTGGACCTAACCCAATCTGGTTTCGTAAAGGGCAGGTCTTGCCTACTTATTCTGGAGGACTTCTTTGAGAAGATCACCAAAGCAGTGGATGAGGGCAGAATGGTGCCCACTGCCAACCTTGATCTGGCCAGTACTTTGACACAGTACCCTACTCAGGCATTGTTGACAATCTCATGATTTTAGTTGTAAACTCTTACGTCAACCAGTGGATAGCCAGCTGACTTAGACAGGACCCAGGAAGTTAGACTTTGGGAGTCCACCTCTACAAAGAAGCCAGTCACAAGTGGAGTCCCTCAGGGATCAGTTCTGGGACCGCTTTTTTTTGGCATTTACTTCACTGAAGTCAAGGACAATGTCAGGGACCTCTGACCAATTATGCAGACAGTTGCAAACTAGGAGCAGTCATAGAATCCCCTACTAATACTAATGTTCTCCAGGAAGGACTGACAAAGAGAAATAACTTGTGTCAGAGCCATGGACTAAAATTAAATGTCAAGAAGTGCATAATAGCATCCTTAAGTAAGTCCTCCACCCCAGGTAACTGTCATATTAACAACACACCCCTAAGAGTCGACCAAGTTTTCAGGGACTTTGGGACATACACAGATAGTAATCTAGCCTTTGACCATCGTGAGTCTACAGTAGAAAGGAAATCATTTTATGTTATACAACTTATAAACAAAGGTATGGCATCTTGGTCCAAGGAGGTCATTGTTCCACTGTATTTAGCATTTATCAGCCCCATCATTGAGTGCAGTGCTCACTTTGGTATGTACCTAACCAGGCACTTCCAACAATTGGAATGTCCGGAGAAGTTCCTGACTAAAAGAATACAGGACTTAAGTAACATGTCCTATGCAGACCACTTCAAAGCTCTAGCCCTGTATTCTGTATTCTACAGGCTGTTGAGGGGAGATCTATGCCTGGCATAGTCAGACTCCACCCTGATGGACCTCCTTGTATTTCAGCAAAATGAACACCACCAGAATTACCAGTTGTTATGATATATATAGGACCTACTGGAGAGACAGGCATGTATCCCAGAGACTGCCCCTTTACTGGAACAAGCTCCCTATCCATGTGAAACAGAGTTCCTCCCTAGCCCAATTCAAGTGTAACTTGGACAATTGGATGTCCCTGGTTTGGTACCTGTTCTTCTAATGGACACAGGTAACCTCTAAATGCTTTATCTCACAAGCCCCTGCTTACACTTATCAAGGGTACCAGAACTTATCAGAAATTTGAGATGCATGGCTAGGCTTAAGAAGGCCCTAGTGGTAGTTAGCCTACTATGTTATCATTTCTTTTCCCAAATAAGATCTGTGCATCTTCACAAGCATTTGTTTTCCCAGTTTATTGTGAACTGCTTGTTTGTCAGACAAACCATTTCTTCCTTGAAAGAGAAAAAGAATAAAACTGAATTTCTTTATTTACTCATGGTGTTTATCAGGGTCTATATTACATGAACGAATGATCAAAATATCGAGTACAACATAATCGCCACACTTTGAGCATTCATGTAATTGGAGACTGTAAATGTTGAAATGTGGAGTTCCGAAATGTTTAAGTCGGTCTTGCTAGCGAGTGTAGCGTGTGACGTAAACACACTATACTGTCCGGAATGGCTAGGTAAGAGGCTGCTTTACTTTTATATACCAACTCCGAGATCACTGTACATTGGAGAAAGGGCAATTTCCCGGTAATCACTTGTGTAAGAAGTCACTTTGCAATTACCGGAAAATTGCCCTTTCCCCAATGTACAGCGATCTCGGAGTTGGCATATTTAGTTAGAGGGGGGTGTTTGGTGTAGGTTTTTAAGTGTTTGAATGATGAGTGTGTAGGGGTTTGTATGCATTGGTTGTATGTGTGTGTGTTGTATGTTAATATAGGGAAGGTGTGGGACGAACAAAATCTTTCGATTTTTTTTATTTTTCAGTGTTTTTAGGTTTCGATTAGATGAACGATCAATCAAAGTGTGTCGAGTATGTTGTACTCGACATTTTGATAATTCGTTCATCTAATTAGACCCGTTTATCAGGCCGTTAGTGAATCAGAAGCTTGGGAAAAAGCTCCAAAGTGCACCTCTGAGCATGTATAAGCCAGTGGTCAAGACGCCTGTCTTAGTTTGCACTCTTTGTCAGGTAGGGTATGTTGGAAGGGTTCAGGAAAAAGCTGAAAAGTAATGCAAGTGTGGGAAAAGGCAGAAAAAAGAAATCTGGATGTTACGGGAAGTCTAAGGTGGTATGAATTGGGGGATAGGGATTCCAGGGGATGTGGGGGGATATGAAGCCCTTTGTATAGGCCATCATTTCACATATAGTCTGCCCTTGTTGGACATGTTTTTGCACAGATGCTTCTGATTTTTATTTTTTTTCTCTCCCTGATTTCCAGCTTTGTAAGTTGAGACATATGGGTATGTTTTTCAGAGTTTCTGTATTACTGTGTGTGAGTGATTGTGGTTGTTGTAGATGATTGGTTCTGCAGTTTTTTTTCAAACTGCTGAATATTTTTAGGCCTCTTAGATTTTGAATGTATTATTGAACATTATACAGTGTAGGCATGTAAACTTAGTGTGTGTGTATGTGTGTGTGTGTGTGTATATATATATATATATATATATATATATATATATATATATATATATATATACACGTATGTGTGTGTGTATATGTGTACAATTATATTTATAGTGCATGCTGTATATAATTTATAGAACTTCTGTAGTGTTTTATATTTTGTCTGCTGCATTAAGTTTTGCCATTTCTATGAAGCTTTTCTCCCCGGGCCTTTGCCGAAAGTGGACTTTGATCAGTTTGATTGTCCTGATCAACAAATGTGGAATAATAGGGTCTATATTAGATCATCAACCCGTAACCATCGAAACTAACTTCAGTGAATATTGAAAGTCTTGATGAGTACTTTCACAAGGTGGACCCTGTTTTTACAAAGTCTCACCAAGGTGTCACTGATGTATAGAATGCATTTTATATAGCATGCATCATGGAGAGATGAAGTAGGTTAAAAATAAAAAAGCTGGGTGCACAAGTTCCAGGATAAAAAAAGTGTCCAATCCTGGCAGGCTCACTGGTGCTAGGACTGGAAAAAATGGCAGTGTAGAATCGTCAAGGCTTGGAAATATTCCTGCAATGGCTTAGGCCCAGCACACGAGGAGGGTGCCACCCCCCTGATGTAGAAGGAAGAAGTAACAGTCCACAAAAAAACTGACAGGCCAAAAAAGAGTCAAAAGGATGATAGAGCAGACTATTAAGAATAAGAAAGAAATTATGTTACTATTATGCAAGAAACCCAGAATTTCTAGATAGAAGATATTCAAAAAGATTAAGAGAGAAATTGCAGGAAAGAAAAATTCTTGCACAAGAAAAACTGTCAAAAGCTTCAGTTGCAAACCTGTGTTCGTTAATACAACAGATTCATGAAAAATACTGTATAGACCAAGAAACCTTGGAATGTTTGGAAAATGAAGTGACTGAGGAAGTGAGAAAACACAAACAACAAAAGCTAGAGATTCTAGAAAGGTATAAAAAAGAAACATGGAAATGGGAAAGAAAAAGCGGTCTAACATGGTGTTATATTTTTGCAAAGGAGAAAGCCAATAAATCATTACAAAAAAAGCAGCTCCAAAGCTTTTGGAAGAAAAATACAGGCAAAGGCACCCAGATATGGAAAATTTTGCAATACAAAAAATAAGATCACAAAGGGGGAACGTAGAACAGAAAATTAGTAAAGTGGAAGTTAAACAGAAGCTGAAGTTATGGAATACCTACAAAGTGAAGAATTTATTGTAGAAATTCTAATACAGGCTATGTCACAGCATGATAGAACAATGAGTCCACAAAGTAAGGATAAATAGGTGGAGTGGGGAGACATCTGAAGAAGAAATACAGACATGAGAAAGAAAGAGATTTTATGTGGTGCAATATTCATCCGAAGGAGAAAGCAAAATTAATCAATCCAAAAAAAGCAGTGCTAAAGTTAGCTGAAGAAAAATATAGGCAAAAGCATCCAGAAATGGAAAATTTTACAATACAAAAAAATAAAAAAAAAAACAGAGGGAAAGTAGAAAAGAAGATTAGTGATGGAGAAGTTAAAGAAATAGAAACTGAAGTTACAGATTACCTTTGAAGTGAAGGATTTAGTGTAGGAAATCCAACTCTGGTAATGCTACAGCATGATGGAACAGTGAGTCCACAAATTAAGGAGAAGCAGGTGGAATGGGAAGCATCTGATCAGTTGCCACATGTAGATTCTCTGGAGTCTTCAATACAAAACCAGTACAAAAGTTAAGTTGAAGTTGCACAGCAAAGGAAGGAACAATAAATGGTGTTGCAGCATAGTGTTGTGGAGTGATAGGCCAGTGAGTTTCCATATGAAAGAGCAATGTGTGACACAGAATGCAGCTGAAAAGAATGTGTCACAGGAAGATGTTTTGAAACATTCTGTAGAATGTTTGCAGGAAACTGAGAATAAGTAATGTGCCCTCAGTTTAGAAGAATAAAATATAAGGGAAGAGTTGCTTGATTTAATAGGATGGAGATATATTAAGATCAATGAAAGAAATAGATTACAAAGTCAGTAAGGCACAGAATATTAGAAGTCTGATAAAACAAATGAGCACGGTAATCAAGACTGTTAACAGAAGTTTGCATGACATAACAGAAGGAAATAGGATATATTACTGTGCAGCAAAATTAATAACAGGTAAAGTGTTACCACAAAATCACAGGGCAGTAAGGGAAAGGAAGTGAAGAAATCAAATGCCATCATGGAAGTATCGAATAAAGAAAACTGTAAAGCAGTTAAGACAAGAAATGTCACTGTAAGAAGAATATGGAAGAGGAAACAGATCAACAAATATACATTGAAAGATAGACACAATAAAAGCAATGTGCAGTATTAGAAGAGACAAGGATCTGTTGTGCACTATTGCAGATAACAGAGATATCAAAAGATATCAACACTGGCAGAAAAGCTTAGAAGATATGCAGATAAATATAAAGGAAAAGTACAAAACAAGCAATTCATTGACGATCCAAAAATGTGTTATTGAGAATCAAGAAACAAAGCAAAAGGAATATAAACAGCACCAAAAAAAAGAAGAAATAGACACATTTTGGAGAAATATTTATGAAGACCCTGTGGAACATAGCAAAGATGCTGAATGGATAGAAGAAGTAAAAGAAACAGTAGTTCAGAAGTACAGGATATGAAATAGGATGAAGTTATAGCCATAGAAATTGAAACAATATTAATAAACGTTCCTAACTGGAAAACCATAAGCCGAGATGCAGTACCTAACATCTGGCTAAAAGTCTTAACATCATTACATGAAGATTTACCCCTGAGTAAGAACTACTTGTATGCATACCCCAAACACACACCAACCTGGTTAACAACAGGAAAAATGATACTGCTCCTTAAGAGTGAGCTTACAAGCTTTCCTAAAAACTATAGACCAATAACTTGCCTTTACTGGAACTAATGCCAACAGAGTTTATAGTCATTTAGAAGAAAACTCAATCATGGCAATAGAGCAAAAGGGTAACAAAAGAAAAAAACATATGGAACAAAGGATTGTTTGTTAAATAAAGTCATAGTGGAGAATTGTAAAAAAAGTGGAAGAATTTAAGTTATGGCATGGATAGATTACAAAAAAGCTTTTGATACCATCCCACATTCATGAGTAAAAGAGTGCTTACAGATGTACAAGATACACCTTACATTGATTGATTACATTACAGTGATCATGAAACAGTGCCAAACCACTTTGCAGCTAAGCCATGATAAAGGACAAATTATTATCCCACAGAAAAAAAATTCAAAGGGGTATATTCTAAGGTGACTCTCTGTCACTGCTGCTCTTTTTTGTTGCCATTAACCCCATTAAGCTGTCTACTTAACAGGTAAAGGTCATGGTTATAATTTGGCTCCCAGACAACTACAAAGTGTAAAGCCATTGCATCATAATTTTGTGGATGATGTAAAACTGTATAGTTAATCAGTTGAGGAGCTGAAAACACAACTGCAAGTGACCAAAACTTTCTCAGATGATATAAGAATGTAATTTGGTCTTGATAAATGTAAAAAAAAGCAAACTTTAAAACAGGAAAGCTGCAGCACCAAGAAAATATCAGTCTGGGACAGGAGTGTGATATAAAGGAACTTGAGCAGGCAGGAACATATAAATATATGGGAATTGATGAAGGATCAACAATAAAACATGCACAAATGTGAGCAAAACTTTGTAAGGAATATTTTAGAAGACTAACATTAATACAGAAATAGCCCAAGCTATAAACCAGTTTGCCCTTTCTGTTCTAACCTACAGTTTTATGGTGACTGATTGGCCTCAAAAGTTATTGGATCAGTTGGAGAGGAAAACAAGAAAGACATTTCACACTTCTCAAAAGATTTATAAAAATCACTGTATACCATGATTATATATATTCCCTGTTCTGTAGGAGGTTTGGGCCTCCAAGAAATTGATTGCATGTATAGATTTGCAGTCGCAGGCCTGCATCCATATCTGCTGACCTCACAAGATCCAAATATAGTGAAAGTTTTAAAACATGAGAATAAGTTTAAGATGACTTCTCTGCTTAGTTTAGCAGTAGCATGTCAGTGTCAAGCAGGAATGGAAATCAAACCAGAAGTAAACAAAAATAAGGCAGCACCTGAATGTGCCAAAAAAAACCCCAAAAGAATATAAGGTGAAGGATAAGACAAGATGGCCAGAAATGTGGAAAAGGCATAACTATAGTTGCAAGTACAGAAAACTCCTGGAACTACCTCATGTCGATCTGGATCCGATGTAGAAATGGTTAAGGAGAGGTGAACTTAAACCAAAAGGTGAAAGGTTAACATTGGTGGTCCAGGATAGTGGGTTACATACACGATTTAAAAAGTCCTTTGAACATGTTGGAGAAACTGACAAATGCAGGTTTTGTAAAACAGAATTGGAAATTGTTGCACATCTTATTATTGGGTGTGATACACTAGTGGCAGAGGGCCTGTATACTGAAAGGCATAATAATGTGGCAAGACTGTTGCACTGGGGGTTATGCAAACATTGCAATATTAAAGTACTTGAGAAGCATTGAAAACATGAACCACAAAGCATTGAAGACAATGATGTAGTTTATATCATGCGGGATCATCCATTACCAACAGTTCAAAGAAATAGATGTGAGAAAACCAGATATAGTAGTCCATGAAAAGAAGACAAAAGTAGCATTGATTATTGAAATTGATGCACCCAATGATTGCAGTGTCTTAACATATGGAGAGAGGCAAGTCAGATAAGTACCAGGATTTGGAGGCAAAACCAAAGGGCAGTGTGGAAGAAGGATACCTAAACAGTTCCAATAGAACCAGAAGCAATGAGTCGCATAAAAAAAAAGAATTTACAGTGCTATTTTAGATATGCTACCAATATGTGTAACTCAGTATGAATTGCAGAAGGAGTCAATTCTGGGCATATTGCATGTGTTGCAAAGAGCACTTTTGGCTAACATCAAAGATTGAAACAGTACTAATTTCACAAACTTTAACCATACTTTGACTTGGGAAAGAGATCCATTCCAGTCATGGTATTAGAAACCCAAAAGGCTTGGAGAAATAAAACTGCAAAAGACCCATTATAGAATGTAATGACCATTTTAACATGTACTTTTCTACGTATATTGCATAACTTGGAAAGACCTCAAGGTTTCCTAACTAAAAAGATCAGTGGATTCAAGGCATTCACTTATCTGGAAAGCCAGGCATCCTCCTTGTATTCATTCTGTGTAATAATCTGTGTCTTGCCTTTCAGGATATGAAAGCGCCAACCCTCCTGACCTTCTATTCTTGAGACACCTGGTTGAAAGAACTAAACCTTCATTAATAGACAAATGAGGCACAGTGGCATGAGATATTGATAATATCCCTCATCTCTGGAGCAGATTTCCACATCATTCCAAGTAGTGCCACCTTCAGAGTAAATCTAGATAATTAGATGAATAGCCTCAAATTCTCCCCTGGTCTCTCATGTGTTGTCCTCCTTGAAGCAGAAGGGAATGTTTGAATATGGTTTACTGGGTAGATTTGTAATAGTCAGTAGATTGATAGTCTAGTACTTACCATTGAACCTGTAACTTAAAAGGAAATTAGATTCTGCCTCAAAGGAATTTTCCTAGCATGACTAGCTACTAACTTATTAACTATTTAATGTTAAGAAGATTATGTTACTTTTACAGTCATGGGGCAGGATTAAACCTGACCACCCAAGAGAGTGTCTCAGCATAACTTCTACCCCTGCAATGTATTGTTTCTATATTTTTTTCTCTGTGAGTAAGTTAAAGATGTTCACCATTTGATGACTGCTGCAGTAGCCAGTACCCTTATTGACATGGCTGTATCCTGCCAAGGATGCAAGACCCTTCTTTCAAAAATTTAGGGGCATCTTTCAATGCGCCCAAACAGTTAACTACCTCAAGCAGAGCTGAATAAAGAGTGCTGAGCCTTCAGAACTTTTCTTGAAGCTAAAGAGCACTCCTTTTGGGGGCTTTGAGGATCAATTGGCAGATATGTTCACTTTGGGGGGAAAAAATCTTCCACATCTTATTTTATGAATAAAACTTAACCTTTTCTGTAAAAGTTTTACTTTTAAGCTAGGGAAAGATGATTTTTACTTAGCATGTGATTTTTAAGTATGAGTATTACTTTTTATTTTTGAGGGGAAAATATATTAAAACTATTTTTTACCGTCTAAAGATAATTTTAAATTACTTTTGGGGGCTGAGGTTGGGTTAGTGTTTAAAGTAGTTTTCACTATGTTTTTTGTGAGGGGAAAAAAAACTTTTTAATGCTTACCTGTTTCACCAACTATTGCTGACAGACTTCCATGGGATTAAGGCATCTTTTTCAGTTTCACCATGTAATAGCATGCCAGTTCCTTGGTGGTTCTTCTTTCTTCCTGCCACAAAAAGTAAATTATTGTGCGGCCTTTGCTCTTCAGCTGGCAACTAAATTGCCACAGCTGTAGATGGGTGACTGTTGTGTGGCCATTACTGGTTCCACAGACCATTCATCTTTTTCCCTGGCTCACTCTGGTGTAGTTCCTATAACCACCATAGAGGGTTAGGCATGTCATCTTCAGCTGTTGGAGTGCAAGGGAGAACCAATCTTGTCAGCCTTAAAAGAAAGGATAGGCGAATACCTTTCTGCCTAGTCAAAAATGTCCCTAGGGAGGTTTGCCAGTTAATAAAAGTAAGTCTGCGTCTTTAGAAAATATTGTCAAAAATAATAAATTAGACATTTATCTTCGCTTGTCTCTGTTATTTTACACAGGAGTGATTTATTGAGCTTAGCTCAGGGCGTTGTTCAGGCCCTTGCCCCTACTACTACTTGTGTTTATGGAAAGAGAAAAATAGATTCTTTACTGTGTGAGGATGTTCTATCATTTGAATAATGAAATGATCATGAAGAAACAACTTGTGTGTTCCCTCCTCAGGTTTCTGAATCTGATTTTGAGGAAAATTTTTGTCAGTTCCTTGGAAACATTTTACATATCCAGAATGAATCAGTTGTTTCTGTGGGAAAATAAACATTTACCACTGTCATTAAAGAAGTAGTATGATTTATTGTGACTGGATTTTCCTAAACCTTCTCCAGTTCCTGCTATTCTTTCAGCATTCAAAGATGTCTTTGTTACAACCTGCACTTTGCCGAACAGCCAGCCTGCTGCCCCTAAGAAAGCAGATAATTTGTATGAAGTTCTTCATTCTTATAAGTTTTCGTTTTCTTTTTGTTTTCTAACTCTAACCCCAGATTAAACCCAACAGTGACTTCCCTGGTAAATCCACTGCTGCTAAACATTTGGTTAATGTCAGCCCCTCTTCTGACAAGGACTGGAAAGCCTTTGAAAGATTTGGGAAAAAGTATATTCTTCTGTAGCAATTATTTTTAGAATTTTCATTTGTCGAGCTCACATGTTAACATTTAGGGTTGCCTCTTTTGAAAATATGAGGAACATTATGTTATCTTTTTCCTCATCTGAGAAAAAATAATCTGATTATCAGGTAACGAAGCATATTTTAATGTGTGCTTAATGATGCTTCTGTTTCTTCTTCCATAGTGGCTGCTTCTGGGTCATTTTGAGGAGACTTAGTTGGCTTCATTCTCAAACTCTTCCTGAGGATGTTAGATCTGAGATTTTAAATGTTCCCATAGGTAAAGAGACTGTTTGGCTCTTCTGCAGCTGAGGTGCTTAAGAAGTGTGATGAAAAGGAAAACTGATTCAGAGAGTGACTCGCTTTTTCAACAATCCTTTTTCAGACCAAGTAATAGTTTTCTCTCCTCTTCAGTCACTTTTTCCAATAAACAGTTTAAAAGCAATGAGCCAGTAATCAGGGTTTAAAAAAGTGCAAAGGAGCCATAAAAAAGAAAAAAAGCCTCCAAAAAATCAAAGACTGCATGACCTGTCTGCCTGTCCGCATACCCCCCCCCCCCCCCCCCATTCAACCCTGACAACTTTTCTATGTCCCTGAGACTTCATCTTCACCTTTGGCATCAGATATTGTCAGACATTTGGGTTCTGAAGGTTATCCAATTGGGTGCTGTTGACAATGGAAGTCACTTTCCCCTTTTCAGGCGATTCCCTTTTGCCCAGGGAACTAGATTTCTCTCTCTCGCTTTCCTCTCATTCTGGAAGGTATGTTCTCTCACGGAGTCATAGAACCATTGCCTGTCAATCTTTTTAACACAAGTAATTATTCAGGGATATTTTTTAGTCCCAAAACTAGAAGGATCCTGGAGGCCAATGCTGGATCTTTTTTCTCTTAAGCCTTGTTTTCAAGATTCCAAAGTTCAAGGTGTTACCACGTCAGTATCTTACATCCCTGTTTCCTCATCTAGCTTTCATGGTTAAGATGCATCAGAATGGCTCCTATCATCACATTACTATTGCTAAGCATTTCAAATGTTTCTTAAGTATTGCTGTGTCCAGTTTATATTATCAGTTCTCTGTGTTACCTTTTGGATTCTCTACCTCACCAAGTGTGTTTACAAAGTAGCTGTCCCCAGTCACTGCTTATAACAGACTTCAGAGTATTCACATTTTCCAATATTTGGACTGTTTGCCTAAACTGGTAACTTTAGAAACTTCCACATTGGGAACTTTTTGACTTGCCTTTGGGTACCTGTTCGCACGGGATGGTCAAATGCATGGATAACTGTTGCAGTAGCCCAGACTATATGGTCCTACCTCTTGCACCAGTTTTTAAGTCAGTTTGCAGAAGTGTTCTCTCATTCTGTCTCATAGAATGATTTTCCTGGGATGTTTTCTGGACTTGGCCATGGGAAGAACCTTTCTTCCACCATACTAAGTAGATGAGTTTCAGCAGGTCGTTTTGAGTTTCTGCAGCCTATGTCAAGTTTGTACAAGTATGAGTGATAATCATGTTGCTCTTTGACAGATTGCACATGAGGAAAATACAGTGATACCTCAAATCAGTCTGGATTCAG